>NW_012118221.1:528222-533405 GCF_000951035.1 Colobus angolensis palliatus
CACCCACCACCACACCCAGCTAATTTTTGTATTTTTAGTAGAGATGAGGTTTCACCATGTTGCCCAGGCTGGTCTTGGACTCCTGACCTCATGTTCCACCCACCTTGGCCTCCCAAAGTGCTGGGATTACAGGCATGAGCCACCATGCCCGGCCTATTTTTATTTTTAAAATAGAGACAGGGTCTAACTTTCTTGCCCAGGTTGGTTTCAAACTCCTGGCCTCAAGTAATCCTCCTGCCTCAGCCTCCCACCAGAGTGCTGGGATTTTAGACATAGATGTTAGCCACTGTGCCTGTCCTGCTGTTTTGGTTTTGCAATGAGTGGTCCATGAGAAAAAAAATGCTTTTTAAATTTTTATTTTATTTTATTTTTTGAGACTGGGTCTTGCTCCATTGCCCATGCTGGAGTGCAGTGGCTCAATCATGGCTCACTGCAGCCTTGACCTCCCAGGCTCAAGTGATCCTCCCACTTCAACCCAACTCACCACACTGGGCTAATGTTTTGTATCTTTTGAGAGGGTCACGTTTCACTATGTTGCCCAGGCTGGTCTCAAACTCCTGGCCTTAAGCAGTCCTTCCACCTTGGCTCCCAAAGTGCTGGAATTACACATGTGAGCCACTGTGCCCAGCCAATAATTTTTTTTTTAAGACAACTTTTAATGAGAATGGTCTTGGAGCAAAACCGTAGGGTTTAAAAGTAATACGTTTCAACTACATGGTTTTTGTGTATGGCAGTTTAGATACATCTTGTACTCTAGGTTTTCTCTAAAATGATAATATCCCAACAGTTATTTAGACAGGATGGATTCATGCTTATATTTTCAACATGATGATTATTGCCTTTAATCTGTTTAAATTTAGTTCTTTTTTTTTTTCAGCAATTGCCTGTGGTTACCTCCAGTACAATTGTGAGATGCCGTTCATGCAGGACATATATCAATCCTTTTGTCAGCTTTCTTGATCAAAGGAGATGGAAGTGTAACTTATGTTATCGAGTCAATGATGGTATGAGATGCTTTTTTGAAACATTTAAACATTTCTGCTTGCATTGTAGGGAAATCAGATTATACAAAGGGGCAGTTAAAAAAAAAAAAACTTTTATTTACCTGTAGTCAATCCTTCCACTCAGAATACTACGGGTAACTTTTTTCTATGCATTTATGTTTATAAATAAATTTAATTAGTTACTTTTTAGGCAAAAAATAATGATAGTATTATATGGATATCCCATTTTTACATTGTATTGGGTATATAATAAGTGATATATTTCATGGTATTACTTAAGCCAATAATTTAAGGAACATTTTTATGTAGAAATTGTTCCATGCCTTTTCTCTAGGGTGAAAGAAAATAAGTCCACAGAATAGCTGCCCAATTCATTCACTGCTGAATGAAGGGAGGTGGGCAGTGCTGGAAGATTAGTTTAATGTAGTTTTCTCAGTAGTTGAGGAGGAGGAGATTTCTCTCAGTAACTATGTCGCAGTTTTTATTTGAGGAATGTAATGTAATCAATAGGATTCTGTTCAGATTAGAGAAGTAAATGGGTATGCCAGTACCCACAGTGTCTGTTTGGAAGATTTGAGAAATAGAGGAATATAAGAGTTTTGTTTTTGTTTTTGAGATGGAGTCTCACTCTGTCACCCAGGCTGGAGTGTAGTGGCGTGATCTTAGCTCACTACAATGTCTGCCTCCCAGGTTCAAGAGGTTTTCCTGCCTCGGCCTCCTGAGTAGCTGAAATTACAGGCATCCACCCCCACGCTCAGCTAATTTTTATATTTTTAGTAGGGGTGGAGTTTCACCATGTCAGCCAGGCTGGTCTAGAACTCCTGACCTCAAGTGATCTGCCTGCCTCAGCCTCCCAAAGTGCGGGGATTATAGGCATGAGCAACCACACTCAGCCAATAGTTTGTTTTTGTTTGTTTTTGAGACGGAGTCTCACTCTGTCACCAGGCTGGAGTGTAGTGGCACGATCTCAGCTCCCTGCAACCTCTCTGCCTCCCAGGTTCGAGCAATTCTCCTGCCTCAGCCTCCTAAGAACACACCCGGCCCTGGCCAGGAGTTTTTAAAAGCCAGTTTTATTGGCTGGGCGCGGTGGCTCACGCCTCTAATCCCAGCACTTTGGGAGGCTGAGGCAGGTGGATCACCTGAGGTCAGGAGTTTGAGACCAGCATGGCCAACATGGTGAAACCCCATCTTTACTAAAAATACAACAATTAGCTGGGTGTGATGGCGGGCGCCTATAATTCCAGCTGCTTGGGAGGCTGAGGCAGGAGAATTGCTTGAACCCAGGAGGCAGAGGTTTCAGTGAGCCGAGATCATGCCATTGCATTCCAACCTGGGCAACAGAGCGAGACTCCATCTCAAAAACAAACCAAACAGAGCCAGGTGCAGTGGCTCACACCTGTAATCCCAGCACTTTGGGAGGCTGAGGTGGGTGGATCAGTCAGGAGTTTGAGACCAGCCTGGCCAATGTAGTGAAACCCCATCTCTACTAAAAATATTAAAAAATTAGCTGGGTGTGGTGACAGGCGCCTGTAATCCCAGCTACTTGGGAGGCTGAGGCAGGAGAATTGCTTGAACCCGGGAGGCAGAGGTTGCAGTGAACTGAGATTGCACCATTGCACTCCAGCCTAGGCAACAAGAACAAAATTCCGTCTCAAACAAACAAACGAGCAAAACTCTGTCTCAAACGAACAAACAAACAAAACAAAACGAAAAGTTTTATTGTGTGTGTGTGTGTTTTTTTTTCAGTATAGAAAAGTAGGGATAAGCTAAGAACTTTCTTTTGCACTATGATAATTCAGAAAATGGACATGTAGTATTTAGTTACCTTTAAGATCTTTATGTGTATGTGCTTTAATATACAAAATGAAATTGTAATAAAAACTGAAGCCCCTTTCGTATGCAAACCAGGCTATTTCATGAACTATAGCTTACCCTTTAGAGTGCATAGGGATTTTAATTTCTAAACAATTAGTAGGAAGACAGATACAATGATAATTTAGAAAATACTCTTTAACCACTAGTGTATTATAAGTGGTAAGTATGATGTTAGGTTAAGTGATGTTCCATAAAGGTCTCATTAATTAATGAAACTCATTAAACCTTATGACCTTGACCTCTGGAATTGTCTTACCATAGCTTCTAGTGCCAGCCAGTTTCTGTATATTTCGTATGTGAAATGTTAATATCCTGTATAATTGTGAAATTTAAGCAAATAGGCCGGGTGTGGTGGCTCACGTCTGTAATCCCAGCGCTTTGGGAGGCTGAGGTGGGTGGATGACCTGAGGTCGGGAGTTTGAGACCAGCCTGATCAACATGGAGAAACCCCATCTCTGCTAAAAATACAAAAAATTAGCTGGGCATGGCAGCGCATGCCTGTAATCCTAGCTACTTGGGAGGCTAAGGCAAGAGAATCGCTTGAACCTGGGAGGTGGAGGTTGCAGTGAGCCGAGATCATGGCACTGCACTCCCAGCCTGGGCAACAGAGTGAAACTCCGTCTCAAAAAAAAAACAAAGTAATTGGCATTTAATGAGTTTTTATCATCTTTTCAAGCAAGAAAGTTGCCAAATGCAAAATATATTAAATTCTTTCAGTTTTTTAAATGTGTGTATTGTTAACTTTATATAGTTCCTGAAGAATTCTTGTACAACCCTTTGACCAGAGTTTATGGAGAACCTCACAGAAGACCAGAAGTTCAAAATGCTACTATTGAGTTCATGGCTCCTTCAGAATACATGGTAAGCTTCTATTTTTTTAATACAACATGCCCATTTTTTATTACCAGGTTTTAACTAAAACAATATAGCATCCTTTAACAAAATTTTATTTTATTCTATTCTATTCTATTTTCTATTCTATTCTATTCTATTCTATTCTATTCTATTCTCTATTCTATTCTCTTCTATTCTCTATTCTATTCTCTATTCTATTCTATATTCTATTCTATTCTCTATACTATTCTATTCTATATTCTATTCTATTCTATTCTATTCCCTGTTCTATTCTATTCTATTATCTATTCTATTCTCCTATTCTATTCTATTCTCTATTCTATTCTATTCTCTATTATATCGTATTCTCTATTCTATTCTATTCTCTATTCTCTATTCTATTCTATTCTATTCTATTCTATTCTATTCTATTCTATTCTATTCTATTCTCTTCTCTTCTCTATTCTATTCTATTCTCTATTCTATTCTAACTGACCTCAAGTGATCTGCTCACCCCCCAAAGTGCTGAGATTTATAGGCGTGAGCCACTGCACCCGGCCTCTTTAGTGAAAGTAAATGTCTTTTGTGAAAAATTATCTTGGTGGTGAAAATTTTCTGCAATGATGCAAGAATTACATATAGAATTGGTTTGAGCTATCTTTAGGAAGTCGATGAATGACAGATTACTTACAGGTCAACCAAAATTTTATTACTAAACACTTTCAAATACTAGATAAAGTAAGTATATTGCTGGAAATTTCAAAAAGTGCTGAATAGAATAGAGGTACTGAGAGAAACTAAATAAATGAATCATACTATTTTAATAGGTCGTGAATTATTTACCCATTAAAGTACTTTACCCGAGTCTCCCCATTCTGCTTTCCTTGGAGTAAAATTTGTTATTTTAAAAAGTTGTTTTAAGCCAGACATGGTGGCTCATGGCCTGAAATCCCAGCACTTTTGGAGGCCAAGGTGGGAGAATTGCTTGGGTCCAGGAGTTCAAGACCAGCCTAGTCCTGGCTACTCGGGAGGTTAGGGTGGGAGGATCACTTGAGCCTGGGAGGTTGAGGCTGCAGTGAGACATGATCGTACTACTGTACTTCAGCCTGGGTGACAGAGAGAGACCCTGTATCCAAAAAAAAAAAGTTATTTCAAAAGAGAAAAGAAGCTGATCTATCTTTGTCCTAAAGCTCTGTGGCCACATACTCTTGAGGATTGCTGACTTTCCCACAAGACCTTCTTTTGGTGATAGGATTTTTTTGGTGGTGATAGAATTTTATTGCCTGCATTTATTTTTTTGTTTTTATTTTTTTAAAGAAGCAGAGTGTTAACTATGTTGCCCAGGATTGGGTATGCTATCCTTCTCTTTAAAAAAATAGATAAAGGCCAGGTGCAGTGGCTCACACCTGTAATCCCAGCACTTTGGGAGGCTGAGGCGGGCAGATCACCTGATTTGAGGAGTTCAAGACC
>NW_012118221.1:533595-534291 GCF_000951035.1 Colobus angolensis palliatus
GAGGCAAGGGAATTGCTTGAACCTGGGAGGTGGGAGGTGGAGGTTGCAGTAAGCCAAGATCCCACACTGCACTCCAACCTGGGCGATAGAGTGAGACTGTCTCTGTGGACTTATTTCCTTTCACCCTAGAGAAAAGGCATGGAACAATTTCTACATAAAAATATTTCTTAAATTACTGGCTTAAGGAATATGATGAAGTATATCACTTATTATATATCCAATACAATATAAAAATGGGATAACCATATAATACTGATGGTATATCTTTTTTTTGCCTAAAAAGTAAATAACTAAATTTATTTATAAACATAAATGCATATTCTCTATAGAATAGAGAATAGAATAGAATAGAGAATAGAATAGAATGAAATAGAGAATAGAATAGAATAGAGAATAGAATAGAATGGAAAAGAGAATGGAATAGAATGGAATAGAACACAGAATAGAATAGAATAGAGATTAGAATAGAATAGAATTGAATAGAGAATAGAGTAGAGAAGAGAATAGAAAAATCTAGAATAGAATAGAATAGAGAATAGAATAGATTAGAGAATAGAATAGAGATAGAGAATAGAATAGAATAGAATAGAATCTAGAATACAATAGAATAGAGAATAGAATAGAATAGAGAATAGAATAGAGTATAAGAGAATAGAATAGAATCAAATACAATATAGAATAAAATAAAATACAGAA
>NW_012118221.1:541571-543831 GCF_000951035.1 Colobus angolensis palliatus
GAATAGAATGCAGAATAGAATAGAGAATAAAATAGAATAGAGAATAGAATACAATAGAATAGAGAATAGAATAGAATAGAGAATAGAATAAAATAGAATAGAGAATAGAATACAGAATAGGATAGAATAGAGAATAGAATAGAGAATAGAATAGAATAGAGAACAGAATAGAATAGAATAGAGTAGAGAATAGAATAGAATAGATAATAGAATAGAGATTAGAATAGAATAGAGAACAGAATAGAGAATAGAATAGAGAATAGAATAAAATAGAATAGAGAATAGAACAGAATAGAGAATAGAATAGAATAGAGAATAGAATAGAATGGAATAGAGAATAGAATAGAAGAGACAATAGAATAGATTAGAATAGACAATAGAATAGTATAGAATAGAGAATAGAATAGAATAGGGAATACAATAGAATAGAACAGACAATAGAATAGAATATATAAGAGAATAGAATAGAATAGAGAGTAGAATAGAATAGACTATATATAGAATATATAAGATTTTAAAGAATATTAATTAAAGAATAAGATAATATATTCTCTATATAGAGTCTCTATTCTATTCTAGTCTCTATTCTATTCTCTATTCTATTCTAATCTCTATTCTATTCTATTCTGTATTCTATTCTATTCTATTCTCTATTCTATTCTCTATTGTATTCTATTCTCTATTCCATGCTATTCCATTGTCTATTCTATTTTCTATTCTCTAATCCGTTCTATTGTGTTCTCTATTCTATTCTATTCTCTGTTCTGTTCTATTCTCTATTCTATTCTATTTTCTTCTATTCTTTTCTCTATTCTATTCTATAGTCTATTCTCTTCTCTTCTCTATTCTGTTCTCTATTCTATTCTATTGTATTCTCTTCTCTATTCTATTCTATTCTCTATTCTGTTCTATTCTCTATTCTATTTTATTCTATTCTCTATTCTATTCTATTCTGTATTCTATTCTATATTCTGTTCTAATTTCCTATTCTATTCTATTCTCTATTCCATTCTCTATTCTATTCTATTCTATTCTCTACTCTATTCTATATTCTATTCTATTCTACTCTATTGTCTATTCTATTCTATTCTCTCTTCTATTCTATTCTCTTATTCTATTCTATTCTGTATTCTATTCTATTCTCTATTCCATTCTATTCTATTCTCTATTCTATTTTATTCTATATTCAATTCCATTCTTTTCTATTTTCTTATATAGTCTATTCTATTCTCTATTCTATTCTAGATTCTATTCTATTCTATTCTCTCTTCTTTTCTATTCTCTATTCAATTCTCCATTCTATTCTATTCTCCATTCTATTCTGTTCTATTCTCTACTTTATTCTATTCTCCATTCTATTCTATTCTCTATTCTATTCTATACTATTCTCTATTGTATTCTATTCTCTACTGTGTTCTGTTCTCTATTCTATTCTATTCTCTATTCCATTCTATTCTCCGTTCTATTCTACTCTCTATTCTATTCTATTCTCCATTCTATTCTATTCTCTGTTCTATTCTCTATTCTATTCTATTCTATTTTCTATTCTATACTATTCTATTCACTATTTTATTCTATTCCATATTCTATTCTCTGTTCTATTCTCTATTCTATTCTATTCTATTTTCTATTCTATACTATTCTATTCACTATTTTATTCTATTCCATATTCTATTGTGTTCTCTATTCTCTATTCTATTCTATTCTCTATGTTATTCTATTCTATTCTCTATTCCATTTTCTATGCTATTCTATTCTATTCTCTATTCTATTCTCTCTTGTATTCTATTCTATTCTCTATTCCATTCTATTCCCTGTTCTATTCTATTCTATTCTATTCTGTATTCTATTCTCTATTCTATTCCCTATTCTTTTCTATTCTCTATTCTATTCTATTCTCTATTCCATTCTATTCTCTATTGTATTCCATTCTGTTCTATTCTCTATTCTATTATATTCTCTATTCTAATCTATTCCTTTCTCTATTCTCTTCTAGATTCTGTTCTATTCTCTATTCCTTTCTATTCTCTATTCTATTCTGTTCTATTCTCTATTCTATTCTATTCTCTATTCTATTCTGTATTCTATTCTGTTCTCTATTCTATTCTCTATTCTATTCTATTCTGTATTCTATTCTATTCTCTATTCTATTTTATTCTCTTCTGTATTCTATTCTATTCTCTATTCTGTTCTATTCTCTATTCTATTTTATTCTATTCTCTATTCTATTCTATTCTGTATTCTATTCTATATTCTGTTC
>NW_012118221.1:544521-547499 GCF_000951035.1 Colobus angolensis palliatus
CTATTCTATTCTCTATTCTGTTCTATTCTCTATTCTATTTTATTCTATTCTCTATTCTATTCTATTCTGTATTCTATTCTATATTCTGTTCTAATCTCCTATTCTATTCTATTCTCTATTCTATTCTATTCTATTCTCTATTTCATTCTCTATTCTATTCTATTCTCTACTCTATTCTCTATTCTATTCTACTCTATTGTCTATTCTATTCTCTCTTCTATTCTATTCTCTTATTCTATTCTATTCTGTATTCTATTCTAATCTATTCCATTGTATTCTATTCTCTATTATATTCTATTCTCTATTCGGTTCCATTCTATTCTATTTTCTTATATAGTCTATTCTCTATTCTATTCTAGATTCTATTCTATTCTATTCTCTATTCTTTTCTATTCTCTATTCTATTCCATTCTCCATTCTATTCTATTCTCCATTCTATTCTGTTCTATTCTCTACTTTATTCTATTCTATTCTCCATTCTATTCTGTTCTCTATTCTATTCTATACTATTCTCTGTTCTATTCTCTACTGTGTTCTGTTCTCTATTCTATTCTCTATTCTATTCTATTCTATTCTCTATTCTATTTTATTCTATTCTCTATTCCATTCTATTCTCCGTTCTATTCTACTCTCCATTCTATTCTATTCTCTATTCTGTCCTCCATTCCATTCTATTCTATTCTCTGTTCTATTCTCTATTCTATTCTATTCTATTTTCTATTCTATACTATTCTATTCACTATTTTATTCTATTCTCCGTTCTATTCTACTCTCCATTCTATTCTATTCTCTATTCTGTCCTCCATTCCATTCTATTCTATTCTCTGTTCTATTCTCTATTCTATTCTATTCTATTTTCTATTCTATACTATTCTATTCACTATTTTATTCTATTCCGTATTCTATTGTATTCTCTATTCTCTATTCTATTCTATTCTCTATGCTATTCTATTCTATATTCCATTTTCTATGCTATTCTATTCTATATTCTATTCTCTCTTGTATTCTATTCTATTCTCTATTCCATTCTATTCCCTGTTCTATTCTATTCTATTCTGTATTCTATTCTCTATTCTATTCCCTATTCTTTTCTATTCTCTATTCCATTCTATTCTCTATTGTATTCCATTCTGTTCTATTCTCTATTCTATTATATTCTGTGTTCTATTATATTCTCTCTTCTAATCTATTCCTTTCTCTATTCTATTCTCTTCTAGATTCTATTCTATTCTCTATTCCTTTCTATTCTGTATTCTATTCTATTGTCTATTCTATTCTGTTCTATTCTCTATTCTATTCTGTTCTCTACTCTATTCTATTCTCTATTCTATTCTATTCTGTATTCTATTCTGTTCTGTATTCTATTCTCTATTCTATTCTATTCTGTATTCTATTCTATTCTCTATTCTATTTTATTCTATTCTCTTTCCTATTCTATTTTCTATTCTATTCTCTATTCTATTCTATTCTCTGTTTTATTTTATTCTATTCTCTATTCTATTCTATGTTTATTCTATTCTATTCTCTATTTTATTCTATTGTCTATGCTATTTTATTCTCTATTCTGTTCCATTCTATTCTAGTCTCTACTGTATTCTATTCTATTCTATGTTCTATTCTATTGTCTAATCTATTCTATTCTCTATTCTATTCCCTATTCTATTCTAGAATCTATTCTATTCTGTTCTCTATTCTATTCTCTATTCTATTCTGTTCCATTCTCTATTCTATTCTATTCTCTATTCTATTCCATTCTATTCTATTCTCTATTCTATTCTATTTTCTATTCTATTCTATTCGCTATTCTATTCTATTCTAATGTCTATTCTATTCTATTGTCTATTCCATTCTATTCTATTCTCTATTCTATTCTATTCTCTATTCTATTCCATTCTCTATTCTATTCTTTATTCTATTCTATTCTCTATTGTTTTCTATTCTAGATTGTAGATTCTATTCTTTTCTGTTCTCTATTCTATTCTCTATTTTATTCATTCTATTGTATTCTCTACTCTATTCTATTCTCTATTCTACTCTCTTCTCTATTCTATTCTATTCTCTATTCTATTCCATTCTATTCTCTATTCTATTCTATTCTGTATTATACTCTATTCTATCTATTCTATTCTAGTCTATTCTCTATTCTATTCTTTTCTCTATTCTATTCTCTTTTCTACTCTATTCTCCATTCTATTCTCTATTCTATTCTATTCTCTTTTCTATTCTATTCTCTATTCCATTCTATTCTATTCTCTATTTTATTCTATTCTCTATTCTATTCTATTCTATTCTCTATTCTGTTCTCTATTCTATTCTATTCTGTATTCTATTCTGTTGTCTATTCTATTCTCTATTCTATCCTATTCTGTATTTTATTCTATTCTCTATTATATTTTATTCTCTTCTCTATTCTATTCTATTCTCTATTTTATTCTATTCCCTCTTCTATTCTCTATTCTATTCTCTATATAGAGTCTCTATTCTCATCTATTCTCTATTCTGTTCTGTTCTCTGTTGTGTTGTGTTTTATTCTCTATTCTGTTCTATTCTGTATTCCATTCTGTTCTATTCTCTATTCTAATCTATTCTCAGTTCTATCCTATTCTTTGTTCTATTTTATTCTATTCTGTATTCGATTGTATTGTATTCTCTATTCTATTCCATTCTATTTGGTATTCTATTCTATTCTCTTGTATTCTATTGTATTCTATTCTCTATTCTGTTCTATTGTATTCTCTGTTCTGTTCTATTCTCTATTTCATTCTATTCTGTATTCTATTGTCTTCTATTCTCTAGTCTATTCTGTTCTCTCTTCTATTCTATTCTATTCTCGATTCCGTTCTATTCTATTCTATTCTGTATTCTATTCTGTTCTATTCTCTCTTCTATTCTATTCTCTATTCTATTCTATTCTCTATTCTCTTCTATTCTATTTTCTATTCTATTCTCTTCTCTATTCTATTCTATTCTCCATTCTG
>NW_012118221.1:549259-550478 GCF_000951035.1 Colobus angolensis palliatus
GATTACAGGCTTGAGCCACCGCGCCCGGCTCCATTCTCTATTCTAATGTATTCTATTCTTTTCTATTCTATTCTATTCTCTATTCTCTATTCTATTCTATTGTCTGTTCTATTCTATTCTCTATTATATTCTATTCTCTATTCTCTTTTATGCTATTCATTCTCTATTCTATTCTTTTCTATTCTCTATTCTATTCCATTCCATTCTAGATTCTGTTCCATTTTATTCTATTCTGTTCTCTGTTCTGTTCTATTCTATTGTCCATTATATTCTATTCTCTATTCTTTTCTATTCTATTCTCTATTCTATTCTATTCACTATTTTTTTCTATTCTATTCTCTTCCATTCTATTCTATTCTCTATTCTATTTTATTCTCTATTCTCTTCTATTCTATTCTCTATTCTAATCTATTCTGTCTTCTATTCTATTCTCTATTCTATTCTGTATTCTTTTCTATTGTATTGTGTTGTATTCTATTCTATTCATCTATTCTATTCTGTATTGTATTCTATCCTCTTCTATTCTATTCTATTCTCTATTCTATTCTATTCTATTCTATTCTCTTTTGTATTCTATTCTCTTTTCTATTCTATTCTATTTCCTATTCTATTCTATTCTCTATTGTATTCTCTCTTCTATTCCATTCTCTCTTCTATTCTATTCTCTCTTCTATTCTATTCTCTATTATATTCTATTCTCTATTTTCTTCCATTCTATTCTGTTTTATATTCTATTCTATTTTCTATTCTCTTCTAGTCCATTCTCTATTCTATTCTATTCTAGATTCTATTGTTATTTATTCTATTCTATTCTCTATTCTATTCTATTCTTTATTGTATTCTATTTTCTATTCTATTCTGTTCTATTCTATTCTCTTCTCTCTTCTATTCTCTGTTTTATTCTCTTTAATCTGTATTCCATTCTATTCTCTATTCTCCTCCATTCTATTCTATTCTATTCTATTCTATTCTATATTCTGTTCTATTCTCTATTCTGTTCTCTATTCTGTTGTGTTCTAGTTTCTGTTATATTTTGTTCTATTCTCTATTCTGTTGTCTATTCTATTCTATTCTTCTCTGTATTCTATTCTATTCTCTATTCTTTTCTAGTCTATTCTCTATTGTATTCTATTCTCTATTCTATTCTATTCTATTCTTTTCTCTGTTTTATTCTCTATTCTTTGCTATTCTCTATTCTGTTCTTTATTCCATTCTATTC
>NW_012118221.1:550933-566041 GCF_000951035.1 Colobus angolensis palliatus
AGGATGGTCTCGATCTCCTGACCTCGTGATCCGCCCGTCTCGGCCTCCCAAAGTGCTGGGATTACAGGCTTGAGCCACCGCGCCCGGCCTATTCTCTCTTCTATTCTATTGTATTCTATTCTCTATTCTGTTCTATTGTATTCTCTATTCTTTTCTGTTCTCTATTTTATTCTATTCTCTATTCTATTGTCTTCTATTCTCTCTTCTATTCTCTATTCCATTTTATTCTTTTCTATTCTATATTCTCTTCTATTCTCTATTGTATTCTGTTCTATTCTCTTTTCTCTTCCATTCTATTCTCTATTCTGTTCTATTCTGTATTCTATTCTGTTCTATTTTCTATTCTATTCTATTCTCTATTCTATTCTATTGTGCTCTCTATTCTGTTCTATTGTATTCTATTCTCTATTCTATTCTATTCTCTATTCTATGCTATGCTATGCTGTGCTGTGGTATGGTATTCTTTTCTATTCTGAGACAGAGTTTCACTCCCATTGCCCATGCTGGAATGCAGTGGCAGGATCACAGCTCACTGCAGCCTCGACCTCCCATGCTCAAGTGGTCCTCCCACCTCAGCCGCCTAAGTAGCTGGGTCTGTAGGCATGCACAAGCACACCTCGCTTATATTTAGTAGAGACAGAGTTGTGCTATGTTGCCCAGGCTGGTCTTGAATTCCTGAGCTCAAGTAATCTGGCCACCTTGGCCTCCCAAAGTGCTGGGATTACAGGTGTGAGCCACTGTGCCCAGCCAAAATTTTATGTTTTTAAATGTGTAAAAGTGTAATACTTGTTTATTACTAAAGTAATTAATATATAGGGGTATATTTGAAAGGTAAAAGTTTATGTAAAGTCCCACTTAAGTGTCTTATGTGACTTTCAGAAATTTCCAATATAATATTGGGCTCATATTTACTTTCTTTCTTTTTAGATGGAGTCTCACTGTGTCACCCAGGCTGGAGAGCAGTGCTGTGATCTCGGCTCACTGCACCCTCCGCCTCCTGGGTTCAAGCAATTCTTCTGCCTCAGCCTCCTGAGTAGCTGGGATTATAGGCATGAGCCACTGCACCTGGCTAATTTTTGAATTTTTAGTAGAGATGGGGTTTCTCCCTGTTGGTCAGGTTGGTCTTGAACTGCTGACCTTGTGTTCCGCCCACCTTGGCCTCCCAACGTGCTGAAATTACAGGCATGAGCCACTGCGCCTGGCAGGCTCATATTTACATATAAGTTACAGTCAGTTTTTTTTTCCCTATTGCTTCATTTTTCCTTCATATCAATTTTTTTCTATTAGAAATAATTCTGTAATGAACATCCTTTTGCAAATATTGTTCTTTTCTACACCCATGAGAATATCTGAGGTCTTGTGTTTTAAAACTAATAACTATGCCTAATGTTTTTGTTGTTTAATGTTTGTTTCTTTTACAGAGGAGGGTCTCACTTTGTTGCTGAAGCTAAAGTACAGTGGCACTATCATAACTCACTGTAGCCTCAACTTCATGGGGTCAAGCAATTCTCCTGCCTTTGCCTCCCAAGTATCTGGGACTACAGGCATGCACCACCATGCCCTGCTAATTTTTTTAAAGACTTTTAGAGACAAAGTCTCACTATGTTGCTTAGGCTAGTCGTGAATGCCTAATGTTTAATTAACACTTTACATTTTATAAAGCACTTACACTTTTGATCATCACAAATGATATTCTGAAGCAAGCTAGAAAAATGCTGTTAATCTTCTTTTACAGAAATGAAAACAGGCTTAGGTTAAGTGACTTGCCAAATTTCACTTAGTAGTAGAACTAGCATAATAATTTAGACCTTTTGATTTGGTTACTCTTTCACCATGCCATAATTGTCTCTTAGGAAAAGGGAATATGAAGATAAGTCTCATATTTTAATACTTTTAATATTTTATTGTATTTTGGCTGGGCACAGTGCCTCCTGCCTATAATCCCAGCACTTTGGGATGCCAAGCCAGGCAAATCATGAGGTCAGGAGTTTGAGACCACCTGGCCAACATGGTAAAACCACATCTCTACTGAAAATACAAAAATTAGCCAGGCCTGGTGGCAAGTGCCTGCAATCCCAGCTACTCAGGAGGCTTAGGTAGGATAAACGCTTGAAACCGGAAGGCAGAGAGGTTGCAGTGAGCCAAGGTTGCGCCACTGCACCCCAGCCTGGGCAAAAGAGCAAAACTCCATCTCAAAAAAAAAAAAAAGGAAATTAATATATTTTTGTGTCTTTATCTGGGGACTTGGGTCCATTTTTGTGTAAACTTATGAGGAACCAGTCTCTTCACCACAGAAAAGCTTCAATATAGAAAACATTTTGTTGGCCAGGCACGGTGGCTCACACCTGTAAATCCCAGCACTTTGGGAGGCCGAGGCGGCTGCTCACTGGAGGTCAGGAGTTTGACACTAACCTGACCAACATGGTGAAACCCTGTCTCTACTAAAAGTACAAAAATTAGCCAGACATGGTGATATATGCCTGTAATCCCAGCTATTCGGGAGGCTCAGGCAGGATAATTGCTTGAACGAGGCAGGCAGAGATTGCAGTGAGCCGAGATTGCAGTGAGCCGAGATTGCGCCCCTGCACTCCAGCCTGGGCAACAATGCGAGACTCTGTCTCAAAAAAAAAAAAAAAAAAGAAAAGAAAACGTTTTGTTGCACTTAAGTGGTAGGTAATAGCCATTCACAGAGTAGGTGTTCTTTTATTGGATTAAAACATAAAAAAAAAGAAGCACTTGTTCTTTTAAATTTACCTTCCTGGTTTCCCTTTATCACCTATGCTTTTCAAAAATTGCTTCCTTTAAATTTAGAAACTTTCCTATAGCAGAAGGTTTTTGCTCCTTTCTGTCTTATCTCTTGAGGGGCAGGTTGTGTGGATTTGGCAAATGATTCATACAAAAATATATAAAAGTACAGTTGACTCTGTATCCATGGGTTCTGCATCTGTGGATTCAACTACCCACGGATCGAAAATGTTCAGAAAAACACGGTAAAAAATATTATAGGACAGACATGGTGGCTTACACCTATAATCCCAGCACTTTGGGAAGCCGAGGCAGGAGGATTGCTTGAAGCCAACAGTTCGAGACCAGCCTGGGCAATATAGCGAGACCCAAATATCTGCAAAAAATTTCAGGAATTGTGGTGTGTGCTTATAGTCCCTGGTACTTGGGAGGCTGAGGTGGAAGGATCACTTGAGCCCCGGAGTTCAGGGCTGCAGTGAGCTATGATTGCGTTGCATCACTGCACTCCAGCCTGAGTGACAAAGCAACACCTTCTCTCAAAAAAAACAAAACAAAACAAAACAAAACAAATTTTAATATACAGTATAGCAACTTTTTACATAGCATTTGTGTTTTATTTGGTATTACTTTAAAAATCTGGAGATTTAAAGTATACAGAAGGATGTGCATAGGTTATATGCAAATAATATACCATTGTGTGTAAGTGAATTGAGCATCCTTAGATTTTGGTATTCGAGGTGGGAGATCATGAAACTAATCTCTTGCAGATGCCAAGGGAAGATTGTATACTACATACCCAGTTCTGATTGTGGCTATTTGATGCTTTTTACTGACTTGAGAACAAATCTTTGGATTTGGAAGTTTAAAATACAGTCTTGGCCGGGTGCAGTGGCTCACGCCTGTAATCCCAGCACTTTGGGAGGCCAAGGCGGGCGGATCACCTGAGATCAGGGGTTCAAGACCAGCCTGGGCAAAATGATGAAACCCTGTCTCTACTAAAAAAATACAACAATTAGCCAGGCATGGCAGCATGTGCCTGTAATCGCAGCTATTCAGGAGGCTGAGGCAAGAATCTCTTGAACCCAGGAGGCAGAGGTTGCAATGAGCCGAGATCGCACCACTGCACTCAGCTTGGGGGACAGGGCAAGACCCCACCTCAAAAGCAAACAAAAAAATTAGTCTTACATTTTTATGAGATTTGACTGTAATTTGTTGGTTAAATAGCCAGCTGAAGCTAACTTGTAACTTTCAGAGCTATAATTTCCCTAAATTGTGAAATTGAACACGTATTGAAAAATCAATAAAACATAAATATTCAGGTTACCAAATCATTATAAACTAAACACTTTTGTTAGTATAATCCAAGCCAACAAATTGAACCTTGCTAATACTCCCAGAATCCCTTCCCTTTTTTTTTGGAGATGGAGTCTCTGTCGCCCAGGCTAGAGTGCAGTGGCATAATCTTGGCTCACCGCAGCCTCCATCTCCCAGGTTCAAGCGATCCTCCTGCCTCAGCCTCCCAAGTAACTGGGACTACAGGCGCCCCCCACCACATCCGGCTAATTTTTGTATTTTTAGTAGAGACGGGGTTTTGCCATGTTGGTCAGGCTGGTCTCAAACTCCTGACCTCAGGTGATCTGTCTGCCTTGGCCTTCAAAAGTGCTGGGATTATAGGTGTGAGCCACCACGCCCGGCCACAAGCCCTTCTGATTACATCTCTTCCCCTTCCTGTCCTAGAGAAAACACTCTTCTGAATTATGGCAATCACAGAGTCATTTTTAAGTATACATCTATAAACAATATAGTATAGCTTTGCATGTTTATTAGAATCTCTACTCAATTTGTAAATGCTTTTTAAATTGTTTTGCTGTATGTGTACCCAGCAAATAAGTTTAAACTTAATCCTGTTAAATGTACTTAACAAGATCTTTTTTTCTTCAGTTACGACCACCTCAGCCTCCAGTGTATCTCTTTGTATTTGATGTGTCTCACAATGCAGTCGAAACTGGATACTTGAATTCAGTTTGCCAGAGTTTGTTAGACAATCTGGATTTGTAAGTTTCTCAATTCAGCTTAAATATGAAACTAATAGTATTTTCTAAATGAATAAGTAATTTTTTTGAAATTTAAAAAAAAGTTGTGTAATTATGTTATAAAACTCCACCTAAATCAGTTGTTAATTTAGGCCTCACTTTCTCTTAGAAACATTATTTTTAAACCTATAGTTGGTAGGAAGAATAATGTAATGAACTTCCAGGCACCGGTCACCGAGATTCATCATCTTCAACATTCTGCTCTTCTTGCTTCATCTCATCCTTCCCCTTTCATGCACATACCTTTTCCCACCTTGAATATTTTAAAGCAAATTTCAGCCAGCATACTGTTTAACCTATACATACTTCAAGATTAACTTTTATACCTAACTATAATACTCAAGCATCAAGCAAAATTTGCAGTAATGCCACATATGATCTAATACCCAGTTTATTTTTTGTTCCTAGTTGTCTCAAAAATGCCTTTTTACTGTCAGTTTATTGGAGTAAGACTTTAAATAGTATACACATATTGCATTTGGTTATCAAGTGTCTTAAGTCTCTTAAAATAACTATTTCCAGTGGTTTTTAGAGACCTAGTGTAACCCCTCAAAGTTAATGTGACCTTTCTATGTAATGAAGTATAGTGCTTGTGTGTGGTGTGGAGGCATATAGAAGGCTAAATTTCATCACAAGTGGAGTAACTCCTTCACTTTGGTGAAAAGCTCATTCTTGTTCCTGCCAGCATTTATATTTTTAATGTTACAGATTGTGAATGGGGATTGTGAATTGATGAGATTGTCACTGACTCACCCATGCATGAACAAGAGTGAAAAACAGTTTGCTCTTCCCCTTATATAATTGTAGTTCCACATATTTGTAGTTCTTTAAAATAGATGCTTTTGCTCTTTGTTCTTAAATATTAGAGTTTCTGTATCATAATATTTTGAAGCATGCTTTATAACTTAAAATCATCTGCAAAATTTCATTAATAGTTTTCAGTATTTTTGACCTACTATTTCCTAAGTGATTACATGTAAGTTTACATAGCTATACTTGGTTTTGGATTGTTGTATTATTGCTGTTTTTTGTTTATTGTTTGGCTTATGTGTAGTGTTTTCCCTTTGAGTCAAATATGTTTTCATGGTAAACATTGAGTGGTTTAAACATTTGTTTGTGTTGGGCCAATTTCTATAATATTGAATTAGATATCTTCATGTAACTCTTAGGACATATTTTATGTGTATTTGTATATGGTTAAAACTTGATAAAATAGTCTTCTGAATTTGTCTTTAGGCTTCCTGGCAACACTAGAACAAAAATTGGCTTCATAACATTTGACAGTACAATCCATTTCTACAGTCTTCAAGAAGGTCTCTCTCAACCTCAGATGCTAATAGTTTCAGATATTGAAGGTATAGATTTATTGAACTACTTTCATAATTTTTCACTTTTAGAAATATTTCTTTATTACTTGACAAATCGGATGTGTGTTGTTTGTACTATGTCAAGGAAAATCTTGAGTATAAAATCATGATTGTTGGAGTTGTAAGAGTCTTTCAGTGCAATCTCTCATTTTATGGAAGAGGAAATGGGGGTTATGGAGACAACATGAATTCTGAACAAGGTAACAAAAACAAGTTAATGTTAGAACTCAGATCAAATTTAGGCTTTTTTCCCCCTTCTTCCCATTTATTCATTCAAAAAGTATTTGAGGATAGACATATAGAGCAAAGAAATAAAACTGAGAGCTCAGAATAAAGCGTAGCATATATAGTCAGTTGATTTTTTTTTTTTTTTTGAGATGGAGTCTTACTCTGTCTCACAGGCTATAGTGCAGTGGCATGATCTTGGCTCACTGCAGCCTACGCCTCCCGGGTTCAAGCAGTTTTCCTGCCTCAGCCTCCCAAGTAGCTGGGAAGACAGGCATGCAACACCATGCCCAGCTAATTTTTGTATTTTTAGTCGAGATGAGGTTTCACCATGCTGGCCAGGCTGGTCTCAAACTCCTGATCTCAAGTGATCTGCCTCTCTTGGCCCCACAAAGTACTGGGATTACAAGCATGAGCCACCAGGCCCAGCCAGTCAATTGATTTTTTGACAGAGGTGCCTGGACCAATCAGTGGGAGAAGAGACAGTTTTTTCAACAAATAGTTGTGGCAGTACTGCCTATGTAAAAGAATGAGGTTGGACCTTTACCTTATACCATGTAAAGAAAATTAACTTGAAATGGACTAAAGACCTAAACATAAGAGCTATAAGTATAAAACAGGGGCAAATATTTATGCCACTAGATTGTGAAACATTGGAACCCTGGTGCATTGCTGGTCAGAATGTAAAATGGTATAACTGCTGTGGAAAATACCTTGGCAGTTCCTCAAAGTTAATGGTGAATTATTACATGATGTAGCAATTCCACTGTTCAATATATACTCCAAAAAATTGAAAGCAGGGACTCAAGCAGATGCTTGTACATCATTGTTTATAGCAATAGCAATCATTCACAATAGCCAAAAGGTGGAAACAGCCCAAGTAGTCATCAATAGATGAATAGATAAACAAAATGTGGTATAAATGTATAATGGGGACAGGCGTGGTGGCTCACGCCTGTAATCCCAGCACTTTGGGAGGCTGAGGCGGGCGGATCACAAGGTTAAGAGATCGAGACCGTCCTGGCCAACATGGTGAAACTCCGTCTCTACTAAAAATACAAAAATTAGTTAGGTGTGGTGGCATGCGCCTGTAGTCTCAGTTACTCAGGAGGTTGAGGCAGGAGAATGGCATGAACCTGGGAGGAGGTGGAGTTTGCAGCGAGCCCAGATCGTGCCACTGCACTCCAGTCTGGACAACAGAGTGAGACTCCATCTCAAAAAAAAAAAAAAGACAAAAAAAACGTATAATGGAATATTATTCAGCCTCAAAAAAACGATGAAATTCTCACACGTGCTACAATGTGGATGCACCTGGAAAACATACTAAGTGAAATAAGCAAGACACAAAACGACAAATATTTTATGGTTCCACTTATATACAATACCTAGAATAGGCAAATTCATAGAGACAGAAAATGGAATAGAGGTTACCAGGTGCTGGGGGGGAAGGGCAATCAATAGGGAGTTATCATTATTATTACTTTTTTTTTTTGAGGTGGATTTTGCTCTTGTTGCCCAAACTGGAGTGCAATGGCACCATCTCTACTCACTACAACCTCCGCCTCCCAGGTTCAAGCAATTCTCCTACCTCAGCCTCCTGAGTAGCTGGGATTATAGGTGCGTGCCACCATGCCCAGCTAATTTTTTGTATTTTTAGTAGAAACGGGGTTTCACCATGTTAGCCAGGCTGGTCTTGAACTCCTGACCTCAGGTGATCCGCCCACCTCTGCCTCCCAAAGTGCTGGGATTACAGGTGTGAGTCACCGCGCCTGGCTATTACTATTTTTTTAAAGACAGAGACTCTGTCTCCCATGTTGCAGCGCAGTGGTGCAATCATAGCTCACTGCAGCCTTGAAGCCCTGGGCTCAAGCGATCCTTCCACCTCAGCTTTTCAAGTAGCTAGGACTACAGGTACACGCTACCATGCCCAGCTAATTTTTAAAATTTCTTGTGGAGGCAAGGTCTTGCTAAGTTGCACAGGCTGGTCTCAAGCTTCTGGCCTTGGGCAGTCCTTTCACCTCGTCCTCCCAAAGTGTTGGGAGTACAGGCATGGGCCACACCTGGCCAGGCCTTGTTTTTTTGTAAAAAGAAACAAACTATAGAAATGTCAAAAGTGATTATCCTTGTAATCCTCCACCACTCTCTTCCTAGTTTACTCCCTTTCTAAGAAAGAATTACTAAGTAAGAATAAATGTGAATCCTGAGAGGCTCATCTGAAGTGGGCAGTTAGCATACCTTCTGATTTGCTTGATTTTGCAGTCCCATTAATTTTATTTGTTTTGTTTTGTTTTGTTTTGTGTTTTTGGAGACAGAGTCTTGCTTTGTTGCCCAGGCTGTAGCACAGTGGCGCAATCTCGGCTCACTGGCTCACTGCAGTCTCTGCCTCCTAGGTTCAAGTGATTCTCATGCCTCGGCCTTCCGAGTAGCTGGGATTATAGGTGTGTGCCATTATGCCAGCTAATTTTTTGTATTTTTTAGTAAATATGGGGTTTCACTATGTTGGCTAGTCTGGTCTCAAACTCCTGGCCTCAAGTGAACTGTCCACCTTGGCCTCCCAAAGTGCTGGGATTACAGCAGGCATGAACCACCGTGCCCGGCCTCCATAGTCCCATTTTTTTTTTTTTTTTTTTTGAGAAGGAGTCTTGCTCTGGCACCCAGGCTGGAGTGCAGTGGTGCAATCTCGGCTCACTGCAGCCTCTGCCTCCTGGGTTCAAGCAATTATTTGCCTCAGCCTCCCGAGTAGCTGGGATTACAGTCGCCCACCACCATGCCTGGCTAATTTTGCACCTGGCCCGTAGTCCCTTTTTAAAGGCACTGGTATGGGCCTTTTTTTTTTTTTTCTTTTGAGACGGGTCTTGATCTGTCCCCCAGGGTGGAGTGCAGTGGCGCCATCTCAGCTCACTGCAACCTCCGCCTCCCGGGTTCAAGCAATTCTCTTGCCTCAGCCTCCCAAGTATCTGGGACTACAGGTGCCCACCACCATGCCTGGCTAACTTTTTGTATTTTTAGTAGAGATGGGTTTCATCACATTAGTCAGGCTGGTCTCAAACTCCTGACCTTGTGATCCGCCTGCCTCAGCCTCCGAAAGTACTGGGATTACAGGCATGAGCCACCGTGCCTGGCCGACCTTCTTTATAAGAAAGCATACGCTTTGTGAATGACAGAGTTATTGGTGAGCTGTATTGCTTCCCTATAAAGACAGCATTCTTGTGTGTCATGTTAGTCAAAAAGATGTCTCAATGCCAATAGTGTATCTTTGGCTGGCTTCCAGGGCTAGCCATTTAAAAAAAAAAAAGGGGTCAAAGTAGAATTGTAAATTATTATCTTTAGCCTAAGAAGCATAGCACTTACACAAACCCGTATTCAGTGAGTACAGATCAATATTTTCTTTTTTCTTTCTTTCTTTTTTTTGAGACAGGGTTTCAAAAAAACGCGGCTCAAGGAATCCTCCCACATAGCTGGGACTATAGGCATGCACCACCATGCCTGGCTCATTTTTGTATTTTTTATAGAGACAGGGTTTTACCGTGTTGCCCAGGCTGGTCTCAAACTCCTGAGTTCAAGTGATTCACTTACCTCGGCCTCTCAAAGTGCTGGGATTACAGGCGTGTACTACTGCACCCAGCCCAGATAAATATTTTCTAATTGGGAGGCTATACCTTTTACAAGGTAGCGGACAAGAAACAGAAAATTTGCAGTAGATACCTGTATCATTGTGGTTTTTTGGTGGCTCTTTGGACACATGTAAACAGTGCTATAATAGTGGCGGAGGTGGCTTATTTTAAGGAAGGGGTGGTTAATTGCATTAGTGTTGTATTTTTGGAACACTTTTAATTATTACATTTTGTTTAAAATAAATATGTATTTCTTCTTTCAGATGTTTTTATACCTATGCCAGAGAACTTATTAGTAAACTTAAATGAAAGTAAAGAGGTAAGGCACATTTTCCTACCTGACATGTTTAATTGAAATATTGAAGGAATACGTTTTTGAAATGAACTTTAAGTAATATTTTTATTATTTCTGTGACATTTCTAAGACGTGTAGCATTTTATATTTGCTCTTATAATTAGATGAACAGCTCTTGAGTTCCACCTTGAGCTGATCATTTTTAAGTCTAATGAAGCAAGTTATTTGTAGTAGGGTAGAAAATAAGCATATTCCATAAAGGAGGAACACCTGAAGGAAATCTGTCTTGCCAGCCATTTGGGAAGTTGGGAGGGTTGCTGAGATAAAGCTTCTGGTCACTACATAGAAGCACATTAGGTAGGCTGCTTTCAGTGCCCTTTGCTTTTCTGATTCACAGAGTGTCATTGGGGTCAGTTCAGAAGAAACTCTTATTACCTGCCTGGAAATTGCCATGAGATAATACAGTGAGAGGTGAACAGAATGTGTCTGAAGGGGGGATGTTGTCTACCCTGTACATGCATATATGCCGTAGGGGTAACATTTTAACTAGCAAGTCTATGGTCTCTGCTGTTGGCAATGGTGACTGTGCCATGGTGCGAAGTATTTTTTTCCCCATTAACTCTATTTGTACAACCTAACCTGTAAAGGTAGTTGTTTTTCTTTTGTAGTGCTATTACTAGTTGACAAAGTTACTGGATATATTAGATTTGCAACAGGGAACAGCTAAGCTCACTTTGGAACTTAAAAGAATAAAGTATGTAGAGGTGATGGAGAAGGCCATATTTCATGGCATTAAAATATACCAAATCTCTGAACTGTGATGGTTCTTTTGGATACATTTTGGACTTATAGTCTTGCTGGACTACTGCATGTGCAAGAACTGTAAGGCCCCAACTTTGATTTGTCTTGCTTGCCAATTTATAATGTTGACTTAAAATGGCTTTCTTGTCATTTGACCAACTTCATTGTTTAGTGTCTGTAGACTCTCTGACCATCATCATGACTCAGTGTCTTGTCTATTGTATTAGATACTGACTGAATGTGAAAAAAATTTTGAATTGTGACACTCTCGAGTTTTCTTGCTTTATTTTACAAGCTCGTGCAAGATTTACTGAAAACTTTGCCACAAATGTTTACTAAGACTCTGGAGACCCAGAGTGCCTTGGGTCCTGCACTGCTGGCTGCCTTTAAGCTGATGTCTCCAACTGGTGGTCGAATGTCTGTCTTTCAAACACAACTCCCAACTCTTGGAGTGGGAGCCCTGAAACCACGAGAGGAACCAAACCACAGGTCATCTGCTAAGGTTAGAGAGTCATGAAATGTCTGATAAGGTTTATGCTGGTGTTCCACCTCTGTGACCACAGAGCTTGTTTTTTCTTTAAATTTATTTGTCAATTGTTGGGAGGAGGGACTATAAGGAAATTAACTTTTATGTAGACATTTTTATATTGTTACATTTTTCTCTACCTGATTCATCCTTCTTTAATTTTTAATATCTTTAGCAGGCCACTAGCAATTCAGTCTGCCTTCAGAGATACAGTCTGGGAGACTAACAGCATATGCTTGACAGGGACAAAGAGAACCTGATTGACCAGTTAAGAATAGTCTTATTTGGCTGGGTGTGGTGGCTCACACCTGTAATCCCAACATTTTGGGAGGCCAAGGCAGGCGGATCACCTGAGGTCGGGAGTTTGAGACCAGCTTGACCAACATGGAGAAACCCTGTCTCTACTAAAAATACAAAATTAGCTGGGTGTGGTGTCACATGCCTATAATCCCAGCTACTCAGGAGGCTGAGGCAGGAGAATCGCTTGAACCTGGGAGGCGGAGATTGCAGTGAGCCAAGATTGCGCCATTTCACTCCAGCCTGGGCAACAAGTGCAAAACTCCGTCTCAAAAAAATAAAGAAAAGAAAAGAAAAGAAAAATAATAGTCTTATTTGGCACATCGATGGCCAAGGTGCTTGTGTGCAACTTGTGTGCATAAACTTGAAAGTTTTTGAGACCCGTATTTCCCCAAAGATTATGAAAGAGAGACCTGTGTACTATACTGGGTATTATATCATTCCTGGAGTCAGACTGCCTATTCTCACTGTTTATTACATGTGGGAACTTGAAAAATTAATTTCTTTACCCTTTGTTTCTTTATATATAAGGTGAAAATAAAGGGTCAGGTATGGTGGCTTATGCCTATAATCCCAGCCCTTTGGGAGGCTGAGTTGGAAGGACTGATTGAGCTCAGGAGTTTGAGACCAACCTGGGCAACATAGTGAGACCCTGTCCCTACAAAAATACAAAAAAATTAACCAGGTGTGATGCTGAGAGCCTATAGTCCTAGCTACGCTGGAGGCTGAGGTGAGAGGATCACTTGAACCCAGGAGGCTGCAGTGAGATCGTGCCACTACACTCCAACTTGGGAAACAACAACAACAAAAAAGATGACTGGGTGTGGTGGTTCATGCCTGTAAGACTGTGCTTTGGGAGGCTGAGGCGGGCGGATAACCTGAGGTCAGGAGTTCGAGACCAGCCTGGCCAACACGATGAAACCCCATCTCTATAAAAAATACAAAAATTGGCCGGGCATGGTGGCTCATGCCTGTAATTCTAGCATTTTGGGAGGCCAAGGTGGGTGGATCATGAGGTCAGGTGTTCGAGACCAGTCTGACCAGCATGATGAAACCCTGTCTCTACTAAAAATACAAAAATTAACCAGGCGTGGTGGCACACGCCTGTAATCTCAGCTACTTAGGCTGAGACAGGAGAATCGCTTGAACCTGGGAGGCGGAGGTTGCAGTGAGCTGAGATTGTGCCACTGCACTCCAGCCTGAGTAACAGAGCGAGACTCTGTCTTGAAACAACAACAACAACAACAAAACAGAAAAATTAGCCGGGGGTGGTGGTGTGCACCTGTAGTCCTAGCTACTTGGGAGGCTGAGGCATGAGAATTGCTTGAACCCGGGAGGAGGAGCCTGCAGTGAGGTAGCTGAGGTAACGCCACTGCCCTCCAGCCTGGGTGACAGAGTGAGACTCTGTCTCAAAAAAAAAAAGAAAGAAAGAAAATAATGATAGCACTTACCTCTTAGGGTGGTTGAAAGGACTAAGTAAGTATTACACATGAATTGTTTAGAACAGTTTCCAGCATACTGAACATTTAATAGATTTTAGTTACAATAAAAAAACTTTGCCAACTATGAAATTATTATAGTAAATGTTTTTCTTTTTAAAAGTAAATACAGAAAAATTTTACAAACATATATATATATATATATATTTTTTAATAAATAGAGCCATGTTGCCCAGGATGGTCTCAAACTCCTAGGCTCAAGCAATCCACCCACCTCGGCTTCCCAAAGTGCTAGGATTACAGGTGTGAGCCACCACGCCTGGCTGGAACTTACAGAAAATTGCTAAGCAGTACTTGCTTCTTAATGAAAAACCAAGTAGTACCATACAGGAAAAGGACTTTGTAGAATGCCCAAAAATAATTGCAATTGTTGTTAACATCATGATATATGTAGATGTGTATTTAGGTTTTATGACAATGTAATGATTTTTTTAAATGTCTCTTTGTAATTTATTGTAAATAGGATATACACCTGACACCATCCACTGACTTCTATAAGAAATTAGCCTTGGACTGTTCTGGTCAGCAAGTAGCCGTTGACTTATTCCTTCTCAGTGGACAGTATTCTGACTTGGCTTCTCTAGGTAAGTCCTTTGTAATCATTTTTTTTTTTTCTGTTAAATGAATATCAAAATGGTACTTATATGATAGTCTTCTAAATATAGGACAAAGTCAAAGAATATGTATGTCCTTTGGAGAGTTAGTCAGTCAGTTTAGTCTATTAAAAACCTTATAGTCTTCTAGTCTGAACATTTAGTAATAGAAAAATTTCTATACTACTATTTAAAGGAATTCAGGCTAGGTATGATGGCTTGTGTCTGTAGTCCTAACAATTTGTGAGGCCTATGCAGGAGGATTATTTGAGCCCAGGAGTTTGAGACCAACCTGGGCAACATAGGAAGACCCTGTATTTACAAATAATATATATATATATTTTTTAAAATAAAAAACTAGCCAGGCATGGTGGCGCACACCTGTGGTCCCAGCTACTTGGAAGGCTGAGGTGGGAAGAGTGCTTGAGGTGGGGAGGTCAAGGCTGCAGTGAACCCCATGGTATCACTACTGCACTCCAACCTGGGTGACAGAATGGGACTCTGTCTCAAAAGGGAATGAAATATCCTTTCTGACAGTAGTTTACCTTGGAAAGTTAAAGAAAGATTGATTCCAATGTCTGCAGTTACTTTGGTGTAGTAGAAGTAGTTAACGGCACAGTTTAAAACTGTGTGTGTTCTCTTCCAGGTTGTATTTCTCGGTATTCAGCAGGTAGTGTCTATTACTATCCCTCTTACCATCATCAGCACAACCCAGTCCAAGTGCAGAAATTACAGAAGGAACTACAGAGATACCTTACTCGGAAGATTGGCTTTGAGGCGGTCATGAGGATTCGGTGCACCAAAGGTAGGAATTTTTTTTTTTTTTTTTTGGCGTAGCAGTAAATAATATTTTTGGTACCAGTAAATATACATGTTTTTATCTAGTCTTATAAGATTGCCCTTCTGAGATACTTTGCTGACTCTGGAATATGTAATTAAGAGGAGAGAAGAAACATTGTAACCAAAAAAAGTGGGGGGCCTATTGAGAATATACTCAAAAGCACTGACTTGTATATGTATGTATGTGTATATATATATATATATATTTTTTTT
>NW_012118221.1:567126-568998 GCF_000951035.1 Colobus angolensis palliatus
CCAAGCTGGAGTGCAGTGGCACAGTCTTGGCTCACTGCAATCTCCACCTCCTGAGTTCAAGCGATTCTCCCTGCTTTAGCCTCCCGAGTAGCTGGGATTACAGGTGTGCACCACCGCAGCCGGCTAGTTTTTGTATTTTTAGTAGAGACGGGGTTACATTATGTTGGCCAGGCTGGTCTCGAACTCCTAACATCAGACGATCTGCCCACCTCAGCCTCCCAAAGTACTGGGATTACAGGTGTGAGCAACTGTACCTAGCCTAGACCCTATCTTTTTTGAGAGAGTCTCATTCTATGGTCCAGGCTGGAGTGCAGTCACAGCTCACTGGAGTCTCCACCTCCCTGAGTCAAGTGATCCTCCCATGTCAGCTTCCCTAGTAGCTGGGACTGCAGGTGTGAGCCACCACACCCGGCTAATTCTTTATTTTTTTTGTAGAGTCTGGGTCTCCCTGTGTTGCCCAGGCTGGTTTCAAGCTCGTGGGCTCATGTGATCCTCCTGCCTTAGCCTCCCAAAGTGTTAGGATTACAGGCATGAGCCACCACACCCAGCCACGGATCTTGCTTTTAAACTTTTTTTTTAATTGTGGTAAAATATATATAACATAAAATTTACTATTTTATCCATTTTTTAATTGTACAGTGGTATCAAGTATGTTTTCACTGTGTAACTATTTATTTCCAAAAGTGGGAGATCTCTTAGTTTGTACTCTCCTTTTTTTTTTTTCTGAGCCAGAGTCTCACTGTCTCGCCCAAGCTGGAATATAATGGTGTGATCTAGGCTCACTGCAACCTCCATCTCCCAGGTTTAAGCAGTTCTCCCTGCCTCAGCCTCCTGAGTAGCTGGGATTACAGGCGCCTGCCACCACGCCTGGCTAATTTTTGTATTTTTTAGTAGAGACGGGGTTTTGCCATGTTGGTGAGGCTGGTCTCGAACTCCTGACCTCAGGTGATCCACCTGCCTTGGCCTGCCAAAGTGCTGGGATTACAAGTGTGAGCCACTGCACCCGGCCTGTACTCTCATTTTTCATTTCTCCACATTATCAACCTGGTTTTAAGGTGGGTTTTTTTTTTTCCCATTGCTGCTACACAAATTGAGTTTGTATTTAAATGAATATTATTGCTCTGTAAGGAGGAGTGGAGCACAAATTGAGTTTTTATTTAAATAAACAGTGCTCTGTAACGAGGTGTAGAGCGGTAATTTTCTTTCTTCTTCTCCTCTCTCTTTTTTCTGTTTTTGGAGACAGAGTGTTGCTCTGTTCCCCTGGCTGGAGTTCAGTGGCACAGTCATAGCTCACTGCAGCCTCAACTCCTGGGATCAAGCAATCCTCTTAGCTCAGCCTCCCAAATAACTGGGACCACAGGCACATGCCACCATGCCCAGCTAATTTTTAATTTTTTTTGTAGAGACAGAGTCTTACTCTGTTACCCAGGCTGGTTTCAAACTCCTGGACTTAAGCAATCTTACCACCTCAGCCTCCCAAAGTGTTGGGATTACCAGGTGTGAATCACCATGCCCAGTAAAATAATACTCTTTTCAATGGAAAAATTATTTATATGAAATCTATAGCAAAAAAAAAAAAAAAAGATAAAGATCCACTAACCTGTTCCATTACATATTGAAATCTATCGGTCAAACCGTGAGGAAGATGAAGTTTTCTCTTATTTATCTTTCACTATAATAATATACCCTTGCTGAATTTATTAATTCTAATAGTTTTTATTTTATAATTTTTAATTAAGATATGGAACGCTTCACTTCATCCTTACGCAGGGGTCATGCTAATCTTCTCTGTATTGTTTCAATTTTAGTATACATGCTGTCAAAGTGAGCACCTAATAGTTTTTTAGTGTGTTTTTTTTTTTTTTTTTTTTT
>NW_012118221.1:570959-574688 GCF_000951035.1 Colobus angolensis palliatus
TTTTAGTAGAGACGGGGTTTCACCGTGTTAGCCAGGATGGTCTTGATCTCCTGACTTCGTGATCCACCCATCTCGGCCTCCCAAAGTGCTGGGATTACAGGCTTGAGCCACCGCACCCGGCGTTTCTTTCTTTATTTTTTAATGTTATATATTTATTTTTAAGAGACAGAGTCTCACTATGTTGACCAGGCTTGCTTTCAACTCTTGGGCTTAAGCAGTCTTCGTGCTTCAGCCTCCTGAATACCTGGGATTACAGGCATGTGCCACCATGCCCAGCATTCTTTTTAATCCTGATTACTATTTTTAAGTTAAAAAAATAAAAACATTGATAAAGCTAAAGTCTTCCTGTATCAGCTTGCGTGTGTATGTGACACATACACTTTCACTTCATTTTTATGTAGTTAAAAATGATATATATCAGAATTTCCTATTAAAAATGATATATATCACTTGGTATATACCGAATTTCCTGTACATTTACATACTTCGGTACATCTCCATGGAAAACATATCTTATAGGTCTATTTACATAAGTGACATATTGTATGTATTTTTATTCAATAAACCTTGAAGATTCATTAATTTTAGATCATATAAATCCATCACATTAATTTAAACTTCTACCTATTCTATCTAGTATTCAGCAGATTGGACAAATCACAGTTTAGTTTTGTTTATTTGTTTGTTTTTTGAGACAGAGTCTGACTCTGTCACCTAGGCTGGAGTGCAGTGGCACGATCTCAGCTCAGTGCACCCTCTGCCTCCCGGGTTCAAGCGATTCTCCTGCCTCAGCCTCCCGAGTAGCTGGGACTACAGGCGTGTGCCACCAAGCCCGGCTAATTTTTGTATTTTTAGTAGAGACAGGATTTCACCATGTTGCCCAGGCTGGTCTCGAACTCCTGACCTCAAGTGATCCTCCTGTCTCAGCCTACGAAAGTGTTGGGATTACAGGCATGAGCTATTGTGCCTGGCCTAGTTTTTTTACTGATACCCATTGAAAGTATTTCTAAATTTTTTTGCTGTGACACACCAGTCTACTTGAAATTTTCCTGCATATATAAATTTGGCACTTAAATGAGGATATCTGTAGGACACATTCTTTGATATGGAATTGCTAAAGTCAAAATAAGTATCTAGAATTTTGATAGATACTGCCAAATTATCCTCCAAAAATGTTTTTTGTTTTTTTTTTTGAGATAGAGTCTCGCTCTGTCGCCCAGGCTGGAGTACAGTGGCGCAATCTCAGCTCACTGCAACCTCTGCCTCCCGGGTTCAAGCAATTCTCCTGCCTCAACCTCCCGAGTAGCTGGGACTGCAGGCACCTGCCACCATGCTTGGCTAATTTTTGTGTTTTTAGTAGAGACAGGGTTTCACCATGTTATTGGCCAGGCTAGTCTCGAACTGACCTCAGGAGATCCACCCGCCTTGGCCCCCAAAGTGCTGGGATTATAGGCATGAGCCACTGCACCTGACCCAAAAATGTTTTTTGAAAATTAGTATCCCCACCTTCATTTCAAAAGGCATCTGTTATTCCTTAACCTCAGTAAGTACTGTGTATTATCTAGATTTCTTTACTTTTTGCCAGTCTGGTAAGTTACTAGGATAAAATGTAAATATCAGTATGTAGGTATATAAAAATCATTTTATTACCTTTTTCTCTTTTAGGTCTTTCCATTCATACTTTCCATGGGAACTTCTTTGTTAGGTCAACCGACTTATTGTCTTTGCCTAACGTCAACCCAGATGCTGGGTATGCAGTACAGATGTCAGTGGAAGAGAGTCTTACTGACACTCAGTTGGTTTCTTTTCAGTCAGCGCTCTTGTATACATCCAGCAAAGGTAAGCTGTTTGTTTGGATTTCAAATGTTCAAATATTATTTGGATTTCAAATGTCAAAGCAGGCTGTAAAACACATGTAGCATATCTTATGTGTGCTCACTTAAAATTTATTTATTTATTTATTTAGAGACGGAGTCTCACTCTGTCTCCAGGCTGGAGTGCAGTGGCGCGGTCTCTGCTTACTACAACCTCCGCCTCCTGGGTTCAAGTGATTCTCCTGCCTCAGCCTCCCGAGTAGCTGGGACTACAGATGTGCGCCACCACACCCAGCTAATTTTTATATTTTTAGTAGAGATGGGATTTTACCATGTTGGCTAGGATGGTGTCAATCTCTTGACCTCGTGATCTGCCTGCCTTGGCCTCCCAAAGTGCTAGGATTACAGGCATGAGCCACTGCGCCCAGCCCTTAAAATTTTCATTACTAAAAGCAGTAAACAAACTAAGAAGTTCAAAAAAGAGATTTTTAAAAATTTAGCATATTGTCATTTGAATACGATCCCTGTTCGTTTAGTAATAACCTGAATGAAAAGAATTTTATAGTTAAAAAAAATTAAAAGAAGTAGGGCCAGGTGTGGTGGCCTGTAAACCTAGCACTTTGGAAGGCTGACTGGGGAGGATCACTTGAGGCTAGGAGTTCAAGACCAGCCTGGACAACATAGTGAGACACTGTCTCTAAGAAAATATTTTTTTAATTAGCCAGGTATAGTGGCATACACTGGTAGTCCTAGCTACTTGAGAGGCTGAGTAGGGAGGATTGTTTGAGCCCAGGAGTTTGATGCTGCAGTGAGTTATGATTGTGCTACTGCACTTCTGCCTGGACAACAGAATGAGACCTTGTTTCTAAAAAAAAAGGATGAAATTTTTAATATTTATGTACCTACTTATTTTTAACAGAAATAGGTTCTTAGGTGTCCAGCCCTGTCTTGAACTCCTCACCTCAGGTGATCCTCTCACCTTAGCCTACCAAAGTGCTGGGTGCTGGGATTACAAGTGTGAGCCACTGTGTCTGGCTAATATAAAACTTTTGATACTATCTCTGCTTACTATATAACTATACTACCTGGTTCTAAATTGAAAATAAGTGATTTTTTTCATATATATATATATAGTTTGTTTTTAAGAGATGGAGTCTCACTGTATTGCCCAGGCTGCACTTGAACTCCTGAGCTCAAGGGATCCTCCTGTCTCTGCCTCTGGAGTAGCTGGGACTACAGGGGTGCACCACTGCACCCAGCTAAGAAGTGATTTTTCCAAGTGACTTTAACATAATCTTTTATTATATATAGTTGCCCCTTACTGTTGTTTGTGTATTTTCCCCAAAGGCGAAAGAAGAATTCGTGTTCATACTTTGTGTTTGCCAGTAGTTTCAACTCTGAATGATGTCTTTCTTGGAGCTGATGTTCAAGCAATTTCAGGGTTATTGGCCAATATGGGTAAGAGTTGTTATCTCTTATAAATATTTTACAAGTAATAACATTAGGCACATCCAAACAGTTTTGTTTTCCCTTAAATAGTTAGCTTTATAGTTTGAATGTTTTAGATCCCCTGGGGTGCCTGCTAAGTAACTATTTGAATGAAAAGATCTGCTGCAGATAATCTTATCTTTTTTGTTTGTTTATTTAAACAAATTTAGTGAGATATAATTACATACCATACCACTTCATCCAATTTAGTTGATAATTCATTTGTTTTTAGTGTTTTTACAGAGTTGTACAGCTATCATCACAATCTAATTTTATAACATTTCTGTTGCCCCAAGAGAAACCTCATGCTCATTAGCAGTTACTGCCCTCTTCTTCCTCTCTCCCTTACTGGCCTTAAGTAACCACTATAGTGTAGACACTATATTTGTCTACACTGAACTTAGCTGTATCTTTTTTTTTTTTTTTT
>NW_012118221.1:575243-580625 GCF_000951035.1 Colobus angolensis palliatus
AAAAAAAAAAAAAAAAATGGTTAATATTAATGCTATTTAATACTCTTTTTATGTGAAACAGTGTACCATAAAGATCATTAGACTTAGAGTCATGGAATTTGGAATTGAAAAACCAGTTTCCCACTATATACTTGTTTACAGCCAAATCATGTGAGCCAATAGAAAACTTACTGATATCTTAACCTATTTATTTCCATCTCAGATACAATTGCCTTCTTGATTTTTTTGGTCCCTTTTCAAATACATACAGCTTAGTAACATCATTTTGATTCTTGTGGTCTTTCTACTTGAGGGAAGACTTTCAGTAGGTCTATTTTCTTTCTTTGGTTTTTGAAAACAGAGTTTTGCTCTGTTATCCACGGTGGAGTGCAGTGGTGTGGTTCTAGCTCACTGCAGCCTTGACCTCCTGGGATCAAGGAGTCCTCTCACCTCAGCCTCCTGAATAACTGGGATTAGAGGCCCACACCACCACACCCAGCTAACTAACTTTTATTTATTTTGTTTTATTTCATTTCATTTCAGTTCCTTTATTTTATTTTATTTTATTTTGAGATGGAGTCTTACTCAGCCTCCCAGGATGGAGTGCAGTGGCACAATCTCAGCTCACTGCAACCTCTGCCCCCAAAGTTCAAGCAATTCTCCTGCCTCAGCCTCCCGAGTAGCTGGGACTACAGGCGCACGACACCACACCCAGCTAATTTTTGTATTTTTAATAGAGACGGAGTTTCACCATGTTGGCCAGGATAGTCTCGATCTCTTGACCTCATGATCCACCCACCTTGGCCTCCTAAAGTGCTGGGATTACAGACGTGAGCTACCATGCCCGGCCCTCACCGAGCTACCTTTAAAAAATTTTTTTAGAGACAAAGAGTCTCACCATGTTGCCCAGGCTGATCTTGAATCCTGGGCTCAAGCAATCCTCCTGCTTTGGTCTATCAAACTGTTGGGATTACAGCTGTGAGCCACCACACCCAGCCTCAGTAGTTCCGTTTGCTTTAAACTTAATTCTGTCTGTATTGGGAATAGTTACTCACTTTCTTGAATTTTCTATTGGGAAAAATGTTTTACATGGAGCCTGGTAAAGGATTTACCCACACTTCAATCTTTTATGTTGTTAGATTTTCAGGATTGTGACCTGTGAAATTTGAAGATCACTGCCTTTATTTTTTTGTTTAAGTTACATTTTTTTTTTGTAACTGTGATTATTATTATGAAAAACAGCAGTAACTATTAGGTGGGTTTTGTGGATTTTTGATAAATTGTCACAACTTCATAAGTATTGGTTCTGCTACCATATTGAATGTACTTTTAGTACCACATGGATGGAGTTTAGTTAAAGTTTGGCAAGTCTTCCAAGCAGTTATCCTTTTTTTTTTTAAAGTATTGAAAAAAAGTTTTCATGCAGAAATGCTTATAAACAGAGTGGCATGACAAATGATGAAAATCTGTCTAAATAAGAGGCTAGGCATGGTGGCTCATGTCTGTAATCCCGGGACTTTGGGAGGCTGAGGTGGGTGGATCACTTGAAGCCAGGAGTTCAAGACCAGCCTGGCCAACATGGTGAAACCCTACCTCTACTAAAAATGCAAAAAAGAAAAAAAAAAAACATTAGTTGGGTGTGGTGGCACATGTCTGTAGTCCCAGCTATAGCCCCAGCTACTCAGGACCAGGAGGCTGAGGCAGGAGAATTGCTTGAACCTGGGAGGTGGAGGATGCAGCGAGCCAAGACCACACCACCGCACTCCAGTCTGGGCGACAGAGCGAAACTCTGTCTCTAAATAAATAAATAAATAAATAACTCTAAGAACTCTTTCTGTAAATATAAAATAAAAACTCTGGGCTGGGCATGGTGGTTTGTGCCTATAATCCCAGCACTTTGGGAGGCTGAGGCAGGAGGATTGCTTGAGACCAGGAGTTTGAGATCAGCCTGGGCAACATAGGGAGACTTTGTACAAAAAATTTGGTTTAATTAATTAATTAAAATTAAAATTTCACAAGAACTCTGTTTCGAAACACTCTGTGTTTCAGGGAACACAGGAAAGCATTGTGTGTTTAATTGCAATGTTTTTCTTTCTTAGTGGTATATAAAATGTTGGATTACAATCAGTAGCATAACTGAGGCTTAGGAAGGTTAAATTACTTGCCAAATCATTATACAGCTAGGAAATAGCAGAGCAGCATTTCAACAGAGGTTGGCTCAGTTCTCCAGACCATGCTTTTAGCTGCTGTGTTTTGCCTCGTTCGTGTATATAGTAAATTGGAGAGATATTTAGTATAGTTTTTAAAAATTATCTCTTCTATCCTTAACAGTGGACTAGCTAAACTTCTATCATATTTCTTTTTTGTCCTTTCCCTCACCTTGCTTAGCTGTTGACAGATCTATGACTGCCAGTCTGAGTGACGCTCGGGATGCTCTAGTGAATGCAGTCATTGACTCCCTTTCAGCTTACCGTTCTTCAGTCTTAAGTAACCAGCAGCCTGGACTCATGGTTCCTTTTTCTTTGCGGCTTTTCCCACTTTTTGTATTGGCTCTCCTTAAACAGGTAAGAAAAACAGTACAGAAACTAACACAGCGATGGCCAGGCACTGTGGCCTACACCTGAAATCCCAGCACTTTGGGTGGCTGACATGGGTGGATTGCTTGAGTCCAGGCATTTGAGACCAGCCTAGGCAACATGGTGAAACCTGGTCTCTGCAAAAAATACAAAAAAACTAGCCAGGTGTGGTGGTGCACACCTGTAGTCCCAGCTACTTGGGAGGCTGAGGTGGGAGGATGGTTGAGTCCAGGAGACAGAGGTTGTAGTGAGCCCATATCGCGCCACTGTACTCCAGCTTGTGCGACAGAGCCAGACTCTGTCTCAAAATAAACAAACAAAAAGAAAGAAACGAACACAATGGAAACATCAAAAGGCAAAATTTTTATTCCATGAATCCCTAAACATTGTATATGTAACTTTATGCTGGTTAAATTTTTGACGACAGGGGCCTTACCTCTTATTTGAACTTTGAAAAGTTTAATAACCAAAAAAACTTACTGAAAACTGATTCAGAGTAAGTTCCTTGTTCATAAGATGCTTCTCTAAGCTAAGTATTCAGTGACATTATAAAAAATTCAACTGATAATCAGTTTTCCAAAACAAGAATTTTATATTATATTGCTGGTGCAAGAAAGCACACATGCACTGAGTGTTCTCACTTATATGTGAAAGCTAAAAATCAAACACACAAAAGCAGAAAGCTGAATAGTGGTTACTAGAGGCTGGGTGGTGAGGAAGGAATGGGGAGATATTGAACAAAAGGTACAGTGTTTTAGTTAGGAAGAATAAGTGATAACTATTTGAGGTTACGGATATGTTACCTAGTAGCTTCATTAAATCATTCCACGTTTTATACTATATCATAGCATCCCTTTATACCTCATAAATATATGCAATTAGAATTTTTCACCAACAAGAAATTTAACTTTTTTAAAAAAAGAAGATACCATACATGTGATTTTATTTTATTTTTATTTTTTTGGCTCTTTCCTGTCCCTACAGAATTTCAGCGACATTACACTTCTATTTTTTTTTTTTTTTTTTTTTTGAGATGGAGTCTTGCTCTGTCACCCAGGCTGGAGTGCAGTAGCACGATCTTGGCTTAACGCATCCTCCACCTCCCAGGTTCAAGCGATTCTCCTGCCTCAGCCTCCCGAGTAGCTGGGATTACAAGCGTGTGCCACTATGTCCGACTAATTTTGTGTTTTTAGTAGAGACAAGGTTTCACCATGTTGGTCAGGCTTGTCTCAAACTCCTCATCTCAGGTGATTTGCCTGCCTTGGCCTCTCGAGGTGCTAGGATTACAGGCATGAGCTACCAATTACACTTCTTAATCATCTTCTTTTTTTTTTTTTTTCTGAAACAGGGTCTCCCTCTGTTGCCCAGGCTGGAGCCCTGTGGCATGATCTCAGCTCACCACAACCTCCACCTTCTGGGTTCAACCTCCACCTCCTGCGTTCAGGCAATTCTCCCACCTCAGCCTCCTGAGTAGCTGGGATTATAGGCATGCACTACCACACTCCAGCTAATTTTTGTATTTTTAGTAGAGACAGGGTTTCACCATATTGGTAGGCTGGTTTCTAACATCCAACCTCAGGTGATCCTCCCGCCTCAGCCTCCCAAAGTGTAGGGATCACAGCTGTGAGCCACCATGCCTGGCCCTTAATCTTCTTCAGATACACTTTCTTATACCTGTATACCTGCATACCTGTTTCTATGATCTGGATTGGACTTCCATATCCTTGTCTTTGAGTTTAAATGTTTGTAGGGTTTTTCTTTGTCTTACTTTGTTTGTAGGGTTTTTCATTTGCTATTTATTATTTACATGTCTTCCCTGCTTGCTCTTTGCCTTCCTCCCAGAAAAGAAGGAAAACTCTGGTCTGGTGGAGTAGGCTTATTTATCCAGTGTCCAAAATTGAATGTCCAAGCTTTTTGCCTCAGGATAAACTTCCCTTATAAAATTTTATTTAAAAGCTTGTGTTGGCTGGCCATGGTGGCTCACGCCTGTAATCCCAACACTTTGGGAGGCCAAGGCGGGCAGATCACTTGAGTTCAGGAGTTTGAGACCAGCCTGGCCAAAGTGGTGAAACCTTGTCTCCACAAAAATTACAAAAATTAGCAGGGCATGGTGGCACATGCCTGTAGTCACAGCTACTTGGGAGGCTGAGGCAGGAGAATTGCTTGAACCCAGGAGGCAGAGGTTGCAGTGAGCTGAGATTGCACCACTGCACTCCAGCCTGGGTGATAGAGCGAGACTCCTTCCCTTAAAATAAAAATTAAATAAATAAAAGCTCATGTTGGCCAGGTGCCGTGGTTCACACCTATAACCCAATACTTTTGAGAGGCCAAGGTAGAAGGATTGCTTAAAGCTAGAGGTTTGAGACCAGCCTGGGCAAGAAAGCAAGAATGTCTCTATTAAAAATTTTGTTTAATTTTTTAAATTAAGAAACAACTCATGTTAAAAATGCACCTGAAGAAGCATTCCAGATTCCAGAACTGTTCAAGGACTGCTGGCTGGGCATAGTGGCTCATGCCTGTAATCCTAGCACCTTGGGAGGCCAAGGCGGGAAGATCAATTGCTTGAGTCTAGGAATTTGAGACCAGCCTGGACAACATAGTGAAATTCCACCCCTACAAAAAAAATTTTTTAATAAGAAAAATAAAGGCTGGGCGCGGTGGCTCAAGCCTGTAATCCCAGCACTTTGGGAGGCCGAGGTGGGCGGATCACAAGGTCAGGAGATCAAGACCATCCTTAAGAATGACCAAGAAAATATGTAACAAACCCGCACGTTGTGCACATGTACCCTAGAACTTAAAGTATAATAAAAAAGAAAAATAAAGGCTG
>NW_012118221.1:581350-582460 GCF_000951035.1 Colobus angolensis palliatus
GGATCATGAGGTCAGGAGTTCAAGACCAGCCTGAACAACATGCTGAACCCTGGTCTCTACTAAAAATACAAAAAAAAAAAAGATAAAACCGGGCGTGGTTGCACACATCTGTAATCCCATCTACTCAGGAGGCTGAGGCAGGAAAATCGCTTGAACCCCAGAGGCAGAGGTTGCAGTGAGCAGAGATCGAACAGCACTACACTCCAGCCTGGGCGATAGAGGGAGACTGTCTCAAAAACAAAAAAACAAAAAAAAAACCTTACCCATATCTTTTTTCTTCTCCATTTTTATCTGTGTAAAGAAAATAATAACAGTTAAATATCATAGTTACTTATTAACTCATTTTACTAAGAAGCTTTCCTCATTTGTAGTAGTATTATGGTTTCTTGTTTATTAGTATTCTTTGTTATATTGTTTGTATGGTGGGAGAATCAATGACAGCTGCCATTAATCATTCACCCAGCACTTATGGACCATTTAGTGCAGGGTTCTAAGTGCACTACCCCCGGACCACAGACTGGTACCAGTGGGTGGCCTGTTAGGAACTGAGCCACACAGCAGGAGGTGACCAGTAGGTGAGGGAGCATTATTGCCTGAGCTCTGCCTCCTGTCAGATAAGTGATAGCATTAGATTCTCATAGGAGCACCAGCCATATTATGAACTGCGCATGCGAGAGATCTAGGTTGCATGCTCCTTATGAGAATCTAATGTGTGATGATATGAGGTGGAACAGTTTCATCCCAAAATCATCCTCCACTGTGTCCCCACCAGTCTGTGGAAAAATTGTCCTCCATGAAACCAGTCCCTGGTACGAAAAAGGACCACTGATGTAATGGATATCTTTTTGGTCCTTCATGTATGCCTTTACTTTGTCATCTGCAATATAACTTCATCCTTCCTATGGTGTTGCTTGGATTGTTACATCATTATCGTGATCATTATATGGTAGATAGAGTGTTTTGATCTATTTTATCAACTAGGAAACAGACACCATGAAGATCAGATAACTTTGCCATGGTCAGTGAGTTAATTTCAAAAGACTTTTAGGTGGGGCTATAGCTACAGTTTAATAGATGTGTGTGACTTCTTTTTTTTTTTTTTTTTTTTTT
>NW_012118221.1:582520-585086 GCF_000951035.1 Colobus angolensis palliatus
TCGATCTCCTGACCTCGTGATCCGCCCATCTCGGCCTCCCAAAGTGCTGGGATTACAGGCTTGAGCCACCGCGCCCGGCGTGTGTGACTTCTTAAAAAACATACTTCAAAAAATTAACAGTAAATTTGTGAATTCTCTCTGAAAATATTCTTTTAACAACTGGCATTTAAAAAATTCTGGATGTATTTTTAAAATATCTTATTTTGTGGGGAATGGGGGTTTTCTATTACAGAAATCATTCCAGACTGGGACAAATGCACGTCTAGATGAACGCATTTTTGCTATGTGTCAAGTGAAAAACCAGCCCTTGGTTTACCTTATGCTCACAACTCATCCCAGTTTGTATAGAGTTGACAATCTCTCAGATGAGGTAAGATGGATTGCTTTTTTGTGGCTTTTACTTGAGGATTAGTAAGCCTAATCATAGTCCAGTACAGAAATGAGGAAGGGTTTGCTTATTATTTGCTTTATCTTTTATTTTATTTTATTATTATTATTATTTTTTGGCTAGGTCTGAGTAAAGAAATTTTAGTATAGGGAAGCTCCTAAAAATAATGCCTTTATGGTTCCTAAAATACCATTTGTAGGGCAGATCTAAGAAATGGAAAGATTGTCAAATTGACCAGAGCACCTTTATTCAAACAAATCGATCTTTTAACAACTGACATTTTAAAAGTTCTGGGTGTATTTTTGCTCACTTCAGCAGCAAATATACTAAAATTGGAATGATACAGAGAAGATTAGCATGGCCCCTGCGCAAGGATGACACGCAAATTCGTGACGCATTTTTAGGAACAGAAAACCAAACACCGCATGTTCTCACTCATAAGCGGGAGTTGAACAATGAGAACACATGGACACAGGGAGGGGAATATCACACACTGGGGACTGTCAGGGGATGGGGACAAGGGGAAGGAGAGCATTAGCACAAATACCTAATGCATGTGGGGCTTAATACCCAGATGACAGGTTGATGGGTGCAGCAAAACACCATGGCACACGTATACCTATATATCAAATCTGCACATTCTGCACATGTGTATCAGAACTTAAAGTATTAAAAAAAAAAAAGTTCTAGGTGTATTTTTAAAATATCTTTTCTAGGGGATGGGGTTTTTTTGTTACAGAAATCATTCCAGACTGGAACAAGTGCACATCTAGATCTGAGAGTGAAATTACATCTGAACACCCAGTTCAATGTAACAGTGTCCTTGAATTAAAGAAAAAATATTTATCTAAATTGTAACATTGTTTTCCTTTGGTAGAAATTTACCAGAATTAAAGTCACAAGAATGAAAATGTTAAATCATAATCTTTCTAAAATTGTGATCAAGTTAAGATACAGATTTTGGAAATAATGTTTCGGTTAAAAATGTTTCAGGCCAGGCACAGTGGCTCATGCTTGTAATCCCAGCATTTTGGGAGGCCAAGGCGGGTGGATCATGAGGTCAGGAGTTGAAGACTAGGCTGGCCAAGATGGTGAAACCCTGTCTCTACTAAAAATACAAAAAACAAAAAAATTAGCCCGCCATGGTGGCGGGTGCCTGTAATCCCAGCTACTCGGGAGGCTGAGGCAGAGAATTGCTTGAACCCAGGAGGCAGAGGCTGCAGTGAGCCAAGATTATGCCACTACACTCCAGCCTGGGTGACAGAGTGAGACTCCGTCTTAAAAAAAAAAAAAAAAAAAATCTGAGCTCTTCTTTCTCCTTCAGGCCTTTCTTGAAATGCTTTATTCTAAAGCCTACGTTCTTTGATCTTCCCCATTTAATGTGCAACACCCTAATCCCACCCCATCCCACACCATCCTGACACCTTTAATTACTCTTACCTCCTGTATTTTTCCTATAGCATTTATCACCGACATACTACATATTTTGCTTATTTTTTATTCTTCCCTTAATAGGATGTAAGCTTTATGAGGATAAGGATTTTTATCTTTTTCATTCATTTTTTTGTCCTAGCAGTTAGAACCGTTCCTAGTATATAATAGACACTCAGGAAATATTTTTTAAATGAATAGATGGAACTTTGCTTCTTCCATTAAAATCTTAAGAGCTTTTATAATCTTCCTTTAATATAGTAGTGTACTTTTTGTTTTTTTTATGAGACAGTCTCACTCTGTTGCCCAGGCTGGAGTGCAGTGACATAATCTCTGCTCACTGCAATCTCCACCTTTTAGGTTCAAGCGATTCTCCTGCCTCAGCCTCCTGAGTAGCTGGGATTACAGGCATGCACCACTATGCCCGGCTAATTTTTTGTATTTTTAGTGGAGATGGGCTTTCATCATGTTGGTCAGGCTGGTCTCGAACTCCTGACTTTGTGATCCACCTGCCTCGGCCTCCCAAAGTGCTGGGATTAAAGGTGTGAGCCACAGCACTCTACTCAGTGTACTTGTTTTAATACCTAATTTCATTATTATTTTCTCTCGGCCTGTTTTACTCCTTTCCATCAATTGGAATACTTAAAACCTTACCCACAACTGGCTGGGCGCAGTGGCTCACGCCTGTAATCCCAGCACTTTAGGAGGCCAGGGCGGGCGGATCATGAGGTCAGGAGTTCAAGACCA
>NW_012118221.1:585136-586653 GCF_000951035.1 Colobus angolensis palliatus
AGAGGCTGCAGTGAGCCAAGATTATGCCACTACACTCCAGCCTGGGTGACAGAGTGAGACTCCGTCTTAAAGAAAAAAAAAAAACCTTTGAAAATTTAAAGAATTTATTATGTGGGCCAGGTGCGATGGCTTATGCCTGTAATCCAATCCAACATTGTGGGAGGCCGAGGCAAGTGGATCACCTGAGGTCAGGAGTTCAAGACCAGCCTGACCAACATGGCGAAACCCTGTCTCTACTAAAAATACAAAAATTAGCTGGGCGTGATGATGCATGCCTGTAATCCCGGGTACTCGGGAGGCTGAGGCAGGAGAATCACTTGAACCCAGGAGGCAGAGGTCACGGTGAGCCGAGATTGTGCCATCGTACTCCAGCCTGAGTGACGACAGAGCAAGATTCCATCTCCAACAAACAAAGAAAAAGAATTTAAGATATTTTACATATATAAAAGAAAATTGCCTATGAAATTTGAGGTAACTTTTTTTTTTTTTTTGAGGTGGAGTTTCACACTTGTTGCCCAGGCTGGAGTGCAATGGAGCGATCTCGGCTCACCGCAGCCTCCGCCTTCTGGGTTCAAGCAATTCTCCTGCCTCAGCCTCCCGAGTAGCTGGGATTACAGGCATGCACCACCACATCTTGCTAATTTTGTATTTTTAGTAAAGACAGGGTTTCACCACGTTCGTAAGGCTGGTTTCAAACTCCTACCCTCAAGTGAGCCACCCACCCCAGCCTCCCAAAGTGCTAGAATTACAGGGGTGAGCCACTGCGGTGGCCTATTGCATTCTTTTTTGAAACAAGGGTTAAGATCAGAAGTTAATGGCCAGGCATGGTAAATCACAACTGTAATCCCAGCACTTTGGGAGACTGAGGCAGATGGATCACCTGAAGTCAGGAGTTTGAGACCAGCCTGGCCAACATGGTGAAACCCCTTCTCTACTAAAAATAAGTGATAACTATTTCGTCATCTTCTTTACATTTAAATATGAATAATTCTGATTTACCTAAGCAAGGCCCAAACTTGTAGAGGTAACATTCATTTAATTTTTTGTTGTTATTTAATTGTGACTCCATATTTTCTATATTTAAAACCTTTACTCTTTTACTTAATTTCTCAGGGAGCACTCAACATCAGTGATAGAACCATACCTCAACCCCCCATTCTTCAGCTTTCAGTGGAGAAACTTAGCAGAGATGGAGCTTTCCTCATGGATGCAGGCTCTGTAAGTAGTTTGACTTATCCTGACCCTCACTGCAGACTACTATACTGTTTTAATTTAGCATTTGGTTTCATTCCCTTTAATATCTCTCTTCCTGAACAGATTTCATATTTTAACCTATATACAGTCATACACTGATTAATGATGTGTAAGTCACAGCTTATATGATGGTGATCCCATAAGATTTATAATGGAGCCGGGCCGGGCGCGGTGGCTGAAGCCTGTAATCCCAGCACTTTGGGAGGCCGAGACGGGCGGATCACGAGGTCAGGAGATCGAGACCATCCTGGCTAACACAGTGA
>NW_012118221.1:587091-587418 GCF_000951035.1 Colobus angolensis palliatus
TTCCTATCATTTAGTATTTACTATACTATATTTTTTTATTATTGCTTTGGAATGTACTCCTACTTAACTTTTTAAAAAGTTAACCTCAGGCAGGTCCTTGAGGAGATATTCTAAAAGAAGATCTTGTTATCATAGGAGATGACAGCTCTATGCATGTTATTGCCCCTGAAGACCTTCCAATGTGACAAGGTGTGGAGGTGGAAGACAGCGAGATTGATGATCTTGACACTGTATAGGCCTAGGCTCATGTGTGTTTGTGTTTCAGTATTTAACAAAACAATTTAAAAAGTAAAAAAATTTTAAAAATTTTAAACATAGGGCCGGGCA
>NW_012118221.1:592145-604611 GCF_000951035.1 Colobus angolensis palliatus
TCCAGCCTGGGTGACAGAGCGACGCTCCGTCTCAAAAAAAAAAAAAAAAAAAGTTATAGTAAACTAAGGTTAATTATTGAAGAAATTTTATGTATATATCTAGTGTAGCCTAAATGTACAGTGTTTGTAAAGTTTATAGCAGTGTCCAGTAATGTCCTAGGCCTTTACATTCACTCACCACTCACTGACTCACCCAGAGCAACTTTCAGTCTTATGTGCTCCATTCGTGGTAAGTGCCCTATACAGCTGTAATGTTTATCCCTTCTACCATATTTTTACTATACCTTTCCTATGTTTAGATATACAGATACTTAGCATTGTGTTATAGTTGCCTACAGTATTCAGTAACAACCTATAGAGGTTTGTAGCCTAGGTACAGTAGGCTATACCATTAAGGCTTGTGTAAATACACTCTATGATGTTCACACAATGAAATCACATAACAAAACGTTTCTCAGCATGTATCCTATTGTTCAGTGATTCATGACAGTACATTTGTCTGACACCTTCCCCCTCCATATCCTCCTTGTTTCATGCCAAGCATAAAATGTCTCATCAAGTAAATACTAATTACTATTCAGTTAAAGGCTGTACAATCTTACTAAATATACTTACCTTTTTGACCTTTTAAAATATACTCAGGCTGGGTGCGGTGGTTCACACCTGTAATCCCAGCACTTTGGGAGGTTGAGGCAGGCAGATCTCTTGAGGTCAGGAGTTCAAGACTAGCCTGGCCAGCATGGCGAAACCCCATCTCTACTGAAAATACAAAGATTAGCTGGGCATGGTGGCACATGCCTGTACTTCCAGCTACTCTGGAGGCTGAGGTGGGAAATTGCTTGAACCCAGGAGGCGGAGGTTGCAGTGAGCTGAGATTGCACCACTGCACTCCAGCCTGGGTGACAGAGTAAGACCCTATCTCACAAATATATATATATAAAATAAAAATAAAATATACTCACTCAACAGACTCACCTTTATGTATGCTACTTCTCAAAATAATTTTATTCCTGTCCCTAGGTACTGATGCTTTGGGTTGGAAAAAATTGTACACAGAATTTTCTCAGCCAAGTTCTAGGAGTTCAAAACTATGCATCGATTCCACAGCCTATGGTAAGACTCTTTTATTATAGTGATTATAAAGGGCATTTCAAGGGTGGCAAAAACATGAATATCCCCTATTTTGATATCAGAAAATAATAACAGAATCATACCAAAAATTTTTATTGATAAGTTTTCATATTGGTGGATTCTATCACTCCATTCATAGAATCATTAGGGAATTTATGTATTTAAAAGGCAGATAGGCCAGGCGCAGTGGCTCACGCTGTAATCCCAGCACTTTGGGAGGCCAAGGTGGGCTGATCACGAGGTCAAGAAATCGAGACCATCCTGGCCAACATGGTGAAACCCCGTCTCTACTAAAAATACAAAAATTAGCTGGGTGTGGTGGTGCATGCCTGTAGTCCCAGCTACTCGGGAGGTTGAGGCAGGAGAATCGCTTGAACCTGGGAGGTGGACGTTGCAGTGAGCCAAGATTGTACCACTGTACTCCAGCCTGGCAACAGAACAAGACTCCATCTCAAAAAAAAAAAAAAAATATGCCAGGCGTGGTGGCTCACACTTGTAATCCCAGCACTTTGGGAAGCTGAGGTGAGTTTGAGCCCTGGAGTTTGAGACCACCCTAAGCAACATAGTGAGACCCCATAACTATAAAACATTTTTAAAATAGCTGGGCATGGTGGCATACAATTGTGGTCTTAACTACTTAGGAGGCTGAGATGGGAGGAGTGCTAGAACCTGGGAGGTTGAGGCTGAAGTGAGCAGTGATTGCGCCATTGTACTCCAGCCTGGGCAACAGAGCAAGAACCTGTCTCAAAAAATAAATAAATAAAAGACAGCTGTGTCGGGATTATAGCTACGATAAGCACTGGCTTTCAGGCCTTGAACAGAACTACTGGACTGGATGACTAAGCATTTTAAGTATGACTAAATAAGAAATTGTTATATTTTTAATAATACCTGAATGAATCAATTAATTCTGGATGTCATGCTAAAATGAAGGGAAAAACTAAAAGGTTTTTTTAGATGAGGGCTTAGAAACTATGCCCAAGGGGTACCTGCTACTTGTTTTTGTAAATAAGGTTTTATTGGAACATCCATGCCTGTTCACTTACGTATTGTTTATGGCTACTTTGGTGTAGCAATGGCAAGGTTGGCCAGGCATGGTGGCTCACACCTATGATCTCAGGACTTTGGGAGGCCGAGACGGGCAAATCACCTGAGGTCAGGAGTACAAGACCAGCCTGACCAGCATGGAGAAACCCCCATCTCTACTAAAAATACAAAAGTAGTCAGGCATGGTGGCACACACCTGTAATCCCAGCTACTAAGGAGAATCGCTTGAATCCAGGAGGCAGAGGTTGTGGTGAGCCAAGATCGCGCCATTGCACTCCAGCCTGGGCAACAAGTACAAAACTCTGTCTGAAAAAATAAAAAACAATGGCAAAGTTAAGTAGTTGCAGCAGAAACCAAATGATCTTTAAGAAGTTTGCTTACTCCTATTCTAGATTATTCATAGAAAATTGTGGTCCCAAGTCAAGTTGCGTTGGCATGACTGCAGGAATTTTTTAGGAATGCAAAATCTCAGGACCACACCCCTGCCCCAGACCTCCTAAATCATTATCTGTAGTTCAACAAGATGATCAGGTGATTCATATACATGTTAAAAGTCAAGGCCAGGCATGGTGGCTCATACCTATTATCCCAGCAATTTGGGAGGCCGAAGTGGGCAGACTGCTTAAGCCCGAGTTCGAGACCAGCTTGAGCAACGTGGGGCTCAGTACTAAAAAATACAAAATTTAGCTGGCAGGTAGCACGTGCCTCTTATTCCAGCTGCTTGGTGGGGCTGAGGTGAGATAATCACTTGAGCCTTGGGAGGCAGTGGAGGTTACAGTGAGCCATGATCACACCAGTGCATTTCAGCCTGGGCAACAGAGCAAGACCCTGTCTCAAAAAATAAATTAAGTTAAATGTGAGAAGTAGGCCGGGTTCTGTGGCTCACTCCTGTAATCCCAGCACTTTGGGAGGCCGAGACAGGTGTATTGCCTGAGCCCAGGAGTTTGAAATCAGCCTGGGCAACATAGCAAAACCCTGTCTCTACAAGAAATACAAAAATTAGCCAGGTATGGTGGCATGCCCCTGTAGTCCCAACTACTCAGGAGCTAAGGTGGGAGGATCACCAGAGCCTGGAGGTTGAGACTGCAGTGAGCCATGATTATGCCACTGCACTCTAGCCTGGCGACAGAGACCTTGTCTCAAAAAAGAAAAAAAAAGTAATTAAAAAAATAAAAATTTGAAAAGTACCATAGACCATACATTAGATACGTAATTAAAGTAATTGAATATTGTTTGTTTTGATTAACAGACAGACCTTCCAGAACTTGATACACCAGAATCTGCCAGAATAATAGCTTTCATCTCTTGGCTTAGAGAGCAGAGACCATTTTTCCCAATACTTTATGTAATAAGGTAAGTTGAATTTTCCATTTGCTAGCAGTAAAACAATTTGTTTGGCCTTGTCACGACCTGACAAGAGTATAGCAAAAAAAAAGGAGAAGAAAGAAAAAGAATTCTTCTCAATAAATAGCAGTAAATCATGCCTTATATCCAATTATTGGAAATACTAAACTTTTTTCATTTTTAATTGACTAATAGTAAGTGTATATATTTATGGGGTACACTGATTTCTTGATACATGTATACATTGTGGAATGGTCAAATTAGGCTAATTAACATATTCATCTTCTCAGCCAATTATTGTTTGTGGTGAGAACATTTAAAATCCATAATTTTGCCTATTTGAAAATATACATTATTATTAACCATAGTCATACTGTGTAATAGATCACCAGAATCTATTCATCCTAACTGAAATTTTGTACCCTTTGACTAGTATCTCTTCTTTCCTTCTACACACCCACTTCCTGCCTCCTAACCTCTAATAACCATAATTCTACTTTCTACTTATATGAGTTCAACTTTTTTAGGTTCCACACATAAGTAAGATTGTGTGGTATTTGTCTCTCTGTGCCTGTCTCTCTGTGATTGTGACTCAGCATGATGTCACAAATGACAGAATTTCCTGTTTTTTAAAGGCTGAATAGAAGTCGCCGGGTGTGGTGGCTCATGCCTGTAATCCCAGCACCTTGGGAGGCTGAGGCGGGTGGATCACCTGAGGTTGGGAGTTCGAGACCAGCCTGACCAACATGGAGAAACCCCGTCCCTACTAAAAATACAAAATTAGCCTGGCGTGGTGGTGCATGCCTGTAATCCCAGCTACTCGGGAGGCTAAGGCAGGAAAATAGCTTGAACCCAGGAGGCAGAGGTTGCGGTGAGCCAGGATTGTGCCATTGCACTCCAGCCTGGGCAATAAGAGCAAAACTCCATCTCAAGGGAAAAAAAAAAAAAAAAGGCTCAGTAGAATTCCGTTGTGTATATATACCACATTTGAAAAATCCATTCAGTTATTTCCATATCTTGGCTCTTGTGATTAATGCTTCAGTGATCATGGAAGTGCAGACATCTCTTTGATATACTGATTTCAATTCCTTTGGATATAAAGTGGAATTTCTGGATCAACTATTTATCTTAATTCCATCATACACCATAAGCTTTTCCCTTAAACAGCTTGAAATTTACATAATCAACCAAGTATTCTCAGAGAAAGCCTCTAGAAGTAACTGTTTATATAGTAAATGTTATTATGGTTATGAGAAAATCAGAAGCCTTCTGACAAGTCTGTTTATTTTACTGCTACATTTTATCTAAAAGTTTTTGCCTTTTATTCCTAAGGGATGAGAGTCCAATGAAAGCAAACTTCCTTCAAAACATGATAGAAGACAGAACAGAATCTGCATTATCATATTATGAATTCCTGTTGCATATACAGCAACAAGTGAATAAATGAATGAATGAAGAAATTTGACTTAATTATTTCTAAGGAACATCACAATAGTGCAGAATACCTGGAAATGTGTAATACCTTCTTTTCTATTATGTTTGTGGACTAATGTGATGATTGAGATGTTCTCACTGTGATTTCAACAACCTATAGCAAATAAAAGACCACAGCAGAGAATCAAACATGCAACTCTGAAATATTGTATTTTTCAAATCAGAATATAGCTACATATGATACTTTTTTCTTGCCAATTATGTTTGAGTTGTTATGAATTAAAATAAGACAATATTGCAGAGGCAAAGTACATTTTGTAAAATAAAGATTTCTGTGTTCTACATGTATATTTCTCTGAATTTTTGGCTGCTACATTTAAAACCTCACAAGACTGTGTTGCAGGGAAGTTACAAATTCACTGGTAGTGATGTTTTTAAAATAAAAACAATGGGAAGTAAATATAATGTAGGAAAACTAGAATTCATTCCCCACATGTTGTCTGTTTTTTTGTTTTTCTTTTTTAAGGAAGGGAAAGGATCATCATGTTGAATAAAACTAGAGTAAACTAATTCTAGTATAGCTTGAGAAAAATATGAAGAAACACATTCAAGCTTTAAAATCTGTCAGTATTCTTTATACTTGAAGAACAAAGTCACTTTGATTTGAAGTGAGAACTATCATTAGGTGGTTTTCTGATTTCCCGATGAAGACTTGGACATACTGTCTTAATCTGTAGTGAAAAGAGTTTGAGCTGTCTTCATAAACATTGGGACTGGCAATGATAGTAGGGAGATAAGAAACTTTTAATTATGTTGATCCTTTAAGTGGATTTTGTTTGGTGCATTTCTGCTCTGGGTATGTAATAAAAATGGGGGTTTTTGGTGAAATGAGTGAAGAAGTGTAAGGTTTCTAAAGTACTATCCAAATACATCAGTAACATTTTTCTAAAGAGTTTAATTGTTAAATTGGAAGTCATTCATAAGAAATATTTATTCTTGAATATGAAAACCTATTAAAGCATAAATGCTGCTGTTTGATTTGGTGGATATTAAGATTATACAAATCCAACATATTAAAGTTATGAAAGAAACTTGATTTCTGAAAATCCTTAAGAGACTGCTTTCTTGATTCAGCTAGAGAAATATTATAGTGAAAACAATTGAGTGAATTTTGTTTACAAATAGGCAAATTATATTTTGTGTATTTAAAGTGCTGTGACATAGTTTGTTTAAGAGTCTGGCTCACTTTTCACAGATTGATTTTGTCTTACGAATTTCTTAAATATGTTCCTGTATAATACTTGATCAAAATATTTTTGGGTTTTTTATTTTGTTTTAATGGGTTAGAAAATGTGTTTACAATCTTGGTTTTATATGATCACCAATGAAATAGTAACTTTCAGGTTTATATCAGTATGAGCTGACTTTAACTGAGTTGTTTGGGATAGGGAAGAAGCAGTCCCTCTACAGTGTACAACTACTGCTTGCCAGCTGGATCAAAATAATCGTGTTTTATGAAAATATCTCCCTTAAGCAGTGTTAAGGTTGGTTTGCAGTGTGTAAGTGGCACATTGAACTGGAAGTTTTCTTGAAAGCGGCTTCATCTATTAAGAAGCAATTTTCAAATTGTAGCAAATTATATTATCCCCTCTTTTAAATAAACAGTCATTATATGCTGATGTTTCTTAAAATAACTAAAATGTTCCTCTTAATGTGATTTTAAGTGGAGTTATTTGTAGGTCCTTTCTTAATAGTAGTAAAGAATCTTCTAGAGGGAAACATTTGTGCTTTTAGGGATAATCTTCCTTGTGCCTCTCACTACATCCCTAAGTGGGTATGACTCTTGTTATTACCACATTCTTTATTAGTATATTTCACAAATTTACTTTTAAATATTATTTTAGATACTGTGTAACATGTGCAATTCAGAATAATTTTATAACAGGTCATGAAAAACATAACTTTAGTTAGGATTCACAATATTTGTTCTCCACATAATGAGAGAATGAATGAGCCTTTGGAGATACTGATACAAAGCAATTATTTTTTGCAATGTTGAATGTGTTTTTTAGTTTGATTCTTTTTTTTTCCCCCCGATACGGCACTACCTGCCATATCATCTTGTATTACTTTTTGATGTAAAGCAACTAATATTTACACTATGCCATATTTTTTTTAATCACAGTTGTAAATTATGAAAGATCCTTAAATTTTCTACAGATCTACAACTACTAATGTAACAGACAAGGGCAATCTTGTTATTTAAATCTGAGCATGGCAGTTCTACCATAAAAAGTACTCTATTTTTCTAATTTCTAGGATTTTTAAAATAACATTTCTGTAAGTCTGACATACTAATAGTCACTCAAGCAGTACCATTTATTTTAGTTTGCATATATTTTCAGTTTTTTAATTTAATGTATTGAGTCTAATAGACTGTTTTGCAATAATTAGAATAAAGATTTATTTCTTCTAATCAAAGATGCATAACAGCTATTATCTAGGGGACCACCAAATGTGATTTCAAGATTTTGTTAACTATTACAAATGTAATCCTTATATAGAAATTTTAATTTTGTAAAGTAGTGTATAATATTGTAATATTAAATTCTTGTTCTCAAATTCAAATATGTATTGATCTTCAATGTGCTGTGTTAAATCTTGCTTCTCTGAAATGTTGGAGACAAGATTTGTCTTCCTTTTTACAGTTTGTAATTTTCACTGTTTTATTCCTGTAAAAAAAAAAAGTCACTTGTAACCCATGCAAACAATCGTTTGTGCTAACTTATCAACTTGGCTATTCAATAAAGTTAATTGAAAGAGCTTATATATAGTGACTAGTTATCTAAAGTGATATGAGCCTGGTATGGTGGCCCACACCTGTGATCCCAGCAGTTTGGGAGGCCCAGGTGTAAGGATCGCTTGAGGCCTGGAGTTGAAGAACTGTCTGGGCCAGATGGCGAAACCTTGTCTCTACAAAATAGTTTTTAAAAGTAGGCTGGGTGTGGTGGCTCAATGCCTGTAATCTGAGCAATTTGGGAGGCCAAGGCAGGTGGATCACCTGAGGTCAGGAGTTCGAGACCAGGCTGGCCAACATGGTGAAACCCCATTTCTACGAAAAATACAAAAACTTAGCTAGGCATGGTGGCATGTGCCTGTAATCCCAGCTACTCGGGAGACTGAGGCAGGAGAATCACTTGAACCCTGGCCAAGGTTGCAGTGAGCCAAGATTGTGCCACTGCATGCTAGATTGGGGAACAAGAGCAAAACTCCACCTCAAAAAAAAAAAAAGGCCAGGCACGGTGGCTCACTCCTGTAATCCCAAAACTTTGAGAGGCTGAGGCAGGCAGATCACCTGAGGTCAGGAGTTCGAGACCACCCTGGCCAACATGGTGAAACCACGTTTCTACTAAAAATACAAAAATTAGCCAGGCATGGTGGCGGGTGCCTGTAATCCCAGCTATTTGAGAGTCTGAGGCATGAGAATTGCTTGAATTCGAGAGGCAGAGGTTGCAGGGAGCTGAGATCGCGCCACTGTACTCCAGCCTGGGCAACAGAGCGAGACTCTGTCTCAAAAAAAAAAAAAAAAAAAAAAAGGCCAGGCGTGGTGGCTCACGCCTGCAATCCCAGCACTTTGGGAGGCCAAGGCAGGTGGATCACAGAGCCAGGAGTTTGAGACCAGCCTGGCCAACATAGTGAAACCCCATCTCTATTAAAAATACAAAAAATTAGCTGGGCATGGTGGTGGGCACCTGTAATCCCAGCTACTTGGGAGGCTGAGGCAGGAGAACTGCTTGAACCTGGGAAGCAGAGGTTGCAGTGAGCCGAGATCTCGCCACTGCACTCCAGCCTGGGTGACGGTGCAAGACTCAGTCTCAAAAAAAAAAAAAAGAAAAAAGTGGCGGGGCATGGTGACTCACACTTGTAGTCCCAGGTACTCAGGAGACTGAGGCAGGGGGATCCCTTGAGACTAGGAGTGTGAAGCTGCAATGAACCATGATTGTACCACTGCATTCCAGCCAGGGCAAGAAAGCAAGACCCTGTCTTTTTAAGTAAAAAGTGACACGAAGAACTTGCCAATTAGAAAGTAGTGCTATGTTGTGCATCCAAATTATGTCAATGAAAAACTAGTGCTGAATGTTCTTTAAATAGCCTAAGTAGATGTCTGGGAGGCCATAAACTGAATTCTTGATGCTTGCTCCTCAAGGATAGCTGGGTTTGAAATTCTATATCAAAGGTTATTTTTCCATTTATAATGTTAAGATATTACTCCATTGTCTTCCGTACCCTTGTGTCATGAGATGACTGGCCAGGCCCGGTGGCTCATGCCTGTAATCCCAGCACTTTGGGAGGCCGAGGCAGGTGGATCACCTGAGGTTGGGAGTTGGAGACCAGCCTGACCAACATGGAGAAACCCCGTCTCTACTAAAAATAAAAAATTAGCTGGGCGTGGTGGCGCATGCCTGTAATTTTTAATAGAGACACGGTTTCACCATGTTGACCAGGCTGGTCTCGAGCTCCTAGCCTCAAGTGATCCACCTGTCTTGGCTTTTATCCTTAATGTTCTATAGTTTTATTACTGTTGAGTTCTTTTGTTGGTGTTTTTGTTTGTTTTTTAATTTTTCTTTTGAAACGGAGTTTCACTCTTGTTGCCCAGGCTGGAGTGCAATGGCACGTTCTCGGCTCACCATAACCTCCGCCTCCTGGGTTCAAGCAATTCTCCTGCCTCAGCCTCCCGAGTAGCTGGGATTACAGGCATGCGGCACCACACCGGGCTAATTTTGTATTTTTAGTAGAGACGGGGTTTCTCCATGTTGGTCAGGCTGGTCTCGAACTCCCGACCTCAGGTGATCCGCCCGCCTTGGCCTCCCAAAGTGCTGGGATTACAGGCATGAGCCACTGCACCGGGCCTGTAGTTTATTTTTTTATCCTGCTTGTTATTCAGAGCACACTTTAAAGATCCTTGTCTACAGTTCTGAAAAACTTCAAGCCATTTCCTTTTCAAATATTTGAAAACTGTTCCATGAAATTAATTCTTTCCGGAATAAATTTCTAGTCCAACTTTTAATTCGGCTGTAAGAATTTAAGCGTTGTATTTCTTTTTTCTTTTTTCTTTTTTTTTTAGACGGAGTCTCGCTCTGTCGCCCAGACTGGAGCATCTTTAGCATGCAAGGTGGTCATAAATGATAAGGAGGAAAAAAAATAACAGCATGCGAGGTGGTCATAAACAACAAGGAGAAAAAATAAGGTGGAGAAGGGGAATGGGGAGTGTTGGCAATTTAGATAGAATGTGCACGAAAGGCTTCACTGGGAAATTCTGATTTGAACAAAAACGCACAAAACGTGAGGAAAGCCTAAGAACACAGAAGCCTTATTCTTGGGCGTAGAGAAGTTAAGGATGAGGAACAGGCACCAATAACAAATCCCAGCCTAAGGCTCCCTTTAAGCGTGGCTCCCTACAAGCCAGGCCGCCGGTCTGTAAACAAGCGACTGCCGCTGCAACCTCCATTTTGCTTCCTGGCACCAAATCTAGGCTGATCTATTCACTGCCATCCCTTTCCCACTCCCGGTTTCCTCTCCTCTCCTCTCCCTCTCCTCTCCCTCTTCTCTCTCTTCTCTTCTTTTCCCCCCCCCCCCCCTCGAGACAGAGTCTTGCTCTGTAGCACAGGCTGGAGTGCAGTGGCGCGATCTCGGCTCACTGCAACCTCGGCCTCCTGGGTCCAAGCGATTCTCCTGCCTCAGCCTCCGGAGTAGCCGGGATTACGGGCGCGCGCCACCACGCCCGGCTACTCGTTTGTATTTTTAGTAGAGACGGGGGTTTCACCGTGTTGGCCAAGCTAGTCTTGAACTCCTGACCTCGTGATCCGCCCGCCTCGGCCTTCCAAAGTGCTAGGATTACAGGCGTGAGCCACCACTCCCAGACCTGGGTGTTGGTTTTCTTCACCTCTGAGTGAACAGCAGACGGGTCTGTTGGGTGAGAGCCAGACGAGTTGGGGAGGAATCAGGGCGTCCAGCGCTGCCCTCACTCAAGATGGCGGCCAGAGCCTGAGGCTTGGTCGCGTGGAGCGGCGCTTGCGTGCTTAGCTCACAGGCTCCGGCACCGCGCTCGGGGGAGGGACTATAGTGGGAAGGGGACGCGCGCCTTGCGGCCAGGCCTCTAGTCATCGTCCTCGCCGCGGCGGCCAACACCACCGCCCCTGCCACCCCTCCCAGACTGTGGACGGGAGGATGGAGTCGATGGCCGTCGCTACTGACGGCGGGGAGAGGCCGGGAGTCCCAGCGGGCTCAGGCCTGTCGGCCTCCCAGCGTCGGGCCGAGCTGCGTCGGAGAAAGCTGCTCATGAACTCCGAACAGCGCATCAACCGGATCATGGGCTTTCACAGGCCCGGGAGCGGCGCGGGTAAGAGCCTCGATTTCCCCTGTCTCCCGCCTATCCCCTTGAATCTTCAGGGTCATTCTTCCCTCTCCCACCTCCACTCCGCTGACCTTTTTGATCAAGCCCTGCTCTTTGACTTCCTCTCTGTCCCGCCCCTTCGGTTATATCCCAAGTTCTCATTCCTGAACCCCAGGATGTTCCCAGTCGCTCCCCTCAATTTTCCCGGAGCCTCGCTGTGAGATTTTCCCCACCCTACTTGCAGAGCCCTCGCTGTCTCTGCCCAGTTACGTTAACAGCCCCTTTTTTCCTTAGCCACTCCTCGTCTTGAAGGGCGCACGTTGTATCCCCAGACTGTCGTGTCCACTGCTCCCCTTAGGAAGATGGCTTTCCTTGTTAAGGTTCCAAGTGCTTTTCCTTACAGTGCCTTCTGTAGCGTCTACCTTCTTTTGCCTTTTGCTGTGTAACTCTTGTCCGCCCACATCAGCCTGTCTTTACTGAACTGCCCGCTAGTTCGTCCTACGTGTATCAGGGACTCTGTGGTCATATTCTAGTGTCTGTGTTCAGTGCCCTCAACACTTGTCGCCTACGGGCCGGCAAGAAAAGGTGGGAAAAGTGAGAGTGAGCATTCTTCAGAGACCTAGCAAGTGCGACGTGCACCTGAGAGTTTCCTCTCCTCACCAGGGGAGATCGATGTCATTGATGTCTGGAACTGCATTTCTAAAGGAGAGCGCCTCATTCCTCCCCCAAACATACGTCCAATGATTTTATTTTTAAAAAATTTATTTCACGTGAGTATAACTGAACAATTAGCACGCCCTAGTGTTTTTCCACTGTTTCCTTTAGTAATTGGCCTTTAGTCCGTGCTCGCAAGCTCCTTAGATCTTTGTGACTTTTGTTCTGGAAGGCTTTAGGTATATAGCTCTGCACTTTTAGATAGTTCAAATGAGAGGTAAGAAAACCATTTCCAATTCTTCTAGAACAATAGAAGAAACATTTTTCTATCAGGCTATTTATTCTTTTTTTTGAGAAGGAGTCTTGCTCTGTCACCCAGGCTGGAGTGCTGTGGCCGGATCTCAGCTCACTGCAAGCTCCGCCTCCCGGGTTCACGCCATTCTCCTGCCTCAGCCTCCCGAG
>NW_012118221.1:605447-607808 GCF_000951035.1 Colobus angolensis palliatus
AAAAAAAAAAAAAAAACCACCAGAGTAGCATCTTAAAACTGAATTACCTACTAATGGCTGCCTGACCACATAAACAGTAGCTGTGGGATATGCCACACCCTATGCTCATAGGGCACTGAATTCACAAATCTAATTTTAAAATACAGATTTTAAAATGCCTTACTGATTTTATATTTTTAACCAAATAAGCTAAGACAGGCAATGCAATCATACATCTGGGATATATTATCCATAAAAAGTTAGTCTTTTCAGTTTGCTCAATCTCTGAATATCTTTCCCAGTTTGTCTACAAATCTTATTTCCTACCCATAAAGTTTGAGTTATTTCCTCTGCAGAATACTCATTTTGGGTGATACATTTTGAGGGTGTAGAGGAAGAAACCCGCTTTTTTTTTTTATTTTTTTTTGAGGCGGAGTCTCGCTCTGTCGCCAGGCAGAGGCAGATGGAGTGCAGTGGCGCAATCTCGGCTCAGGGCAACCTCCGCCTCCCAGATTTCAAGCGATTCTCCTGCCTCAGCCAGACTAGCTGGGACTACAGACAGCTGGGACTGCAGGCACATGCCACCACACCCAGCTAATTTTTGTATTTTTAGTAGCGACGGAGTTTCACTATGTTGGCTAGGATAGTCTCAATCTCTTGACCTCATGATGCGCCCACCTCAGCCTCCCAAAGTGTTGGGATTACAGGCGTGAGCCCCTGTGCCTGGCCGAAACCAGCTTTTCTTTAATGCAGAATCAATATTTATTTATTTTGATTCAGAGACTGCTGAGTTCTAGCTGCAACAGCGTATTTTAAAACATAAACATGTAAGGTGTTTGCCAGTATATAATAAATACATAAGGCTTTTAAATTTCTTTTCTCAGAAGAAGAAAGTCAAACAAAATCAAAGCAGCAGGACAGTGATAAACTGAACTCCCTCAGCGTTCCTTCAGTTTCAAAGCGAGTAGTGCTGGGTGATTCAGTCAGTACAGGAACAACTGACCAGCAGGGTGGTGTGGCTGAAGTAAAGGGGACCCAACTGGGAGACAAATTGGACTCTTTCATTAAACCACCTGAGTGCAGTAATGATGTCAACCTTGAGCTCCGGCAGCGGAACAGAGGGGACTTGACAGCGGACTCAGTCCAGAGGGGTGCCCGCCATGGCCTAGAGCAGTACCTTTCCAGATTTGAAGAAGCAATGAAGCTAAGGAAACAGCTGATTAGTGAAAAACCCAGTCAAGACGATGGAAGTACAACAGAAGAATTTGACTCTTTTCGAATATTTAGATTGGTGGGATGTGCTCTTCTTGCTCTTGGAGTCAGAGCTTTTGTTTGCAAATACTTGGTAAGAAAAGATCTGTAAATTATTAACTAACTTAATGGAAAATGCAAAATGTTAATAATTATGAGTGCTTTTGATCCATAGAAGTCATTGCCAATATTAATATCTACCAGATCCATGTGGCTGTTTGAAGATATATTATTAACTTTGCTATTCATCTTATAGAATGAAGTGTTCTGGTTAAATACAGAGCCTAATAATTACTGTTGGCCCTCCATATCAGTTGGTTCTGCACCCTCTGTGGATTGAACCAACTGTGGATTGAAAGTATTTGGATTTAGCCAGGCGTGGTGGTGCACGCCTGTAGTCCCAGTTACTTGGGAGGCTGAGGCAGGAGAATCGCTTGAACCCGGGAGGCGGAGGTTGCAGTGAGCCAGTATAATGCCAGTGCGCTCCAGCCTGGGTGACAGAGTGAGACCCTCCCTGTCTCAAAAATAATATGTATGTGTATATATTTGGGGAAAAAATAATACAATAATAACAAATAAATAATACAAATAAAAACAGTATAACAACTATTTACATTGTATTAGGCATAAAAAAATCTAGAAATGATTTAAAGTATATGGGAGGAATTAAGTAGGTTATATGCAAATACTGTGCCATTTTACATAAGGGACTTGAGCGTCTATGGACTTTGGTATCAGGAGGAACCTGGTACCAGTCCTCTGCAGATACTGAGGGATGACTGTACTGAAACCCTTTTTTCATGCTAGGGACCCTTCTCATTGCTTTGCATATATTAATTCATCTAATCCTCATTCTTATGAACTTGGTATTATTTGAATCCATTGGGAAAGGAAGACTCAGAGAGGTTAAATCATTTGCCGAAGGTCACACAGCTACTAAGTGATGCTGGGATTAAACCTTGGCAGTTTCATTCTTTAACCAAAGGGTTAAGTGCTTTACATATATATACTGTATATTATCAATTTTCAAATAATTTGAAATAGTAAAATGCAGTTCCTGTGGTCCTGAATATGAGGTAATTTTCCTGTGGTTCAGAAGACATTTCAGCATTTCTTTTTTTTTTTTTTTTT
>NW_012118221.1:607968-609433 GCF_000951035.1 Colobus angolensis palliatus
GTCTCCATCTCCTGACTTCGTGATCCGCCCGTCTCAGCCTCCCAAAGTGCTGGGATTACAGGCTTGAGCCACCGCGCCCCGCCCATTTCAGCATTTCTTAATGTAGTGTCATAATGAGTCCATTTTGGTTATACCATGATGTGGTCATTTTGTTTTACAATATATTAAAGAATGCAGAAAAGCATAGCTCATAGTTCAGTGTCTTGCGCTGAGGTTTTTACATTCAGTAGACATTTTAGGTATATGTACCAGGCACATAAATAAATTATCCAGATAATTAAAGTTTATATAATTAAGCAAAACAGTTTTTTTAAATCTTTTTTTTTTTGAGATGGAGTTTCTGTCGCCCAGGCTGGAGTGCAGTGGTGCGATCTCAGCTCACTGCAACGTCCACCTCCTGGGTTCAAGCGATTCTCCTGCCTTAGCCTCCGGAGTAGCTGGGACTACAGGCACGTGCCACCATGCACGGCTAATTTTTTGTATTTTTAGTAGAGACGGGGTTTCATCGTGTTAGCCAGGATGGTCTCGATGTCGTGACCTCGTGATCCACCGACCTCAGCCTCCAAAGTGCTGGGATTACAGGCGTGAGCCACTGTGCCTGGCCTGAAATCTATTTTTATGCAGATGTTTTCATAAATAGAATTTGTTTTTCCTTGATGATAACTTGTCAACATAGTTTGCTATAATGCAAAGATCGGTGATGCTTTCAGCATTTAATGAGCTGCCTATCTCTTTTTTGTCTCTATCTGAAGGGCTCTGTGCTTTCATGCTTTTAATGTTATGTCCTATTTTTGTGTGAGTTTGTTTTGGTTTTCTGGGTTTTGTTGCTATCAGAGTTTCAACTATTTCTTACTGCTGTCACCATACTGCCATCTAGTAATGTTTGCTCCTTCACTCCCTTCTTAATAGTTTCATTTTAAAAGTAGTTATGAGGGGTCGGGCGCAGTGGCTCACGCCTGTAATCCCAGCGCTTTGGAAGGCCGAGGTGGGTGGATCACCTGAGGACAGGAGTTTGAGACTAGCCTGACCAATATGGTGAAACCCTGTCTCTGCTAAAACAAAAATTAGCTAGGCGGGGTGGCAGGTGCCTGTAGTCCCAGCTACTTGGGAGGCTGAGACAGGAGAATTGCTTGAACCCAGGAGGCGGAGGATGCATTGAGCTGAGGTCATGCCATGCACTCCAGCCTGGACAACAGAGTGAGACTCTGTCTCAAAAAAGGAAGTAATTGTGTGAATGTTATTTTGATCTTTTCTGTTTTGTTGACCAAGCGATTTTATCTATAATAAGAATAGCTTGCCATGGGAGAATGACGGATGGTAACTATATGCGTTGATTCCCTGCCCTGAAGTCTGAGGAATGAATAGCATTTAGGTTTTCTTGATTTTTTTTTTTTTTTTTTTTTTGAGACAGAATCTCGTTGTGTCGCCAGGCTGGAGTGCAGTGGCGCGATCTCGGCTCACTGCA
>NW_012118221.1:610230-610995 GCF_000951035.1 Colobus angolensis palliatus
TTTTTGAGACAGAATCTCGTTGTGTCGCCAGGCTGGAGTGCAATGGTGCAATCTCAGCTCACTGCAGCCTCCGCCTCCCGGGTTCAGGTGATTCTCCTGCCTCAGCCTCCTGAGTAGCTGGGACCACAGGCATGCACCACCATGCCCAGCTAATTTTTTAGTAGAGACAGGGCTTCACCTTGTCGGCCAGGATGGTCATCTCGATCTCTTGACCTCGTGATCTGCCCACCTCTGCCTCCCAAAGTGCTGGGATTACAGGCATGAGCCACCTTGCCCAGCCAAGCATTTAGTTTTGTTGTTGTTGTTTAAAACGTTTTAGAGATAGGATCTTGCTGTGGTGCCCAGGCTGGACTAGAACTTCTGGGCTCAAGCAGTCCTCCTGCCTTAGCCTTCTGCATAGCTGGAAGAATGCCATCTATTTTGAGTGCTGGGCCTTGTCTGTGTGCTTCCTGGATGTCAATTAATTCCCTCTGGGTGATGGAGATGTTACTGCATGATGTGTTAAACATCTGTCACCATTTAATACTTTAAATAATTTAAAAGATAAGTTTTTATGAGAGAAGACAGTTTTGGGGACATTAAAAGAATGTGAAAGAATTGTATGACCTGAGAAACATATTTTATGTTAGGAAATCAAATCTTTTATTTTCTTCACCCTTCTGCAGAAACAAGATTACTTTTAACCATTAAAATTACTATTTTATGGGAGACTGAGGCAGGAGAATTGCTTGGACCCAGGAGGCAGAGGTCACAGTGAGCCGAGAT
>NW_012118221.1:611281-615058 GCF_000951035.1 Colobus angolensis palliatus
TAATTGCCAGGCGAGGTGACTCACACCTGTAATCCCAGCATGTTGGGAGTCTGAGGTGGGTTGATCACATGAGGTCAGGAGTTCTAGACCATCCTGGCCAACATGGTGAAACCCTGTCTCTACTAAAAATACAAAAATTAGCCAGGCGTGGTGGCGGGCGCTTGTAACCCCGTCTACTTGGAAGGCTGAGGCACCAGCATCACTTGAACCTGGGAGGTGGATGTTGCTGTGAACCAAGATTGTGCCACTGCACTCAGACTGGGTGACAGAGGGAGACTCTGTCTCAAAAAATAATAATAACAATTTTTTTTACAGCTTGTGCTTGGAATTTTATAGCTGCTGTTTGATTTATTGTAATTTGAATGATTATGTTGGAAATATTTAATTTTATCTTCTATCTTCACAGTCCATATTTGCTCCATTTCTTACTTTGCAACTTGCGTACATGGGATTATACAAATATTTTCCCAAGGTAAATTAATTTTTTTTCTAAATTTTGATGATGTGTTTGGATTGATTTATGACTAGCTAATTGAAGGAACTTAAAAATGTTAGTCCTACTTACGGTCTGATTCAGTGCTACTCAAAGTGTGGTTTGCCCACTTATCTCTAAACTATGTGTTTGTGTTTGTGATGCATTAAATTCAAAAAATGAGTAATTGGCCGGGCGTGGTCGTTCACGCCTGTAATCCCCACACTCTGAGAGGCTGAGGTGGGTGGATCACCTGAGGTCAGGAGTTCAAGACCAGCCTGGCCAACATAGTGAAATTCCATCTCTACTAAAAATACAAAAATTAGCCAGGTATGGTGGCGCACACCTGTAATTCCAGCTCCACAGGAGGCTGAGGCAGGAGAATTGCTCCAACCCAGGAGTCAGAGGTTGCAGTGAGCCAAGATTGTGTCACTGCACTACTCCAGCCTGGGCGACAGAGTGAGACTTTGTCTCAAAAAAAAAAAAAAAAAAAAGAGTAATTGGAAACTTTTATAGCAATTTGACATTGCCATAACATTGTTATTCTGTTTTACAAAAATATTGGTCTACGGTGAATTGAGGTCCTTCATGAAAGAGTGTGAATAGTACTTGTTTAAGAAAAGTATTAAATTTAATTAGTAAATTTAGTAATTCATTTTGTCTGTAATAAAGGAAATTAATTTAAAAACGGATTTGATTATCTCATTGTACTTCATATTGGACACTTAATAGCAGCGCACTTTATCTCCAGTGTTGAGGGCCTGGTATTTGCAATAAATATGTGACCAATGTTACAGAACAGAATGATGTTGAGAGTCATTGTTTACCTGGCCTGCTTGACTAAGGATATATACAGTTTTATGAGGCTTGGCTTGCCTGACCTAGGCGATAGCCTAACTAGTGTGATCAAGTTTTGTGGGAGCTTTTTGCTGAAAAAATGGCTACCTGGCTGTTTACGTGTTATATTTAACGGGCTGACAGACCTGTGTATGATTTTAATGGATTTGAAGCATTTGTATTTTTGAAGGGTCAAATAGGTCAAATACAAGAAGTAAAAGAGTAAATAACATTGTAATTTTAATTGAAGCATTTGTTTAGAAATTCACCTTTGAGGCTGGGCGTGGTGGCTCATGCCCTAATCCCAGCACTTTGGGAGACTGAGGCGGGTGGATCACCTGAGGTCAGGAGTTCGAGACCAGCCTGGCCAACATGGCAAAACTCCTTCTCTACTAAAAATATAAAAATTACCCAGGTGTGGTTGTGGGCGCCTGTAATCCCAGCTACTTGGGAGGCAGAGGTTGCGGTGAGCCAAGATCGCGCCATTGCACTTCAGCCTGGGCAACAAAGAGCAAAACTCCGTCTCAAAAAAAAAAAAAAAAATTATATCTATTCAGAATGAAGATGCTCTCAATGTACTGATAATGGTAAACTCTCCAAGAAATATTAAGAGAAGAAAAATTCAGAATAGAATCTATACTAATTTCTTTTTGAAAAGAAAACATGTATTATTTGATTTTGCTTATATATGCATAAACAAATAATATACATGAAATTATTAACAATACTTATGTGTGTGATAGAGATGTATATATGGGTACTATGTAAATGGAAGAGAGAAAAGGGAGACTTTATATATTCTCCCAACGTAACAGCATTTTGTTATAGCAGGGTTTTTTTGCTTGTTTGTTTCTGAGACAGAGTCTCACTCTGTCGCCCAGGCTGGAGTGCAGGGTACAATCTCAGCTCACTGCAGCCTCTGTTCATTCTCCTGCCTCAGCCTCCCAAGTAGCTGTGACTACAGGTGTGAGTGACCACACCCACCTAATTTTTGTATTTTTAGTAGAGATGGGGTATCACTGTGTTGGTCAGGCTGGTCAGGAACTCCCAGCCTCAGGTGATCTGCCCACCTGGGCCTTCCAAAGTGCAGGGATTACAGGCATGAGCCACCACACCTGGCCTGTTATAGCAGTTTTTAAACACAAAAGTTGGCCGGGTGTGGTGCCTCACACCTGTAATACCAGCACTTTGGAAGACCATGGTGGGCAGATCACCTGAGGCTGGGAGTTCTTGACCAGTCTGACCAACATAGTGAAACTGTATGTCTACTGAAAATACAAAAATTAGCTTGGCATGGTGGTACGGACCTGTAATCCCAGCTACTTGAAGTCTGAGGCAGGAGAATTGCTGGAACCCGGGTGGCAGAAGTTACAGTGAGCCAAGATAGTGCCACTGCACTCCTGGGTGACAGAGCAAGACTGTCTCAAAAACAAACACAAAAGTTGAAAGAATTGTGCTGTGAACACCCATTTATAAAATACCTACCACCTAGATTCTACAAGTAGCATCTTACTATATTACGTATCTATCAGATTCTTATTTTTCAAACCCAAGATAATCTCTGTAAAGTTTTTCCATCAAATTTTTCTTGATGCATTTCAAAGTATGTTGTAGGTGTACACATTGGTATACCTCACCCCTCTTACATAACATTAACTTACAATTTACTGTTTTAAGGTTCTTTTTTTAAGTAAAAAAAAAAATTTTTTTTAGATGTCTCGCTTTGTTACCAGGCTGGAGTGCAGTGGGCACAATCTTGGTTTACAGCAACCTCTGCCTTCTGGGTTCAAGCAATTCTCCCACCTCAGCCTCCCAAGTAGCTGGGATTACAGGCACATGCCAGCACACCCAGCTAATTTTTTTGTATTTTAGTAGAGACGGGATTTCACCATGTTGGCCAAGACAGTCTTGATCTCCTGACCTCGTGATCTGCCCACCTCAGCCTCCCAAAGTGCTGTAATTACAGGCATGAGCCACTGTGCCCAGCTGGTCTGTGGTCTCTATCTCTTGACCTTGTGATTCGCCCACCTCCGCCTCCCAAAGTGCTGCGATTACAGGTGTGAGCCGCCGCTCCCAGCCTTTTTTAGGTAAAATTTTAAGGTAAAATTAGTTCTGAGGCCAGGCGCAGTGGTTCATGCCTATAATCCCAGCACTTTGGGAGGCCGAGATGGGCAGGTCACCTGAAGTCAGGAGTTCAAGACCAGCCTGGCCAACATGGTGAAACCCCATCTCTACAAAAATTTGCCAGGCATGATGGTGGGTACCTGTAATCCCAGCTACTGGGGAGGCTGAGGTGGGAGAATCGCTTGAACCCAGAAGGTGGAGGTGGCAGTGGGCCGAGATCCTGCCATTGCACTCTAGCCTGGGTGACAGAGCGAGACTACATCTCAAAAAAAAAGGAAAAAAAAAATAGTTCAATATGAAGACTAGGGTACCAGCATAATTAATTGATTGTTTGAAATGCTCTT
>NW_012118221.1:615469-617116 GCF_000951035.1 Colobus angolensis palliatus
AGGATGGTCTCGATCTCCTGACCTCGTGATCCGCCCGTCTCGGCCTCCCAAAGTGCTGGGATTACAGGCTTGAGCCACCGCGCCCGGCCTGAAATGCTCTTCTTAATTGTACCATTTGATATGTTTGACATCCTGTGAAACCCATACCTCTTTCAAGGTTTATAACTTTGCTGTCACCCCAGGAGTTTCCTTCATGCTCCTTTCCAGGCAGTCCCAGTCCCTATACCCCAAAGATCTTTTTCCCACCATATGAATTACTATGTCTGGCATAGTAATTCATATAAGTGGGATCATTCTTGATTTTACTTTTTTCTGCATGCCTTCTTTTATTCTGCATGATATTTTTGAGATTTATCCATGTTGTTGGATAAATCAGTAGTCAATTTCTTTTTTTTTTCTTGGCTCAATAATACTCCATTGTATGACTATATCCATTTATCTAGTCTCCTGTAGATGGACGTCTTGGTTGTTTTCAGTTTTGGGTTATTATGACTAAGAGCTTCCTTGTATGAGGCTTTTTGTGAGCATAAGCTTTCATTTGTCTTAGGTAACTATAGGTTTTTATATTTAAAAAAATTTTAAACCATATGATTGGATTTTGTGATAATAAAGAAAAATTCAGCTTTTTTTTTTTAGAGGGAGTCTCACTCTGTCGCCCACACTGGAGTTCAGTGGCGCAATCTCGGCTCACTGCAACCTCCACCTTGTGGATTCAGGCAATTCTCCTGCCTCAGGCTCCTGAGTAGCTGGGACTACAGGCACCCACCACCATGCCCGGCTATTTTTTGTATTTTTAGTAGAGACGAGGTTTCACCATGTTGGTCAGGCTGGTCTCAATCTCCTGACCTCATGATCTGCCCGCCTTGGCCTCCCAAAGTGTCAGGATTACAAGCGTGAGCCACTGCGCCCAGCCCAGTCTTGCTATTAAAAGTTTTTTAAAAGTGTCATCTTGGAAGCATGACATAAATAATAATTTATTATATATACAACAGTACAATATAAAAACAAAAATATTACTAGACAAGACATAAATAACTGCTAAATGACTGACATGGATAATGTGTGAGGTAGGAGCTCACAGGAGATATAAATTACTCCAGTGTTTTATGTAAATAAAGCACCAGGAGGACTTCAGGGGAAGTGGAATTAAAAACAGGCCTTCAGGCCAAGTGCAGTCTCTAATCCCAGCACTTTGGGAGGCCAAGGCTGGCCATGATGGCTTCAGTTTACGAGTTTAAGACAACCCTGGGAAACATAGGGAGACTGTTTCTACAACAGATATAAAAATTAGCAGCCGGGCGTGGTGGCTCTGTAATTCCAGCACTTTGGGAGGCCGAGGCGGGCGGATCATGAGGTCAGGAGATCGAGACCATCCTGGCTGATACGGTGAAACCCTGTCTCTACTAAAAGTATAAAAAATTAGCCGGGCATGGTGGCGGGCGCCTGTAGTCCCAGCTACTTGGGAGGCTGAGGTAGGAGAATGGCATGAACCCGGGAGGTGGAACTTGCAGTGAGCCAAGATCGCGCCACTGCACTCCAGCCTGGGCGACAAAGCGAGACTCCGTCTCAAAAAAAAAAAAAAATTAGCTGAGCGTGCACCTGTGGTCCCACCTAGTCGAGAGGCTGAGGTGTCTCTACTAAAAATAC
>NW_012118221.1:617736-618841 GCF_000951035.1 Colobus angolensis palliatus
AAAAAAAAAAAAAAAAAAAATCATTAACAGTTTTTAAATCATTTAGGTTGAAAATAGCAGTATTGATCATGTTTGTATAGAGCTTATGTAGTCTGCTGAAACTTTGAAGATTAATTTGAGTCTTTCTCTACACAGAGTGAAAAGAAGATAAAGACAACAGTACTAACAGCTGCACTTCTATTATCGGGAATTCCTGCTGAAGTGATAAATCGATCAATGGATACCTATAGCAAAATGGGCGAAGTCTTCACAGATCTCTGTGTCTACTTTTTCACCTTTATCTTTTGTCATGAACTGCTTGATTATTGGGGCTCTGAAGTACCATGAAGCCTGCAGAACTGAGAAGGAGAAGCTTACAAAAAAAAAAAAATCCTCTTTTATATTGCAGTGTCTCTAAAGGAGGCAAATTGGTTTACACCTTCATGTAATTACTTTAGAGGTAGCAAAACTACTTTATTAGAAATAGAATGGCAGATTCTCTGATTTAAAAGGGCTGAGTTTGTATTATTACTGATATGAAGAACAGAGTACCAATGTCATTAATTGATTTTTCTTGTTTAATCAGAATCCTTATTCTGTACCTTTCCTCTAACTTCTCAGATTTGTAATTCTTCTTTTGGGAGCTGAACTAGTGCTTTTAGGAGAACAGATAAACGTAGTCTCAGCCAGCCCTAGAGACTGCTTGTATTTGTGTCATTCTGTCCTGAGAAATGAAGTCATCTGAAAAATAAAATGAAAGAAACTGAATTCTCTAATGTTAAGTCTGCACATTGTAACTTTTCTTGTTGAGTTCGTATCTTAATTTTTACTCCAGCACAAGTATTTAATCAAAGAAATGATTCATACATGTGAAATTGGAAGGTATTTATAAAATTTTTATTGCTGTATACCAAATTCAGAATTGGAACTTTTTGCTTTTGAGTTTTCCCTTTTTAGAAGTATGTTTTAAGCAAACAAAAACAAAATGGGATGTGAAGAATTGAGGCAAGCAACCCAATAGTATAGATGTCCTGGCTGGGCGCGGTGGCTCAAGCCTGTAATCCCAGCACTTTGGGAGGCCGAGACGGGCGGATCACAAGGTCAGGAGATCGAGACCATCCTGGCT
>NW_012118221.1:625376-631312 GCF_000951035.1 Colobus angolensis palliatus
AAGACTCTGTCTCAAGAAAAAAAAAAAAAAAGGTATATGGATTAAAACTAGAGTGACAAGGATGGTTGTTTAGAGGTGACATCTTGACTATGTTACCTAGTAGTTTTTTTAGTTCAATTAGTTGTATAAATGGATATGTGTCATCACAGTTGGCACTAAAAACAGCAAGAGGGTTATAAGATATTCAATACTGGGTTAGTAAGTCACAGTCAAAATCTGCTGTTTTGGAAGACAGGTTAGTTTACTGAAAGTGATGTATTGGAACACAGACTATAGTCATTTCTTTCACCTGTCTAATAGATAAAACCTTCCAGCCAGGCGCAGTGGCTCATGCGTGTAATCCCAGCTTTTTGGGAGGCCGAGGCAGGCAGATCACTTGAGGTTGGGATTTCGTGACCAGCCTGACTAACATGATGAAACCCCGTCTCTAATAAAAACAAAATCAGCTGGGCGTGGTGGCGCATACCTGTAATCCCAGCTACTCAGGAGGCTGAGGCAGGAGAATCGCTTGAACCTGGGAGGCGGAGGTTGCAGTGAGCCAAAGTCATGCCATTGCACTCCAGCCTGGGCAACAAGAGTGAAACTCCGTCTCAAAAAAAAAGAAAAAAAAAAAACTTCCTCCAGTACAGACTTGATGTGAATTTACTATAAACATATTGTGGTGGAGTAGGGGTGGTGCACACCTGTAATCCCAGCACTTTGGGAGGCCAAGGGAGACAGATTGCTTGAGTCCAGGAGTCCAGGAGTTTGAGACCAGCCTGGGCAACATGGCAAAACCCTCTCTGTGAAAAACACAAAAGTTAGCTGGCAGGGTGGTGTGTGCCTGTAGTCCCAGCTCCTGGCTACTTGGGAGGCTGAGGCGCAAGAATTACTTGAACCTGGGAGGAGGTTGCAGTGAACCAAGATCACACTACTGCACTCCAGCCTGGGCAACAGAACCAGGCCCTGTCTCAAAAAACAACAACAACAACAACAACAACAACAAAATATATATATATAATATATAATATATTACTGCTAGCCAATATGAATATTATATAGTACTATAAATATTTAACTGTACATAGCACATACAAATACATAAGTACAACCAATATGTATTTTATATAGTTATATATTATATGTATATAATAAATATTTAAACCAGTTAGAATTGTCATGTTAATGTGTCCTCTTAAAGGGGAGTTGGAAATAAAGTATCTTGAAGAGAGCTCTGGCCTAAGTGTCAGATCTCTGGACTCTAGTTCTAGGTTAGATTCCAACAAGGTTAGTGATCTAGGACTAAATATGCTTCCTGAGTCTCAGTTTTGTTACTTAAAATCAAGAAGTTTGAGTTTGTGATTTTAAAAATCTGTAACATTAATCCCGTGATTCTTTTTATTATTATTTTTTGAGACAGAGTCTCACTCTGTTGCACAGGCTGGAGTACAATGGTACAATCTTGGCTCAATGCGACCTCTGTCTCCCGTGTTCAAGTGATTCTCATGCCTCAGCCTCCCGAGTAGCTGGGATTAGCACACAGCACCACACTCAGCTAATTTTTGTGTTTTTAGTAGAGACAGGATTTCACCATGTTGGCCAGGCTGGTCTTGAACTCCTGCCTTCACGTGATCCACCCGCCTCAGCCTCCCAAAGTGCTAGGATAACAGTCATGAGCCACTGTGCCCAGCCCTAATCCTGTGATTCTAAACAATATTCAAATTGTGTTAATTTCAGAAATTAAGGACTTATTTCCATTCACTTCTGCATGGCCTCATGCAGTTCCATGGCTTCAAATACTGTGTATTATATATATATTCTATAAAATGTTGAGGACCCATATCTCTCCCATCTCTATTTGTAGCTGTTATTTCCTGGATGTCTAGTAGGCACCTCAAATATCACATGACTGAAACAAAATCAATGACTCTCTATTTCCTCCACCAAATCTGTTGCTCTCATACCTTTCTCATCTCCACAAATTCACCACAGTCCACAATAGCTCTATTGAAAACCTGGCAGTCATCTTTCATTCCTTCCTTTCCCTCATAGCTCACATCCAGTTTATCTATTGGCACTTTGAGAGCTGCTTCCAGAATATACCCAGAATCTGATCATTTCTCAGTCTCCACTGTTTAAGCCACTGGTGGTTTCCTATGTCTTTTAGGCTGAAATTCACATTCCCTACCTGCAGCCCACATCCAAACAATTTACAGGGGGATTCCTAACCCTCCTTGGTGTCCATCCTGTCACTCATTAATTAGCTCAGGCCTTCTTACCTTTGGCATGGACTGCCAGACCCTCCGTCTCTATCCCTCTTCAGTGTTTCTCACAGCTACCACAGGTGGACAGCAAGCCATGGTGGAAGGGGGGCAGGGGGAGCATAAACTCATCTTGGAGTGTCACTCGTTGGTTTGCTTTTTTTTTTTTTTTTTTTTTTTTTTTTTTTTTTTTTTTTTTTGTTGAGACGGAGTCTCGCTCTATCACCCAGGCTGGAGTGCAGTGGCCGGATCTCAGCTCACTGCAAGCTCCGCCTCCCGGGTTCCCGCCATTCTCCTGCCTCAGCCTCCTGAGTAGCTGGGACTACAGGCGCCCGCCACCTCGCCCGGCTAGATTTTTGTATTTTTTTTTAGTAGAGACGGGGTTTCACCGTGTTAGCCAGGATGATCTCGATCTCCTGACCTCGTGATCCACCTGTCTCGGCCTCCCAAAGTGCTGGGATTACAGGCTTGAGCCACCGCGCCCGGCCTTTTTTTTTTTTTTTTAAACCAACTATGTTGAGGTAAAATTTACATACAATAAGTCATGTACAGTTAAAGGGTACAGTTCAGTGAATTTTTAAAAATGTGCAAATCTATTCAATGACCACCAAAATCAAGATAACAGAACATTTCCATCATCTTTAGGTATAAGAAAGTAAAATAGTACAGAGGCAAGTAAAGTAAAAATGTGAGCCTTTCTCCAACTCCATTATAGCTTCCTGCAAAAACAACTCAACGTTTCTGTGTGTGTTCCATGAGACTAGTCATTCACAATACATATACAGTTTTTGGTGCCCAAACTCTTGAATAATGTTCTCAATCTTGACTGTACTTCAGAATTACCTGGGAAGCTTAAAAATTCCTAGTGCACAAGAAGCACTCCAGGCCAATTAAATCAGAACATAGGGGTGGAACCCAGGCTTCTATTTTATTTATTAATATTTTAGAGATGAGATTTCTCTCTGCTATCCAGGTTGGAGTGATCATAGCTCACTGCAGCCTCAAACTCCTGGGCTCCAGTAATCTTCTTGCCTCAGCCTCCCAAGTAGCTAGAACCACAGGCGTGCCAGCACACCTGGCTAATTATTTTGCTTATTTTCTGTAGAGGGTCTCACTAAGTTGCACAGGTTGGTCTTGAACTCCTGGGCTCAAGCCATCCTCCTGCCTCGGCCTCCCAAGGAGCTGGGACTATAGGCATAAGCCACCATGCCTGGCCCTTTTTTGTGTTTATTTTATTTTAAGCTTCCCAGAGAGAGAATGTTGAGAACTAACCTTTTGCCAAAGAATTTTTAGCTCTTTGTTCTCTGCTAGGTTAACACCTACTCGGTCTTCAAATCTCACCTCAAAGTTCACTTCCCCAGGAAACGTTTTTTCTGAATCCCTCTCCAATGGTGTACTCTCCTTACTGTATTACATCAGCTTGTGTTTTTAGTCAAGTCTATCATTATTATTACTTTCTTTGCAGAGACGGGGGCTACTTTGCCCAGGTCTTGAATTCCTGGGCTCAAGCTATCCTCCTGCCTCAGCCTCCCAAAATGCTGGGATTTCAGGCGTAAGCCACTGCGCTGGCTTAGTCATCTCTATTTCCCCCGCTAGACTGTGAGCTACCCAGGATCTAGCAGAAGCCTGGCATATGACAACACATAAATGAGAGAATGTATACATGAATAAAGAGCGTGTATGGAGAAAGTTGCCGCATTATGTATCGCAAATTAAGGCAGACATCAGCCTGCCCAGGACGCCTCTTTGGCTCTGGTGCGAAACATCCTCCCGGGCCGGCAAGGCTGAGTCGCTAAGCTCCATCGCACTAATCAGCCAGGCGCAGGGGCCGGGAAGACCGGGCCAAGGCATCACTTTTCGAGGAGGCCGGCGCTGTGCGCCCTCCAGTCGAGCGGGGGCGCTGTGGAAGAGCCGCAGCTTCCGGTCGGCTTTTCTCTTCCTTCGGCTGCCGGCGCCAGCACGTCCTGTTTTCGTTGGCCGCGCTGGGATGGCCGTCGCCAGTGTAGTTGTCGCTAGTGCTTAGCGCGGATCTTTGCAGGGCGCTGAGGGCAGCGGAGTTTCCCTTTTGTCCCGTTCGCCTGCGCGTGGTACTCAAGGGCACCAGCATTCCCGCGGTCGGCAGCATGGGTCGGGAGTCACGGTGAGGCAGAGCACCGAGCGGGCTAGCGGGCGAACGGCTTCTTGGGGTCGTGAGAAGAGGCGGGAGTTGAGGTGGCCGCCCAGCCAGGCCTGGCGCGGCCCCACGTGCGGCCAGCGCTGCCCCGCGGGCATTGGAAGGGGTGGGGGACCTCGGCTGAGGGAATGGTTGTGCTTGGGCCAGCGACGGCTTCTGCACTACTATCAGAAGGTTCGAACCCCTGGAGCGGGAACAATCCTCCAGGACGTTAGTGATTGGGCACCACATCCCGCCACTTCAAGGGAGCCTGCCCTGATTACTTCAGTTGGAAGTGATCCCAGTTGGATTGCTTATTACTTCGCATTTCCAACATTTCTTCGACTCCCATCATTCTGTATTTTAGCTCTTTGTGCGCTTATGGTCTTTTCCCAAGTTACATGAAAGGAGCTTGTGGGCAGACATTTTTACCGCATCGACAGCACTGTACACGACTAGGCTTTTACTGGGCTACGATAAATACTTGTTGCGTGGGCATTTACTTCGCAAATAGATTTCGTATTTTTTTGTTACCTGCTTTTCTGTCCTTTGAAGTTATGGACTGTGAGCTCTTATTAGAACTATGCGATCTCATCACAACTTTAGATTGTTGATAGATTGTTAGGAACCTTGAGAATTTTATGTTAAAAATGACTATTTCCTATGTATTTAGCAATGACTGAAAGATATTTTATGCCTAGGAACAATGAAGGCTTTTGTTTTTAATGCTAACAGTTCTTTGTTGAGGTAAAATTAACAGTCAGGGAAATGGACAAAACGTAAGGGTAAAACTTGATGAAATTTAGCAAGTATATAAACCGTGTAATCATCACCTGGATGAAGATAAAGAATATTTCTTTAACTACAGAAAATTCCTGTAACGGTGTTTTAAATCTCCTGAAGGCTGCCCAGCCCAGAAATTTGGAAGTGATATTTATTTGACTCATTCTTCTCTCTCACTACCCACAGCCTGTTCGGTTCTACATCCTTTCCCCATTCTGGCTGTCTCTGACTTAATTGAAGCCCTAATTATTTATTGTCCAGACTACTACACCTGTTTTAAATTGATTATTCTCTGAATTGATTGTCTTCCTTTGTTGCTCTCCTAATTGTTAGATCCCTCACACTACAGCCAGAGCGACGCTTCTGAAGTAGAGATAAGAACATGTCATGCCCCTGACTTAGTCTCCATTGGTTCCTACTGCTTCCAAGATGAAATTTAAACTCTGTGGCAGCCTTCAAGGCCCTTCACAAGAAGGTGCATTCTAGCCCTTCAGCCTTCTCCTTTACCTCTCTGCTGTGCATGGCCTGTGCTCTACGTTTGTTCAGAGAATCATGAAAGGCCCAGAGGTGGGAAGGCTCAGGGTGTTAGAGAAATAGCTAAAAAGCCCAATTTTTCTACATGTGTAGGTTTCATGAAGGGTTTTTATCTTTTTTTTTTTTTTTTGAGACGGAGTCTCGCTCTGTTGCCCAGGCTGGAGTGCAGTGGCCGGATCTCAGCTCACTGCAAGCTCTGCCTCCCGGGTTTATGCCATTCTCCTGCC
>NW_012118221.1:631767-633930 GCF_000951035.1 Colobus angolensis palliatus
GCCAGGATGGTCTCGATCTCCTGACCTCGTGATCCGCCCGTCTCGGCCTCCCAAAGTGCTGGGATTACAGGCTTGAGCCACCGCGCCCAGCCGAAGATAGCAATTTGTTTGTGAACCTTTGAAGATTTTGAGTAAAAAGTGTGTAACAGAATCAGAATTCTCCTTAGCAGTAATGAGTAAGATTTAATGGAAAAGGGAATAGAAACAGGAAGACTACAGTCTTTAAGAATCTCCTAGGTAGATAAGTCTGATATAGAATAGTGACAGTTGGAACTCTGTGGAGGTGATATAATGTGAAGGGAATTACAGAGGTGAAATTGGTATTACTTGGTGGTTTTTTTTGTTTTTGAGACAGGGACTTGCTCTGTCGCCCAGGCTGGAGTGCATTGAAACAATCTTGGCTCACTGCAACCTATGCTTCCTAGGTTCAAGAGATCCTCCTACCTCAGCCTCCCGAGTAGCTGGAACTACAAGCATGTGCCACCACGCTCTGCTAATTTTTGTATTTTTTTGTAGAGACAGAGTTTCACCATGTTGCCCAGGCTGATCTCAACTCCTGATCTCAAGCTCTCTGCCCACCTCGGCCTCCCAAAGTGCTGGGATTACAGGCATGAGCTGCTGTGCTCAGCCATTTGGTGTTTTATTTGTTGTATCGAATGAAAGCAAGAGAAAAATATTGATGATAACTAATGTTTTGAGCCTAGTGACCGGAAGTTGGTATGATTAATGGTTTGGGGAGGGAAGGGTAACAAGTTTGGGTTTCTACAAGTTGAACTTGAGGTGCTTGAAAGATAATTAGGTGCACTCATCTCCTAGTGATCTTATTTATATGGCTTTAAATAAATAGCCTTTGTACACTGATGGCTGTCCAGTTTATATTTCTAGAGAAACGTCTTCCTTGAACTCAAGGCTAATTTTCAACTACATACTATATATCTCCACTTGGATACCTAATATTCTGATCCACCTTCTCCCTGGATCTGTTTCTCCCTCAGCCTTCCCATCTTAGTAAATGGCAACTGAGTGATTTCTCTCTTGCTGTCACACTTGACATTTAATTCATCATTAAATCCCATCAGTGCTAGCTTCAAGATATCCAGATTTTGATACTTCTGAAAATCTTTCCACCTTCCATTTTGATCTATGCCACCACTATTTCGTGCCTGGATGATTGCTGTAGTGCTGGTCTTTGCTAATTCTACCTGTTCTCCTTTTGTCCTTGCCTCCCTTTGTTTGGTTTGTTCTTCTCTCAGCAGCCAGAAAAATACTTTAAAAACATTAGGCCAGGTACAGTGGCTCATGCCTGTAATCCCAGCATTTTGGGATTACATTAAGTGGGAGGATTGCTTGAGCCCAGGAGTTCAAGACCATCCTGAGCAGCATAGCAAGACTCCATCTCTACAAAAAAAAAAAAAAAAAAAAAAGGTGGGCATAGTGGTACACACTTTTATGCTTTTGGTCCCAGCTACTTGGGAGGCTGAGGTGGGAGGATGCTTGAGGCCGGGAGATTAAGACAATCCTGAGCAACATGGTGAGACACCGTCTCTACAAAAAAAAAAAAGGGTGGGTGTGGTGGTGTGTGCCTTTAGTCTCAGCTACTCTGGAGGTTGAGGTGGAAGGATTGCTAGGGCCCAGGAGGTCGAAGTTATAGTGAGTGGCAATCGAGCCGCTGCATTCCACCTGGGTGACAGAGTGTGACCTTGTCTCAGAAAAGAAATAAATAAAATAAAAATAAAAAGGCTGCATGCGGTGGCTCATGGCCTGTAATCCCAGCACTTTGGGAGGCTGAGGCGGGAGGATCACTTGAGGTCAGGAGTTCCAGACCAGCCTGACCAACGTGGTGAAACTGCCTCCTCTACTAAAAATACAAAATTGGCCGGTGTGGTGGTGTAGGCCTGTAATCCTAGCGGCTTGGGAGGCTGAGGCAGGAGGATCGTTTGAACCTGGGAGGCAGAGGGTGCAGTGAACTGAGATGGTGCCATTGCATTCCAGCCTGGGCATCGGAGTTTTTTATTTTAAAAAATAAAATAAAATAAAAAATAAAAATAATTAGCTGAGTGTGGTGATGCCTGCCTGTAGTTCCACCTTCTTGGGAGGCTGAAGTGGGAGGATTGCTTGAGCCCTGGAGGGTTGAAGTTGCAGTGAGCTGTAATCATACGACTT
>NW_012118221.1:634779-636819 GCF_000951035.1 Colobus angolensis palliatus
TGTTAGCCAGGATGGTCTCGATCTCCTGACCTCGTGATCCGCCCGTCTCGGCCTCCCAAAGTGCTGGGGTTACAGGCTTGAGCCACCGCGCCCGGCCGTGTATAAACCTATTTTATACAGTGTTTGTTTCTTCACTTGTCTGCTGTCTTTTCCTTTACCAGAATGTAAGCTGCCTAGAGCTCAAAGGCAGGAGCTTGGTTTGTTTTGTTCACTGTCCTTGCCTCTCTTTCAAGACAGATTTCCCACCTCTACATGTGCCTATGCTGAAGCAGAAGAGTTCATTTTTTTCCCTCATAATTTCAGAAAAATTCATAAAAAGTTCTTCGAGTGTTAAATTTGTCTGCTGAAATTATTTTTGGAAAAAATGTAATGAAATATAATAGAAGCTAATGGTGTTTGCTGAACTTAATCTTTGACTTACTGTTCTAGCCACTATCGAAAACGATCGGCATCACGGGGTCGCTCTGGAAGTCGGTCTAGAAGTCGCTCACCCTCAGACAAAAGAAGTAAACGTGGAGATGACAGGCGATCTAGAAGCAGAGATAGAGATAGAAGGAGAGAGAGGTCTCGTAGCAGGGATAAAAGAAGATCTCGGTCAAGGGACAGGAAGCGTCTGAGGTAAGACATTAATTTCCGAAGGACTAGTGATAAATTGGGCCGTCTCAGCTGTGGCAGACTTCTTCAAAAGTGTGTTTTCAATGCCCTTTTCTCTATCCCCAACTTGCTTGATTAGACCCAGAGGACTGTGCCTACAAAGACTCTTATCAAATAGTGTTTTATTTTATTATTTTTACATCTTTTTTGAGACAGAGCCTCACTCTGTTGCCCAGAGTGGAGTGCAGTGGTATGATCTCAGCTCACTGCAACCTCTACTTCCCGGGTTCCAGTGATTCTCATGCCTAAGCCTCCCAAGTAACTGGGATTACCGATGTGCACCACCGTGATTAGCTAATTTTTGTGTTTTTAGAAGAGACGGTGTTTTGCCCTGTTGGCCAGGCTGCTCTCGATCTCCTGGCCTCATGTGATCCTCCCACCTTAGCCTCCCAAAGTGCTGAGATTACATGTGTGAGCCACCGTGTCCAGCCATCAAACAGTATTTTTAGTTTGGAGACTTTAGGCTGTATTTCCTGTAACCCAAAGATATCCCTTGAAGCCCTCCGAGGGATGTACAAAATGAAGTAAAAAGTGAAGTACTAAGTTATATGCAAGGGGGTTCTATTCCAGTTCTGCTCCAGGAGAGCTGTCCAAGGTGTTAATTTTGCTTTCCTCTTTTTTTTTTTTTTTTGCCACCCTTGTAGAAATTTGTAAAATTTCCTTCCTCTCTCCCTCCTTCCCTCCCTCCCTCCCTCCATCCCTCTCTTCCTCTCACCCTATCTCCTTCCCTTCCTCTCCCTCCCTCCTTTCTCCCTCTCTCTCTCTTTCTCTTTCTTTTCTTCCATTTGCTGAACAGTGTGTTTAGAGCAGCCTCTAAAGCAGACAGAAAAAGGAAACAAAGCAGACTGTCTCCAAGCCTCTTAAACTACTTTAATGAGCTGTCATAGATTTAAACTAAAGAGCGCCGTAATCTTTATTTATTTATTTATTTATTTATTTATTTTGAGACAGAGTCTCACTTTGTCACCCAGTCTGGAGTGCAGTGGCGCAATCTTGGCTCACTGCAACCTCTGCCTCCTGGGTTCAAGTGATTCTCATGCCTCAGCCTCTTGAGTAGCTGGGATTATAGGCATACTCCATGACACCCAGATAATATTTGTATTTTTAATAGTGGCAAAGTTGGCCAAGCATGGTGGCTTATGTCTGCAATCCCAGCCCTTTGGGAGGCTGAGGTGGGTGAATCACAAGGTCAGGAGTTTGAGGCCAGCCTGGCCAACATGGTGAAACCCCATCTCTACTGAAAAAAAAAAAAAAGAGTTAGCCAGGTATGGTGGTGCATGCCTGTAATCCTAGCTACTTGGGGAGGCTGAGGCAGGAGAATCACTTAAACCCGGTGGGGGTGGAGTTGCGGTGAGCGGAGATCATGCCATTGCACTCTAACCTGGG
>NW_012118221.1:638094-640607 GCF_000951035.1 Colobus angolensis palliatus
CCAGCTACTGGGGAGACGGAGGCAGGAGAATCACTTGAACCTGGAAGGCGGAGGTTGCAGTGACCTGCAATTGTGCCACTGCACTCCAGCCTGGGTGACAGAACTGAGACATTGTCTAAAAAAAAAAAAAAAAACTTAGTATTCTCATTTCTTTCATTGAGCACTTGTAAGACTTGGCTTTACTTCATTGAGACCTCTGCCTTTAATAATGGTAGTAATTAAGATTCTTTCAATGTGGGACAGAATCCTGATCTGAAATGGTAACTCCATTTGGTCATAGAATAAATGAAAAGTGTCCCCCTTTCAGACGTTCCAGAAGTAGAGAGAGAGACAGAAGCCGAGAGCGAAGAAGATCTCGAAGTAGAGACAGGAGACGCTCAAGGAGTAGAAGTCGGGGCCGGCGATCCCGATCCTCCAGTCCTGGCAATAAAAGCAAGAAAATTGAGAATAGGTAATGTTATCATTGAGCTGCATCTATAATGCAGACTGGGGACTGCTTCCCTTCTCTGCGCCTTTCTTTTTTTTCCTTTAAATTTATTTTTGTAGAGAATTAACTGCATTTGGCTCCTACCATGAACTGTTGGCGGTGTTTTATTTTAATCGGTTATAATGTTTGTAATTCAGCTGGAAAATACTAGGTTCTGTCAGTTTTAACAATCAACACGTTGTATTCTTATTTAATACATACTATTGATCGGAAATGTATTTTACAGACATCTTTGTAGAAACTGTCGTTTTCTTTTCAGACAGGGTCTCACTCTGTTGCCCAGGCTGGAGTGAAGTGGCAAGATCATAGCTCACTAACCTCAAACTTGTAGACTCAAGTGATCCTCTCACCTAGGCCTCCAAAAGTCCTGGGATTATAGGTGTGAGCCACCCTGCCCATTCTGGAAGTTCTATTTCAGTTAAAAACAAAATATAAATTCAGAAAAAGTGAGCAAAATATAAACACATAGTTTATTAAGATTGGGCGCGGTGGCTCATGTCTGTAATCCCAGCACTTGGGGAGGTCGAGGCCGGCAGATCATGAGATCAGGAGGTCGAGACCAGCCTGGCCAACATGGTAAAACCCCATCTCTACTAAAAATACAAAAATCAGCTGGGCATGGTGGCACATGCCTGTAATCCCAGCTACTTGGGAGGCTGAGGTGGGAGAAATGCTTGAACCAGGAGGCGGAGGTTGCAGTGAGCTGAGATGGCACCATTGCACTCCAGCTCTGGGCAACAGAGCAAGACTCTGTCTCAGAAAAAAACAAACAAAAAAACATGTAGTTTATTAAGTAATTATAAAACAAACATCATATGCCCACCTTCAAAGTCAAGAAATAAAACATTGTCAGTATCCCATAAGTCCTCCATTTATCTTCTCTAATCTAACTCTCTACCTCCTAGGTGAAACCACTGCTGACTTTTGTGCTAGTAATTTTCTTCATTTCCTTATAGTTTTACACCTGCATTTGCATCTGGAAAAAAAATTTAGATTTATGTTTTCTTTTTATCTTTACATGAATGGAGTCATGTGTTCATATGTGTCTTTGCTCAACATTGTTTGAGATTCACATGTTACTTACAGCAGTAGTTCATTTTCGTTGCTGAGTAGTAGTCTGTGGTATAAATATCCCATAATTTAGCCGTTCTGCTGAAAATGGATGTTTATTTTAACCTTTGGGCTATTAGCTTTTGTGTGTGTATCTCCTGGTATATATGCACATAACTTTTTCCTAGTGTGCATTTCTAGAAGTGAAAGTGCTTGGTGTTAGAATAAACATAGCTTTATTTTTAGTAGTTAATCTCAAATTGCTTTTCAAAGAGTTTGTACTAATGATACTTGTACTATCAGTGAGTGAGAATACTGTTACCCCATGCCCTTTTCAGTATTTGGAATTGTCAGTCCTTTAAATTTTTGCCAACTGGACAGATGTGTAATAATAATACTGTTATTGTTTCAGTTTGCATTTCCGTGATTAATAATGAAGTTGGAGTTGAATACTTTTTTTTTTTCTTTTTTTGAGACAGTCTCACTCTGTCGCCCAGGCTGGAGTGCAGAGGCACAGTCTCAGTTCACTGCAAGCTCTGCCTGTGGGGTTCAAGCAATTTTCCTGCCTCAGTCTCCCAAGTAGCTGGGATTACAGGTTCCCGCCACCATGCCAAGCTAATTTTTATATTTTTAGTGGAGATAGGATTTTGGCATGTTTGCCAGACTGGTCTGGAACTCCTGACCTCAAGTGATCCGCCCACCTCGGCCTCCCAAAGTGCTGAGATTACAGGCGTGAGCCACCGCGCCCAGCCAAGACTTGTCTTAAAAATTACAGAAATTAGGCTGGGTGCGGTGGCTCACGCCTGTAATCCCAGCACTTTGGGAGGCCGAGGTGGGCGGATCACCTGAGGTCGGGAGTTCGTGACCAGCCTGACCAACATGGAGAAACCCCATCTCTACTAAAAATACAAAATTAGCTGGGCGTGGTGGCATATGCCTGTAATCCCAGCTACTCAGGAGACTAAGGCAGGAGAAT
>NW_012118221.1:643832-646384 GCF_000951035.1 Colobus angolensis palliatus
AGACCTTCCTGGTTAAAATGGTGAAACTCTGTCTCTACCAAAAATACAAACAAGTTAGCCCGGCGTAGTGGCAGGCGCCTGTAGTCCCAGCTACTCGGGAGGCTGAGGCAGGAGAATGGCGTGAAGCTGGGAGGCGGAGCTTGCAGTGAGCCGAGACACGCCACTGCACTCCAGCCTGGGTGACTGAGCAAGACTCTGTCTCAAAAAAAAAAAAAATACAAAAATTGTGAGTGTGGTGGCTTGCACCTGTAATCTCAGCTGTTTGAGAGTCTGTGACAGGAGAATTGCTTGAATCCCAGAGGTGGAGGTTGCAATGAGCCAAGATCACACCATTGCACTCCACTCCATTCCAGGTGACGGAGTGAGACACTGTCTCAAAAAAAAAAAAAAAAGTATTTAATAATGAATGTTTCTAAGCACAAATGAATGATATTTCTCTTGTCTCTTTTATTTTTTGGTAGATCTAGGTCCAAAGAGAAAACTGATGGTGGGGAAAGCTCTAAAGAGAAGAAAAAAGACAAAGATGACAAGGAGGATGAAAAAGAAAAAGATGCTGGCGTATGTTTATTAACTTAAAAATAATTGTATATCATACTTGTTTCTTTCTCTTTTTTTTGAGGTAAGAGTCTCGCTCTGTTGCCCAGGCTGGAGTGCTGCAGTGGCACATTCTCGGCTCACTGCAACCTCCACCTCCTGAGTTCAAGCGATTCTCCTGCCTCAGTCTCCTAAGTAGTTGGGACTACAGGCATGCATCAAACTTGTTTCTATGGGCTGGGTGCAGTGGCTAACGCCTGTAATCCCAGCATTTTGGGTGGCCAAGGTGGGCGGATCATGAGGTCAGGAGAGCAAAACCATCCTGGCTAACAGAGTGAAATCCTGTCTTTACTAAAAATACAAAAAAAAAAATTAGCCGGGCGTGGTAGCAGGCCCCTGTAGTCCCAGCTACTTGGGAGGCTGAGGCAGGAGAATGGCGTGAATCTGGGAGGCAGAGCTTGCAGTGAGCTGAGATCGGGCCACTACAACCTGGGCAACAGAGCAAGACTCCGTCTCAAAAACAAAAACAAACTTGTTTCTAGGACGACAAATTTTTTCTTTTTAATGCTGTAAGCTTTATTTTAAAATAACCAGATGTGAAAGATAAAAAGGAAGATTAAATAATATTTACCCCTGTGGGAAAATTTTCTTAAAGAAGTTGCACATCTATACACATTATCTCTTTTTACATAAAAATGCAGTCTTACCATATGAACATTATCAGTTGCGTTCCAAAAAATTTGTGTAAATTTAGACTTAAGGCTGGGCACGGTGGCTCATGCCTGTAATCTCACCACTTTGGGAGGCCAAGGCAGGTGGATCACCTGAGGTGAAGAGTTCGAGACCAGCCTGACCAACATGGTAAAACCCCATCACTACTAAAAATACAAAAATTAGCCAGACGTGGTGGCACGTGCCTGTAATCCCTGCTACTTGGGAAACTGAGGCAGGAGAATCACTTGAACCTGGGAGGCAGAGGTTGCACGAGCCAAAATCGCACCATTGCACTCCAGCCTGGGCAACAAGAGCGAAACTCTGTCTCAAAAAAAGCATGAAGGCCGGGCATGGTGGCTCATACCTGTAATCCCAGCACTTTGGGAGGCCAAGGTGGATAGATCACGAGGTCAAGAGATTGAGACCATCTTGGCCACCATGGTGAAACCTTGTCTCTTCTAAAAATAAAAAGATTAGCTGGTTGTGGATGCACGTGCCTGTAATCCCAGCTACTCGGGAGGCTGCGGCACGAGAATGTCTTGAACCCAGGACTTGGAGATTTCAATTAGCCAAGATCCCGCCAGTGCACTCCAGCCTGGTGACAGCGAGACTGTCTGAAAAAATAAATTTAGACTTAGGAATTTAGACATGAGGCCAGGTGCTGTGGCTCATGCCTATAATCCCAGGAATTTGGGAGGCCGAGGCAGGCGGATCACTTGAGGTCAGGAGTTCAAGACCAGCCTGCCAACACAGTGAGACTCTGTCGCTACTAAAAATGCAAAATTAGCCAGGTGTGGTGGCATGTGCCTGTAATCCCAGTTTCTCGGGGGCTTGAACCTGGGAGGCGGAGATTTCAGTGAGCCGAGTTCATGCCACTGCACTCCAGCCTGGGTGACAGCGAGACTGTCTCAAAAAAAAAACACCCAGAACCAAAAAACCAAAAAAAAGACTTTAGACGTGAATACATTTGTTTCTGTACATCCTTGACCCCATGGGAATTTCAAAGTTTAATTTTTCCAATCTGTTAGGAAGTGATTGGTATTCCTTATGTTCAGCTACATATCTTAAATGAGTGAATATTTAAATGCTGTGAATATAATATGTATTTATAATTTAATAAGAATGTATTTTCTAAATTTTTTTTTTTTTTTCTGGAGACAGAGTTTTGCTCTTGTTTCCCAGACTGGAGGGCAATGGCATGATCTAGGCTCACCGCAACCTCCACCTCCTGGGTTCAAGCTGTTCTCTTGCCTTAGCCTCCCAAGTAGCTGGAATTACAGGCATGTGCCACCATGCCTGGCTAA
>NW_012118221.1:647284-653997 GCF_000951035.1 Colobus angolensis palliatus
GCCATTCTCCTGCCTCAACCTCCCGAGTAGCTGGGACTACAGGCGCCCGCCACCTCGCCCTTCTAGTTTTTTGTATTTTTTTTAGTAGAGACAGGGTTTCGTCGTGTTAGCCAGGATGGTCTCGATCTCCTGACCTCGTGATCCGCCCGTCTTGGCCTCCCAAAGTGCTAGGATTACAGGCTTGAGCCACCACGCCTGGCCTAAACTTTTATTTTCTTAATAACACAGTCTCCCTTTGTTGCCGAGGCTGATCTCAACCTCCTGTGCTCAAGGGATCCTCTAGCCTCAGCTTCCAAAGTAGCTAGGACCACAGGCATGTACCATGTGCCTGGTCACAAAATTTCTTTATCATGTTGATGTCATTTACTTTCTAGCTTGTAATAGAAAATTGCTTTTCATAGAGGCAGTTTTGGAGGAGTTTAGGGGATTAAAATTGACAATAACTGGGAAACTTTGCTTGCTAATTGCTTTAGTTTCTATTGTTAGGAAGAAATAAAATTTATGTGTGCATAATGCAAGTAAAATTAGATTAATTTATGGTGTTTGAAATATATCTTTTGGCTTTCTTATTGAAGATGCTTTTTTTGTGATTTCATTTTGGTAATATATTTGTGCGTATATTTATAAAGGTGTGTGATTTAAGTCTACGCTGAGGAGTTTGTATATATGCCTTTTTTCCCCTTCTTTATACTTTGAAGAACTTACTGGAATGTCACTTGGAGCAAAATTATTAAATTTGATTTTTCTTTTTATTTTCCTCCATCTCTTTCTTTATTTTATTCCCCAAGAACTTTGACCAGAATAAGCTGGAAGAAGAAATGAGAAAGCGAAAAGAAAGAGTAGAAAAATGGCGAGAAGAGCAACGTAAAAAGGCTATGGAAAACATAGGAGAACTGAAAAAGGAAATCGAAGAGATGAAACAAGGGAAAAAATGGAGTTTAGAGGACGATGATGGTATATTTTTTTAGCCTGATAGCCTGTATAAAAACTCATGTAGAATATTATGTGAATAATATTTCATAAGGGATTTTTAAATCTTTTTTATTGTTGAAAACTATGCATAATACACTATTTACCATTTTCTTTTTTTTTTGGAGATGGAGTCTCGCTCTATTGCACAGGCTGGAGTGCAGTGGCGCGATCTTGGCTCACTGTAAGCTCTGCCTCCCAGGTTCACGCCATTCTCCTGCCTCAGGAGGGTAGCTGGGACTACAGGCGCCCGCCACCACACCCAGCTAATTTTTTGTATTTTTAGTAGAGATGGGGTTTCACCATGTTAGCTAGGATGGTCTCGATCTCCTGACCTCGTGATCCGCCTGCCTCGGCCTCCCAAGGTGCTGGGATTACAGGTGTGAGCCAGCGCGCCTGGCCCTGTTTACCATTTTCATCATTTTCAAGTTCCAGTTGGGTAATAAATACATTTGCAGCGCTGTGCAGTCATTACCACTGTCTGTTTCCATGACTTTTTGGTTATTCCATGCAGAAACTCTGCACCTTTTAAATAACTCTATGGCGCCTTTTCGCGCTACTTCTTATAACCTTTGTTCTGTTTTCTGTCTCTGAATTTGTTTAGTCTAGCTACCCCACATAAGTGGAATCATGATAAATACTTATCTTTTTGTGTCTGGCTTATTTCACTTAGCATAATGTCTTCAAGGTGCATGTATGTTGTAGCATCTCTGAATTTCCTTTTTTTGTATGATTGAATAATATTTCACTGTATATATATGCCAAGTTTTGTTTGTTGATTCACCTGCTGTTGGATAATTTGGTTGTTTCTACCTTTTCGTTATTGTGAGTAATGCTTCTGTGGCCATTGGTGTATAAATATCTGTTTGAGTCTCTGTATTGAGTTCTGTGAAGTATATACCCAGAAGTGGAACTGAGATTGTAAAAGCCCCTTTTAATATTTATGTTGTAATTTGAAATATAAAATTGTGTTTAGTAAGCATCACTGATTTTACTTTAGAATGAATCATTGAGTGCTTATGAGCATAGCCAGTAAATAGCTTTTTAATATATTACTAGCAATGTGAATGTTAATAAGGAGAGTAAATTAAGGGCATGCTTTCAAGTCCCTCTTCTGATTTTTCTTTTTTATTTTTTTGGAGGTAGAGTTTCACTCTGTTGCCTAGGCTGAAGTGCAGTGGCACAGTCATGGTTCACTGCAGCCTTGACCTCCTGGGCTCAAGTGATTTTTCTGCCTCAGCCTCCAGGGTAGCCACCATGCCTGGCTGATTTTGTCTTTTTCTTTTTTCTTTTTTGACTGAGTCTCACTCTGTCACCCAGGTGGCACTGTAGTCTCTGCCTCCCAGGTTCAAGCTATTCTCTTGAGCCTCAGCTTTTCAAGTAGCCAGGATTACAGGCACCTGCCACCATGCCCGGATAATTTTTGAATTTTTGTATTTTTATTACAGGTGGGGTTTTGCTATGTTGGCCAGGCTGGTTTTAAACTCCTGACCTTAGGTGATCCTCCCACTTTGGTCTCCCAAAGTGCTGGGACTACAAGTGTGAGTCACCGTGCCCGGTTAATTTTGTCATTTTTTGAAGAGCCAGGGTCTCAATATGTTGCCCAGCTAGTCTCGAACTCTCGGGGTCAAGGGAGCCTGGTGCTTTGACCTTTCTCACTGCTGGGATTACAGGTGGGAACCACTGTGCCTGGCTGCTGATACTTCATAATTTAGGATGGAAACATTTCCCTTCATATCTGATTTTGACTTTTGAGATTTTAGTAAAGTAGAAGGTTGTATAATTTTATAGGAAAATGGGATTTTGGTTCATTTTCTGTGAAAGTTCCAAAGAATGGTTTAAATAGATTCTGTCTATAAGTAGTTATGGTGTCTTTTTTTTTTTTTTTTTTGAGACGGAGTCTCGCGTTGTTGCCCACGCTTGAGTGCAGTGGCGCAATCTTGGCTCACTGCAACCTCCACCTCCTGGGTTCAAGAAATTCTTGGCCTCAGCCTGCACAGTAGCTGGGTTTACAGGTGTATACCACCACGCCCAACTAATTGTTTTGTATTTTTAGTAGAGACGAGGTTTCACCACATTGGCCAGGCTGGCGTTGAACTCCCAACCTTGTGATCTGCCCACCTTGGCCTATTTTTAGTGGAGATGGGGTTTCACCGTGTTGGCCAGGCTGGTCTCGAACTCCTAGCCTCGTAATCTGCCTCCCAAAGCACTGGGATTACAAGTGTGAGCCATCACGCCCAGCTAAGTAGTCATGATATCTTAATTCAAGACAATCTAATCTTTTCTACATAACTAAGATACACCATCTTCTGTGATTGAAAGGTATTGAAAGAGAAGAAATACAGTTGACCCTTGAACAACTTGGTAGCTAAGCACTCCAACCCCCCCCACACAGTGAAATATCCATATATAACTTTTTACTCCCCAGAAACTAAGCATTACCTGCTTACTGTTCACCAGTAACATGAACGGTTGAATAACACATACTTTGTATGCTTTATGTATTAAATACTATATTCTTTTAATATGGTAAGCTGGAGAAAAGAATGTTATTAAGAGAATTGATAGGCCGGGCACCCTGGTGCACGCCTGTAATCCCAGCACTTTGGGAGGCTGAGGCGGGCAGTTCACAAGGTCAAGAGATCAAGATCATCCTGCCTAACGTGGTGAAACTCCATCTCTACTAAAAATACAAAAATTAGCTGGGCCTGGTGGCACACATCTGTAGTCCCAGCTACTTGGGAGCCTGAGGCAGGAGAATCGCTTGAACCTGAGAGATGGAGGTTGTAGTCAGTGAGCCAAGATCACGCCACTGCACTCCAGACTGGCGACAGAGCAAAACTCTGTCTCGAAAAAAAAAAAAGAATTACAAGAAAGAGAAAATATATTTACTGTCCATTAAGTTGAAGTGGGTCATCTTGAAGGTCTTCATTCTTGTCGTCTTCACATTGAGTAGGCTGAGAAGGAAGAAGAGGAGGAGGAGTTGGTCTTCTCTCTGGGGTGGCAAAGACACAAGAAAATTTACTTCCATGTGGACCCATGCAGTTCAAACCTATGTTCAGGGATCAACTGTAATTGAAAATGTCATTTAGCAGGCGTGATGGCTCATGCCTGTACTCCCAGCACTTTGGGAGGCTGAGGTGGGTGGATCACGAGGTCAGGAGTTCGAGACCACCTTGACAAACATGGTGAAACCCCATCTCTATTAACTACAAAAATTAGCCAGGTGTGGTGGTGTGCGCCTGTAATCCTGGCTACTCAGGAGGCTGAGGCAGGAGAATTGCTTGAACCCAGGATGCAGAGGTTACAGTAAGCTGAGATCGTGACTGCACTCCAGCCTGGGCCACAGAGCGAGAATCTGTCTCAAAAAAAAAAAAACAAAAAAAACTGGGCGTGGTGGCTCATGCCTGTAATCCCAGCACTTAGGGAGGCTGAGGCAGGCCGATAACGAGGTCAGGAGTTTGAGACCATCCTGGCTAACATGGTGAAACCCTGTCTCTACTAGAAATACAAAAGATTAGCCAGGCGTGGTGGGCGCCTTTAGTGGCAGGTACTTGTGAGGCTGAGGCAAGAGAATGGTGTGAACCTGGGAGGCGGAGCTTGCAGGGAGCGGAGATTGTGCCGCTGCACTCCAGCCTGGGCGACAGAGCGAGACTCCGTCTCAAAAAAAAAAAGGAAACAAACAAAAAAAGTCATTTAGCAGAGAAAGTTTGTAGTTCTGCATCCAGCTGTATAGCTGTAAAATCTATTATTGGAGATCATCTTTTTTGGCATAATTAATCTTTTGACCCTTTTACAACCAAACAATTTATATTTTATTCATATTTATTTTGTCATTGTTAATATTCAAAAGTAATAAAGTAATACATGCTTCATGTAAAAATGGAAAAACCTCCAAATGTGAGCATTTGGACTGCTGGATGTCTGGAGTAATTGGAAAAGGGGTGTTTGGGCAGTGGGAGAAAAGGTTAGAGAGGTGGGGTGTGGTCTGATTGTGAAATATTGCATATTGAAACAGATGTTTAAAGAAAGTGTATTCTGGTATTTTAGATGATGAAGATGATCCTGCAGAAGCTGAAAAGGAAGGAAATGAAATGGAGGGTGAGGAGTTAGATCCATTAGATGCTTACATGGAAGAAGTGAAAGAGGAAGTAAAAAAATTTAACATGAGAAGTGTAAAAGGTGGTGGGGGAAATGAAAAGGTATGGAATTTCTTATTTTTAAAGATTTCTATTTCCTTTTGGGTAACTTGAATTCTCCATTGCATTGTCCTACTGATTTGCATGATTTTATAAAGCTAACAGTTTTCTTTCTCCTCATCTGAGAGATGGCAGTACTTTTTCTAAGTACCAGAGATACTGGCAAATTTTAGCTGTAAGTGTTCTTTCAAAAGTCACTCTTTTAACACTATCACCTTTGTTTAATATCTTTGCTTACATATTAACCTTTTTAATAAGTTCTCTGGAACTTATTACTCCTGTCTTTGATACTTTTTTTTTTTTTGAAACAGTCTGTCTCTCTTTCCCAGGCTGGAGTGTAGTGGTGTTATCTTGGCTCACTGCAACCTCCACCTCCCAGGCCCATGCAGTCTACCTACCTCAGCCTCCCAAGTAGCTGCAACTACATGTGTGAACCACCACTCCTGGCTAATTTTTGTATTTTGGTAGAGATGAGGTTTTACCATGTTGCTCAGGCTGGTCTCGAATTCCTGGCCTCAAGTGATCCACCTGCCTTGGCCTCCCATTATACTGGGATTACAGGCATGAGCCACCATGCCCAGCTGCATCTTTGATACCCCTTGATGACCCTCACTTTATTCTGTTTTTCCTCTTTTTCATAGCATTTATTACATTTTGACAAATTATATTTTTTTTGTGTTTACAGTGTGTCCCTTCTCCCTTCTAAAATGTAAGCACTCTAAGGGCAGTGACTTTTACCTGTTTTATTTATTGGTTTATTCAGGCTCCCAGTACAAGCCCCTGGCTTGCCTAGTGATTGGAAAATACCATTTAGTAGTATTTTGTTTCATTTTTAAAATTTATTTATTTATTTGTTTGTTTGTTTATTTATTTTTCTGAGACAGAGTCTCGCTCTATTGCCCAAGCTGGAGTGCAGTGGCGCAATCTTGGCTCACTGCAACCTCCGCCTCCCGAGTTCAAGCAATTCTCCTGCCTCAACCTCCCAAGTAGCTGGGATTATAGATGCCTGCCACTATGCCCGGCTAATTTTAGTATTTTTAGTGGAGACCGGGTTTCACCATGTTGGTCAGGCTGGTCTCGAACTCTCGACCTCAGGTGATCCTCCCACCTCGGCCTCCCAAAGTGCTGGGATTACAGGTGTGAACCACCATGCCCAGCCTCATTTTATTTTTTTATATTAATTTAATTTATTTTTTTGAGATGAAGTGTCACTTTTGTTGCCTAGGCTGGAGTGCAGTGGCACAGTCTCAGCTCACTGCAACCTCCACCTCCTGGGTTCAAGTGATTCTTCTGCCTCAGCTTCCTGAGTAGCTGGGATTATAGGCCCTTGCCACCTCGCCCAGCTAATTTTTGTATTTTTAGTGGAGATGAGGTTTCACCATGTTGGCCGGGCTGGTCTTGAACTCCTGACCTCAGGTGATCCACCTCCCTTGGCCTTCCAGTGTGCTGGGATTGCAGGCATTAGCTACACCCACCCTATTTTATTTTATTTTATTTTATTTATTTATTTATTTATTATTTTATTTTATTTTTCGAGATGGAGTC
>NW_012118221.1:654382-656692 GCF_000951035.1 Colobus angolensis palliatus
GACCTCGTGATCCACCCGTCTCGGCCTCCCAAAGTGCTGGGATTACAGGCTTGAGCCACCGCGCCCGGCCTAATTTTTGTATTTTTAGTAGAGACAGTTTCACCATGTTGGCCATGCTGGCCTTGAATTCCTGACCTCAAGTGATCTGTCCGCCTTGGCCTCCCAAAGTGCTGAGATTACAAGTGTGAGCCTCCGCACCTGGCCTTATTTTATTTTTTAATTAAAAAAATGTTTTTTAGCAACAGGGTCTCGCTGTGTTACCCAGGTTGGAGTGCGGTGGCATGATCATACCTCATACTCCTGGGCTGAAGCGATCATTCTGTTTCAACCTTCTTAGTAGTTAGGACTACAGGCATGTACCACTACACCTGGCTAATTGTTTATAGAGGTGGAATCTCGCTGTGTTACCCAGGTTGGTCTCGAACTCCTGGACTCCAGTGATCCTCCTGTCTTGGCCTCCCAAAGTGCTGGAATTTCAGACATGAGCCTCTGTGCCCAGCCTAGTAGTAGTTTGAAAATATATAATCATACCGAATGTGGTGGCTCATGCCTGTAATCCCAACATTTTGGGAGGCCGAGGCGGATGATCACCTGAGGTCAAGAGTTAGAGATCAACCTGGCCAACATGGCAAAACACCATCTCTGCTAAAAATACAAGAATTAGCTGGGTGTGATGGTGGATGCCTCTAATCCCAGCTACTTGGGAGGCTGAGGAAGGGGAATAGATTGAACTGGGAGCAATTAGCCTAGATCACACCACTGTACTCCAACCTGGGAGACAGAATGAGACTCAGTCTGGGAAAAAAAAAATATGTATCTATCTATATATATTTATATATATATTATATATTATATATATTTATATATGGTATATATTATATATTTATATAATATATTATATATATATATAATTGGCTGGGCACGCTGGCTCATGCCTGTAATCCCAGCACTTTTGCAGGGACTTAGGTGGGTGGATTACCTGAGATAAGGAGTTCGAGACCAGCCTGCCAACATGGTGAAACCCTGTTTCTACTAAAAATACAAAACTTAGCCGAGCATAGTGGCGGGTGCCTGTAATCCCAACTACTGGGGAGGCTGAGGCAGGAGAATTGCTTGAATCCGGGAGGCAGAGGTTACAGTGAGCTGAAATCATGCCATTACACTCCAGCCTGGGTGACAAGAGCAAAACTTTATCTCAATAAATAAAGTATATATAATGATATATAGAATTATCTATAATACAGTCAATGATAAGTGGATGTATTATAAAATATAATTATGCTTAAAAATTTATATAAATTAATGAGAAAAAACAGTCTGTTGTTTCTATTTTCATTTAATAACTCAGTTGGCTCAATGCCCTGGCTCACAACCGCAATCCCAGAACTTTGGTAGGCTGAGGCTGGTAGATCACTGGAGCCAAGCAGTTCAAGACCAGCCTGGGCAACATAGCATGACTCTTTCTACCAAAAAGCAAAAAAAAATTAACTGGGTTTTGTGATATGTGCTTATAGTCCTAGAAACTCAGGAGGACAGATGGGATGACTCCTTGAGCCTAGAAATTTGAGGCTACAGTGAGCTACGATCAAACTACTCAAGCCTGGGTGATGGAGACCATGTCACTAAAAAAAGAAACTAAAGACGAAATTTTGTCAGTTATTGTGGGCTTCAGCTGTCATATAACTTGTGTTTCAGCTTTGCAAAATATTCTATATTCTTTATTTTAGAAGTCTGGGCCAACGGTCACAAAAGTTGTCACTGTTGTGACAACCAAAAAAGCAGTTGTGGATTCTGATAAGAAGAAAGGTGAGCTGATGGAGAATGACCAGGATGCCATGGAGGTGATTTTTCATTAATTTTGACTTTGTTTATGATACTATCCTGGAATCATTTATTAGAAAGCATTCATGGAGATGTGCTTTTCATTTATGTGAACTAGGAGAAATTCCCAGAATTGGGAGACATTCTGGCTATTCTTAGTAGTATAATAGTATCTAGTTAAATATCTATTTACTGGAACATTCTGATGTCTTTCATTCCTCACTTCAGGCATACAATATGGAGAGAAAAAAATGAAGTAACAGAATGAATTAACTTTCTTTCCATTAACACGTATTGTAAAGATTTATATAGTAAAAGCAATAGCAAAACCTTATTAGAGCCATCTCTGATCATTACTGTTCTAGCTTTATATTGGCATTTTAACTTTCTAAAGGGCAAAGAAAAAGAAAACTAAGTTGAAAAATTCTTTTTTTTTTTTTTTTTGAGACGGAGTCTCGCTCTGTCGCCCGGGCTGGAGTGCTGGAGTGC
>NW_012118221.1:664257-669202 GCF_000951035.1 Colobus angolensis palliatus
AACTAGCCGGGCGAGGTGGCGGGCGCTTGTAGTCCCAGCTACTCGGGAGGCTGAGGCAGGAGAATGGCGTAAACCCGGGAGGCGGAACTTGCAGTGAGCTGAGATTCGGCCACTGCACTCCAGCCTGGGCGACAGAGGAAAAAAAAAAAAATTGTTTTATTGAGATAATTTACATATCAAAATTTACCCTTTAAATTATACAACTGCTTTTTTTTTTTTTTTTGAGACAGAATCTTGCTCTGTTGCCCAGGGTAGAGTACAGTGGTGCGATCTCACTGCGCTCACTGTGACCTCAGCCACCTGGGCTCAAGCAGTTATCCTGCCTCAGCCTCCTGAGTAGCTGGAACTATAGGTGTGCGCCACCATGGCTGGTTAATTTTTAAAATATCTTTAGTAGAGACCAGGTTTCACCATGTTGGCCAGGCAGGCCTTGAAATCCTGACCTCAGGTAATCTGCCTGCCTCAGCCTCCCAAAGTGCTGGGATTACAGGCATGAGCTACCATGCCTGGCTTTTGAAATTTTTTATTTATTTTTTTCTTTTTTGAGACAGAGCCTCCCGCCTCTTCCCTCAGGCATGCACTGGCACGATCTTGACTCACTGCAACCTCTCCATCCCCGGTTCAAACAATTCTTGTGCCATAGCCTCTTAAGTAGCTGGGATTACAGGTACCCGCCACCACACCCAGCCAATTTTTGTATTTTTGTTTTTTTTTTTTTGAGATGGAGTCTCGCTCTGTCACCCAGGCTGGAGTACTGTGGCCGGATCGCAGCTCACTGCAAGCTCCGCCTCCCGGGTTCACGCCGTTCTCCTGCCTCAGCCTCCCGAGTAGCTGGGACTACAGGCGCCCGCCACGTCGCCCGGCTAGTTTTTTGTATTTTTTAGTAGAGACGGGGTTTCACCATGTGAGCCAGGATGGTCTCGATTTCCTGACCTCGTGATTTGCCCGTCTCGGCCTCCCAAAGTGCTGGGATTACAGGCTTGAGCCACCACGCCCGGCCGACAAAACTGTTTCTTAGGACTCTTGTTACAAGAACACACTTCAAGAATATTTGCTTTTGTTAACTCCAGTGCTATTTTAATTACTTGAACTTCATTTTCTAAGTTTATGATTTTTCATGACTGTAGTTTGTAGAAATACACTTACAAAACAACATGGTACGTGCTTGCACATTGTATTTATATAAATGCCAAACAAAAATTTTGTGATGTTAAGGGACTTCTGGTATTTTGCATTCCATTTCATTTAAAAACTGCTGGTTGTGATTGAGCGCTATGGCTCATACTTGTAGTCATCACAGCACTTTGGGAGGCTGAAATAGGAGAATCACTTGAGTCCAGGAGTTTGAGACCAGCCTGGGCAATATAGTGAGACCCCATCTCTTAAAACAGTAAATAAATTAACAAGTGCCTATAGTCCTAGCCAGTGGGTAACTAGAGAATTTTGCAAATTTGATTTGCCACTATCCCTCAAAATCAAGAAACGAACTTAAGAAAGCAGTTTTTAAAGAAAAGTGATCATCTCTTAAGCCCAGGATCTAGGCTGCAGTGAGCTATGATGACACTGCTGCACTGGACAACAGAGCCTGGGCAACAGAATGAGACCCTGTCTCAAAAAAAAAAAAAAAAAAAAAACAAAGCTGATTATGACTGTTAAAGGATTTAATGATTCACTAATGTGACAGTCCTCAATTTGAAAAACACTAGTCTATGTGGTCACTTAGAAGTTTCTTTTTCTGAGACAGGGTCTCGCTCTTGCTCAGGCCGAAGTGCAAGGATGTGATCATAGCTCACTGCAACCTTGAACTCCTGGGCTCAAAGAAGATCACTTTTTTTTTTTTAAACTGCTTTCTTAAGTTTGTTTCTTGGTTTTGAGGGATAGTGGCAAATGAAATTTGCAAAATTCTTTAGTTTTTATTTGTTACAAATTTATGGCACTATGTGGTCACGTTGTTGCTGTTTTTTTCTTTTTTGAGACCGAGTCTCACACTTTCACCCAGGCTGGAGTGCAGTGGTGCGATCTCATCTCACTGCAAGCTCCACCTCTCGGGTTCACCCCATTCTCCTGCCTCAACCTCCCGAGTTGCTGGGACTACAGGCACCTGCCACCACGCTCGGCTAAAATTTTGTATTTTTAGTAGAGACGGGGGGTTTCACCATGTTAGCCAGGATGGTCTCGATCTCCTAACCTCGTGATCCGCCCACCTCAGCCTCCCAAAGTGCTAGGATTACAGGCGTGAGCCACTGCGTCTGGCTGTTGCTGTTTCTTTAGTAGTGCCCTGAGATTCAAAATAATTAAGCAGAAGACTTTGAAGTCTTCTTACCAGACTAGGCAAGAACTAAATGTAATATTTTTTAGTGTTTAAGTAAGCATTAGTGATAGACTATTAAGTTTCATCTTTTTTATTAGATTGCTGAGCTGAAAAGAGGTGCTGAAATTATTGTTTGCACACCTGGTCGAATGATTGACATGTTAGCAGCTAACAGTGGTAAGTCAGGGGTATTTTTTTGGTGTCTTTCCTTTTGAATTCTTTACATTTTTTTGTTAAAACAGATGCAAGAAACCAACAAAGGGTTTCTATATTTCTTCTTAAAGTTGCAATATCTTAAAATTTGTAGCCTGTATTCCCAGCTACTTGGGAGGCTGAGGCAGGAGAATAGCTTGAACTCGGGAGGCGGAGCTTACAGTGTGCCAAGATCGCCCCACTGTACTACAGCCTGGGTGGCAGAGCGAGACTCCGTCTCAAAAAAAAAAAAAAAAAAACTTGTATTGGAACAAGTTGATTATTATAAGCATTAATGATATTTTTGCAATTTAAAAATTTTTTTCAGAAGTAACTCTGTTTGATCATAACTTGGATTCTTAATCCATTTTTGGCCTGGCTTTGCTTAGTAAAAGAATAGGGTAGTAGCTTTTTCTTTATTACAAAATTTAGACTTTTTCTACACATGAGCTAGTATTTTCTTACAATACTACATAAATTAAGATATTGCAGCTTCAAGAAATTTTATCTTTTGTAAATATTGCATGTTTGTAGCTCAAATGTTATGCTTTGTTAAATTATTCCCTATCAAAACTCTTACTAAACTGTTGACATTATTTAACTTCTGTGGAGAAAGGCCCTTCAAGATTTATAGAACTGGGCTTCCGAGACTTAAACCATCAAAGGTAGGTAATTTAATGCTGTTCCCGACCTTGCAAAACTAATTGGGGCTACAAATACTAGTGTGGAATACTTAAATATTAGATAGCACTTATTTTGGCACTTTTTATTTTTTGAAGAAAATGTTCTCAGAGGTTTCTGTTGCAATATTCAGTATGTACATAATAGAGTGTTAAGAACTGTGAGTTAGTGCATGTTTTTAATAGTATTCTGCTTGAATTTCTGTATGAACTTAATTCTAATTGTACATGAAGTTGGCAAAGTGACATCGAAATTGTTTGAGAAGTCTTTGTGCTTGTCTAGCATATGGAAAGTTTTGGTTTGAATGCTGATTAAATAATCCCTTGTTTTTTTTTTTCTCAATGCTGCATTAAGTCTTCTGAAATTCATCTTGATTAATTTTACCCTTTTCTCTTGTCTGTCATTTCGGTCTATTTTTAAATAACTTCTTATACATGTTTTTGCCAGGAGATTGATTCAACAGTTGATAGCAATGCTTGTGTTAATATTTTAGAAGAGGTTTCCTGTGTATGTATTTTGTTTTCACTGGTTAGGAAGCCAGTTGGCATTTATTTAAGTCAGTGGATTCACTTAATAAAATTGGGATTTATATCTTTGTATGGAAAATGTGTTTATGTAATGTGTTTTGGTATTTAAAGTTATATGCTGTCGAATAGCTTCTCATTAAGGGTTTGACGTGCCCATTTAAGAAGCTTCTAAATATATGAAGTAGGTTGTAAAATAATATAGAGAGGCATTTTCTGTGTCTAAAATAGCACTAGAACTTGCTTTCCACACATACGCTGTAATCTCTAATATGTTTTTTTCTAGGTGATGCTGTCAGATAATGGCTGATGTGGCTCGATGCTTCATCTCAGTCTTAGTTTTATGATGTGTTTTGGAGAGGGCTGTTTTCTGAATTTTACAGGTTCTTCAGGCCCTATGATGGTATGCAAGAGACGAGTTTGACAAAATAAAGGGCCTCATATACCCATTGTCAGAAAGTATTTGTCACTAGATTAAGACATTTTAGATCAAAATTTCTTTTCACTTTTTAAAGATACCTAACTTACCCCTCTGGTTAAGTCAGGCATTTTAGTTTCCTTTACAGTTTTTAAAAGTTCTTGGTAGCCATAAAATGAATTGGGACTGATTTTTAGTTTTCTTTTTGTCTTTATTTTTCTTCTCATCTTAGGTCGGGTCACAAATCTTCGAAGAGTGACATATGTTGTTTTAGATGAAGCAGACAGAATGTTTGACATGGGTTTTGAACCCCAGGTAATCATTACATTCCTTAAGTGTTTTGAAATGTAAATATAACCTTGTAGCTGCCATGAGAATGAAATGTTCATGTGGTTTCTGAAATTCACACACACTTCTGTTGCATGGTAATACAGAAGACTGGGGACATAGAGTATTGAAGCACATATTTATGTTTCAGATTCCTCATAAAACTTCTTCAGGAGGTGTTTATACTGGCATTTCTTAGCCATGTAAGACCAACACCAGTAAAACTAGAATTGGAGTGCTAATAATAGACCTTAAGCCTTATTTTATTTTTTTGAGACAGAGTCTTGCTCTGTCGCCCAGGCTAGAATGCAGTGGAGAGCGATCACCACTCGTGGCAACCTCTGCCTCCTGGGTTCAAGCGATTCTCCCACCTCAGCCTCCCAAGTATCTAGGACTACAGGTGCCCACCACCACATCTGGCTAACTTTTGTATTTTTAGTAGAGATGGAGTTTCACCATGTTGGCCAGGCTGGTCTCGAACTCCTGACCTCA
>NW_012118221.1:672304-677246 GCF_000951035.1 Colobus angolensis palliatus
GGTTTCACCGTATTAGCCAGGATGGTCTCGATCTCCTGACCTCGTGATCCGCCCGTCTTGGCCTCCCAAAGTGCTGGGATTACAGGCTTGAGCCACCGGAGCCTGTGGCATTCTATATGTGTGGTTACTCTGTAAATATCTTTGGATATTCATTTGTTTTTTAATCTCCTAGTATTTAATTTTTGGCTCTCAAAAGGAGAAAAATTAAGGCAGAGGGAAGGGGCATCAGATTTTAAAACCCCTGGTAGTCACTTCAGCTTGAGGGGTCCAGGCTTGCAGTGGTTTGCAGGGTGTGAATGCAACAATAACAGCCAATGTCTCTTTGTCTTTACCTCTGTGATCAGAAGTAGCAATCAGAGCAGAGATCCTCCATATTTGGGGGACAGAGTCCTTCTTGACCACCCTGGCGCTTGCAAGCTATGTACAGTTTGCTTCAGAAATGTGCATGCCTGCCTGCTGTGGGGCTGTTTGTGGGGAATGGTTAACTGCTACTGTGCTAAGAGCTGAAAATGACAGAAAACAGCCACAATTTATCTTCCAGGCTTTTCCCAGGAAGTTGCAAACCTTCTGTAGATTCCAGAATTCCAAAGTGGTTACATCAGACAGATTCTACCAGCACAGTAGTTGTCTAGGTGTGGATACAGATTCCTGGTGATTCCCACTCTGCCAGCTTCCCAGAATCCTCCTCTTTTTGTCTGTTTTTATTGCATATTCCTAGTACTTAGAACAGTACCTAGTTCAAGATGGTTCTTTAATAAAAACGTATTGAATAAATGAAGGGAAACAGTGGTAGTGGGTTGTATCCTAGATATAATTTGAAGATAGACCACTACATTTGTTGATGGATTGGTTGTAAGATGAGCGACAGAGATTAATCAAAGATGTGTCCTAGATTTTTGGCCTAAGCATGTGTGGAGTTGTCGTTTCTTGAGATTGAAAGACTGTGGGAGTGGCAAAACTGAGATAGTTGTTCTCAAAAGTTCCTTTTACTTGGTTTTAACATTGCGTAAGCTTTGAAGACCCTATTTACCATGTTTATTTGTAATGTTTTCTTTTTCTCAGGTCATGCGCATCGTGGATAATGTTCGTCCTGATCGACAGACGGTTATGTTTTCAGCTACTTTCCCCAGAGCTATGGAGGCTTTGGCTCGCAGGATCCTGAGTAAACCTATTGAAGTACAAGTTGGAGGCAGGAGTGTGGTTTGCTCGGATGTGGAGCAACAAGTGGTGGGTACCATCTTTAGGAAATTCCCAGTTTCCTTGATACTTAGGTAGTATGTGTGATCCTTTTGGGATCACTGTGTGTGAGGTAGGCAAGATAATTTCTACAATGAAGTCGTATACCACTACTATAGCGTTCAGTATTTTACCAGATACACTTAACTATGCTGTTCCATGCAACTATTTAAAATGCTCTTTTTTTTTTTTTTTGCTGGGTGCAGTGGTGCATGCCTGAAGTTGCAGCTTTTTAGTCCCTGTAGTTCTGGACTGTAGTGCACTATGCCTATCTTTGTCCATACTAAGTTCAGCATTAGTGTGGTGACCTCCTGGTAACAGGGGACCACCAGATTGCCTAAGGAATGGGATATTCTACCCAGGGCAGAAAAACAGAACAGGTCAAAACTTTCGTGCTGATCATAGCTGGATCACATCTGTGAATAGCACCCTAGCCATAGTGAGCCCTGTTTCTTTAAAGACATAAAATAAAATGTCGTTTTAGTTTCTCTCATCAAAAGTGGTGAGTGGTGAGCTGATATATAGAAATGTCACATACCAGATGGGCATGGTGACTCATGCCTATAATCCCACTATTTTAGGAGACCACGGTAGGAGGATCACTTGAGGCCAGGAGCTGGAGACTAGCTTGGGCAATATAGTGAGACCCCTGTCTCTACAAAGGGAAAAGAAATGTCACATATCTATTTTATCTCTTGGTTACTAGGATATGAAATTAAGAGCCAGAGAGAACAGATGATCATTTGCCCACATTTGCAAGCCTGTTAAACCCTGAAAGTTTACAATTTTTTTTTTATTGTTTGCAATTAAAATCAACATCTTCCTAGCCCTTGGTAAAGATATAGCAAGATATTTTCATTTATTCTTTCACCACAAATAAAATGAATATTTCTGTCCAAGGGATCCATTTGCATTTTCACTCCATTAACTTGGTACAATGTGGTGTTTTCAGATTGTGATTGAAGAAGAAAAGAAATTCTTGAAGTTACTTGAGCTTCTAGGCCATTATCAAGAGTCAGGATCTGTCATTATATTTGTGGATAAGCAGGAACATGCTGATGGTCTTCTTAAGGATTTAATGAGAGCATCTTATCCTTGCATGTCTCTTCATGGAGGTAATTATTCACTTGATTCACGCATAAAGTATCTATTAAGTACTTGCTGAGCATTGTGCTGTGTTCTCAATGATATTTACTTTGTTCTCTATAATTCAGAACTAAATTTTATATCAGTTGTTTACTCAAAAGTGCTCTGTGGGAGTAAGTATTATTGCCCCATCTAAGAGAAAGAAAATCATACAGGCATACTTTGGTTTGACCAAGTTCCATCACCATTTATTGACTATGGAGGAATTGAATTTAAATTTTCTCTGTGTTACACCCTTTCCATTGCACATGCTCTCTGTAGGTTTTCATGATTCACTTTAAATAACTTTTATTGAAATTTCAAAGTAACATTTTAATTTCTTATGATATTGCTATTGTTACATACGTGTGGAACTACAACACAAAACACAGACCCGGCACGGTGGCTTACACCTGTAATCCTAGCACTTAGGGAGGCTGAGGCGGGCGGATCACCTGAGGTCAGGAGTTGGAGACCAGTCTGGCCAACATGGTGAAACTGTGTCTCTACTAAAAATACAGAACTTAGCTGGGCATGGTGGCACGTGCCTATAATCCCAGCTACTTGGGAGGCTGAGGCAGGAGAACTGCTTGAACCTGGGAGGCGGAGGTTGCAGTGAACTGAGATCATGCCACTGCACTCCAGCCTGGGCAACAGAGTGAGACTCTGTCTCCACACACACACGAAAAAAACAAAAGGCCGGGTGAGGTGGCTCACACCTGTAATCCCAGAACTTTGGGAGGCTGAGGCGGGCGGATCACAAGGTCAAGAGATAGAGACCAGCTGGGCACGGTGGCTCACACCTGTAATTCCAGCACTTTGGGAGGCTGAGGTGGATGGATGGCTCAATCCTGGCTCACTGCAACCTCTGCCTCCCAGGTTCAAGTGATTCTCCTGCCTCAGCCTCCCCAGTAGCTGGGATTACAGGCATGTACCACCACGCCTGGCTAATTTTGTATTTTTAGTAAGAGACGAGGTTTCTCCACGTTGGTCAGGCTGGTCTCTAACTCCCAACCTCAGGTAATCCGCCCACCTTGGTCTCCCAAAGTGCTGGGATTAGAGGTGTGAGCCACCACGCCCAGCCCAAAAATGACTCTTTTTTTTGTGTGGTAAATATTCACTGCATAGAATGTCCCTGCCCCCACCCACCATTTCTTTTTGTTGTTGTTTGTTTGTTTGAGACAGGGTTTTGCTCTGTCACCCAGACTGGAGTGCAGTGGTGCGATATCAGCTCACTACAGCCTCTGCCTCCTGCCTCCTGGGTTCAAGCAGTTCTTGTGCCTCAGCCTCCCAAGTTGCTGGGACTATAGGCTCATGCCATCATGCCTGACTAATTTTTTGTGTGTGTTTTAGTAGAAACAGGGTTTCGTCATGTCGGCCAGGCTGTTCTTGAACTCCTGACCTCAGATGATCTGCCTGCCTTGGCCTCCCAAAGGGCTGGGATTACAGGTGTGAACCACCACGCCCGGCCTTAGAATGTACCATTTTTTGTATATAATTCAGTGACATTAAGTACATTCACAATGCTATAACCTTCACTACTGTCTATTTCCAGAATGTTTTAATCACACTGAATAGAAACAGTACTATTTTAAGTAACAGATTTCTTTCCCCATCCCTAAGCAGTTGTTCATAACCTCTATTCTGCTTTCTGTCTATGCATTTGCCTCTTCTGTGTACCTCCTATAAGTAGAATCATACATTCTATGTCTTTTTGTGACTGGTCTTTTTCACTTAGCAGATTGCTTTCAAGGTTCATCTGTGTTGTGGCATTTGTCAGATTTTCTTTGTAAGGCTGAATAATATTCCATTGTATATATATACATACAGCCAGCTCTTCGTGTCCATAGACTGCAGATTGAAATTATTTGGGAAAAAATGTGTCTGTCCTGAACATACACAAAATCTATTCTTCTTGTCATTGTTCCCTAAACAGTACAGTATAAAAACTATTAATACATAGCATTTACACTATAATAGGTGGTTTTAAGTAATCTAGAGTTTTTTAAAGTTTTCAGGAGGATGTAGATGATATGGGCATACTATTCCATTTTATATAAGGGACTTGAGCATCCTAGGATTTTGGTATCTGCCAGGGGCCCTGGAACCAGTCCCCTGAGGATACTGAGTGATGACTATATTTGTTTATCAATTTTTTAGCTACTATTCATTGTCTACCCTCACATCAATTTTTCTTAGTTTTTCACACATTTCAAATAAATTGGAGATCAGGTTATGACATTTCATGTCAATATGCATATCGTTAACACTAGGTCAAAACTTGTTTCTTTCTTTTTTTTTTTCCTGAGACAGAGTCTCACTGTGCTGCCCAGTCTGGTCTTGAACTTCTGGGCTCAAGCGATCATCCCTCCTCAGCCTCCTAAGTAGCTGGGACTACAGCAAAATTTGTGAATATTTAAAAAAAAAAAGAAAAAAAAAAACCAGCCAGGTGCAGTGGCTCACGCCTATAATCCCAGTGCTTTGGGAGATTGAGGCGAGTGGAACACTTGAGCTCAGAAGTTTGGGACCAGCCTGGTCAACATGGTGAAACCCCGTCTCTACTAAAAATACAAAAATTAGC
>NW_012118221.1:677311-682172 GCF_000951035.1 Colobus angolensis palliatus
CAGGAGAATCGCTTAATCCCGGGAGGTAGAGGTTGCAGTAAGCAAAGTTTGCACCGTTGCACTCTGGCCTGGGCAACAGAAGCGACACTCTGTCTCAAGAAAAAAAAAAACACACACAAAAAAAACCTAATCTGGGCACAGTGTTGCATGCCTGTAGTCCCAGCTACTCAGGAGACTGAGGCAGAAGGATTGCTTGAGTCTAGGAGTTCGAGGCCAGTCTGGGCAACATAATGAGACTCTATATCTTAAAAACAAACCAGAAAACCATCTAAGAAATTTCGCTCAGTTTATCTCTGTCCCTACCCCTCTAAAGTCAACCACTTTTATTTTTTTTAGATGGAATCTCGCTCTGTTGCCTAGGCTGGAGTGCAGTGGCACTATCTAGGCTCACTGCAACCTCCACCTCCCGGGTTCAAGCGATTCTCCTGCCTCAGCCTCCTGGGTAGCTGAGACTACAGGCATGCACCACCATGCCCGGCTAATTTTTGTTTTTAGTAGAGATGGGATTTCACCATGTTGGCCAGGATGGTCTCGAACTCCTGACCTCAAGTGATCCGCCTACCTCGGCCTTCCACAGTGCTGGGGTTACGGCCGTGAGCTCCTGCACGCAGCCTGAGTCAAATACTTTAAACAAATTTTTTCAACATGGATTAGTTTTTTTCACCTCTTAGAATTATAGATAAATGGAATCATATATAATGCATTGTTATTTATGTAAGGTTTCTTTTTATCATATGCCTTTTGAGATTGATCTGTGTTGTTGCATGTATCAGTAGTTCTTCCCCTTTTATTGCTGAATAACATTCTATTATATGACTGTGCCACAGTGTAGTCATTTCTGTTGGGCACTGGGGTTGGGGGCTGCTTCCAGTATTTTGGTTGCTTTAGCCACATCCCACAGAATACACCATAATCAGGTTGCAGAACAGTTCCATCACTTCCTAAAAAACCCCCTCATCCTGTCCCTGTAAAGATATCTTTCCCCATCCATAACTGCTGGCAATCACTCATGTGTTCTTTTTTTTTTTGAGACAGAGTTTTGCTCTTGTTGCCCAGGCTATAATGCAACGATGCCATCTCGGCTCACTGCAACCTCCACCTCCCAGGTTCAAGTGATTCTCCTGCCTCAGCCTCCCAAGTAGCTGGGATTACAGGCATGTGCCACCTTGTCTCACTGATTTTTATATTTTTAGTAGAGACAGATTGTCGCCATGTTGGTCAGGGTAATCTCAAACTCCTGACCTCAAGTGATCCACCCACCTCAGCCTCCCAAAGTGCTGGGGTTACAGGCTGAGCCACCATGCCTGGCCTCATGTATTGTTTTAAGAATGTTTGTAGGTCGGGTGCGGTGACTCGTGCCTGTAATCCCAGCACTTTGGGAGGCCAAGTTGGGCAGATTGCTTGAGTCTGGGAGTTTGAGACCAGTCTGGGCAGCATAGCAAGACCCCATCTCTGTAAAAAAAAATGTAAAAACTATAAAAATTAGCCTCCCAGCTACTCAGGAGGCTGAGGTGGGAGGGAGGGTTGTTTGAGCCTGGGAGGCGGAGGTTGCAGTGAGCCGAGATTGTGCCACTGTACTCCTGCCTTGACAACAGAGTGAGTCCCTATCTCAAAGGAAGAGAAGAGTTTGTAAATGGAATCCTACAGTATGTAACTTTTTTGCAATTGGCTTTTTTTAACTCAGCTTAATGACTTTGATATGCATCCGAGTCCCAAGTTCTTGCACAGTTTATTCTTTTTTTTTTCTTGAGACAGCTTCTCTCTGTTGCCCAGGCTGAAGTACAGTGGTGCCATCTCAGCTTGGCTCACTGCAGCCTCCACCTCCCAGGCTCAAGCGATGCTCCCACCTCAGCCTCGTGAGTAGCTGGGACTATAGGCATGTGCCACCATGCCCAACTAATTTTTTAATATTTTTTTGTAGAGATGGGCTTTCACCATGTTACCCAGGCTGATCTCGGACTCTTGGATTCAAGCAGTCCTCCCACCTCAAACTCTAGAGTGTTGGGATTCAAGCCTGAGCCACGGTCTATAGTTTTCTTTTTCTTATTACTGAGTAGTATTCATTGTATGGATTGATCACTGTTTGTGTGTCCGTTCATCTGTTTAAGGACATTTTAGTTATTTTTTTTTGTAATTATGAATAAAGCTGCTATTATTCAAATAAAGGTTTTTGTGTGACTGTCAGCTTTCATTTCTCTAGGGTAGATAACAAAGAATGGGATTGCTGTGTCATATGGTAACTATAGCTAAGGATGGTATTATTTGTATTTATTCTGTGTGGGGTTCATTTAACTTCTAGAATCTATAAATTTATATCCTGTTCTGAATTTGGGAAATTCTTGGTTGTTATTTCTTTCCTGCCTTATTCTCTCTTTGGGACTTCAGTTATGTATATGTTTGAGTTTTTGATATTGTCTCACTGATGTTTTGTTCAGTCTTTTTCAACCTTTTTTTCCCCTCTGTAGTTCAAATTGGATAATTTCTTGAGAGAGAGTTTTGTTCTTGTTGCCCAGACTAAAGTGCAATGGCACTATCTCGGCTCACTGCAACCTCTGCCTCTTGGGTTCAAGCAATTCTTATGCCTCAGCCTCCTGAGTAGCTGGGATTACAGGCATATGTTACCACACCCAGCTCACTTTGTATTTTTAGTAGAGACAGGGTTTCATCATGTTGGTCAGGCTGGTCTCGAACTCCTGACATCAGGTGATCCACCCACCTCGGCCTCCCAAAGTGCTGGGATTACAGGCGTGAGCCACCGTGTCCGGCCCTGATAATTTCTTTTACCCTGTTGTCAACTTTATTTTATTTTATTTATTTATTTTTTGGGTTTTTTTTTGGTCATCTCCTATCTTCTGTTAAGCCCATCCAGTGAATTTTTGAATTCAGTTATTGTATTTTTTTTAGTTCTAAAATTACAAGTGTGTTCTCTTTTACATTTTCTTGTTTGTCTGATTAGATTTTTTAGTCATTCCTTGTAAGCATTTTTATTTTTTATTTATTTATTTATTTTTTTTGAGGCGGAGTCTAGCTCTGTTGCCCGGGCTGGAGTACTGTGGCCCGATCTCAGCTCACTGCAAGCTCCGCCTGCTGGGTTCATGCCATTCTCCTGCCTCAGCCTCCCCAGTAGCTGGGATTACAGGCATGTACCACCACGCCTGGCTAATTTTGTATTTTTAGTAAGAGACGAGGTTTCTCCACGTTGGTCAGGCTGGTCTCTAACTCCCAACCTCAGGTAATCCGCCCACCTTGGTCTCCCAAAGTGCTGGGATTAGAGGTGTGAGCCACCACGCCCAGCCCAAAAATGACTCTTTTTTTTGTGTGGTAAATATTCACTGCATAGAATGTCCCTGCCCCCACCCACCATTTCTTTTTGTTGTTGTTTGTTTGTTTGAGACAGGGTTTTGCTCTGTCACCCAGACTGGAGTGCAGTGGTGCGATATCAGCTCACTACAGCCTCTGCCTCCTGCCTCCTGGGTTCAAGCAGTTCTTGTGCCTCAGCCTCCCAAGTTGCTGGGACTATAGGCTCATGCCATCATGCCTGACTAATTTTTTGTGTGTGTTTTAGTAGAAACAGGGTTTCGTCATGTCGGCCAGGCTGTTCTTGAACTCCTGACCTCAGATGATCTGCCTGCCTTGGCCTCCCAAAGGGCTGGGATTACAGGTGTGAACCACCACGCCCGGCCTTAGAATGTACCATTTTTTGTATATAATTCAGTGACATTAAGTACATTCACAATGCTATAACCTTCACTACTGTCTATTTCCAGAATGTTTTAATCACACTGAATAGAAACAGTACTATTTTAAGTAACAGATTTCTTTCCCCATCCCTAAGCAGTTGTTCATAACCTCTATTCTGCTTTCTGTCTATGCATTTGCCTCTTCTGTGTACCTCCTATAAGTAGAATCATACATTCTATGTCTTTTTGTGACTGGTCTTTTTCACTTAGCAGATTGCTTTCAAGGTTCATCTGTGTTGTGGCATTTGTCAGATTTTCTTTGTAAGGCTGAATAATATTCCATTGTATATATATACATACAGCCAGCTCTTCGTGTCCATAGACTGCAGATTGAAATTATTTGGGAAAAAATGTGTCTGTCCTGAACATACACAAAATCTATTCTTCTTGTCATTGTTCCCTAAACAGTACAGTATAAAAACTATTAATACATAGCATTTACACTATAATAGGTGGTTTTAAGTAATCTAGAGTTTTTTAAAGTTTTCAGGAGGATGTAGATGATATGGGCATACTATTCCATTTTATATAAGGGACTTGAGCATCCTAGGATTTTGGTATCTGCCAGGGGCCCTGGAACCAGTCCCCTGAGGATACTGAGTGATGACTATATTTGTTTATCAATTTTTTAGCTACTATTCATTGTCTACCCTCACATCAATTTTTCTTAGTTTTTCACACATTTCAAATAAATTGGAGATCAGGTTATGACATTTCATGTCAATATGCATATCGTTAACACTAGGTCAAAACTTGTTTCTTTCTTTTTTTTTTTCCTGAGACAGAGTCTCACTGTGCTGCCCAGTCTGGTCTTGAACTTCTGGGCTCAAGCGATCATCCCTCCTCAGCCTCCTAAGTAGCTGGGACTACAGCAAAATTTGTGAATATTTAAAAAAAAAAAGAAAAAAAAAAACCAGCCAGGTGCAGTGGCTCACGCCTATAATCCCAGTGCTTTGGGAGATTGAGGCGAGTGGAACACTTGAGCTCAGAAGTTTGGGACCAGCCTGGTCAACATGGTGAAACCCCGTCTCTACTAAAAATACAAAAATTAGCTGGACATGGTGATGGACGCCTGTAATCCCAGCTACTCGGGAGGCTGAGGCAAGAGACTCACATGAACC
>NW_012118221.1:684307-686794 GCF_000951035.1 Colobus angolensis palliatus
TTTTTAGTAGAGACAGGGTTTCTCTTTGTTGGCCAGGCTGGTCTGGAACTTCTGACCTCAGGTGATCCACCCGCCTTGGCCTCCCAAAGTGCTGGGATTACAGGCCTGATCCACTGAGCCTAGACCTGAAATATCTTAATTTTTTTTTTTTCATCCCAACTGCTTAGATTTTTGCCTCATGAATCTGTAGCTTAGGGGTCAGCCAGATATTTGGGCAGCATATGTATGCACAGTTGTGGCTTTCTACTCCATTCTTTTCAGGATTTATTTCCTCTGTTTCCTAGTCCTGAGTTTGTTTTGAACACTTTCTGGTGGTTTCTCTTGTAAGACTGTGAGTTCCTGTTCAACTTTTGACTTCCTCACTTGGTCTGTGCTGGGCCTGCCTCTGGGCAAAGAGTTTGAAATAAATAAGTAAATAAATACAATCCTCTACACTTTGCTAGTGCAATACTTTCTTCCAAGTGTCAACTTTTTTCGCATTTCTGCTGCTGTTAGTCACTCTCTAGTGTCTTTATGTAGTTGCTCTTTATTTTGCCCAGAGTTCATAGTTGTTACCTGCTGGAGGGATTGGTCCAGTAAGAGTTTCTCCTACGTTGTTGTAAATGTGTGTTTTTATATTAAGGAAGTTGTTTCCCATGATACTTGTCTTTAATACCACTTTTGTCTTTTTGGCCAGAATTCTGTCATATCATATGCTTAAGCCTCATTCATAGACAAAGAGAATGACAAATGATTCTTCTTCTTTTTTTTTTTTTGAGACAGTTTCTTAATGTCTTGCTCTGTCTCCCAGGCTGGAGTGCAGGGGTGTGATCACAGCTCACTGCATCCTCGACCTCTAGGGCTCAAGCTGTCCTCCCACCTCAGCTTCTTGAATAGCTGAGACTACAGGCATGAGCCACCATGCCTAGTCTATTTTTGTATATTTTGTAAAGATGGGTTTTTGCTATGTTGCCCAGGGTGATCTGTCCACTTTGGCCTGCCAAAGCCCTGGAATTAAGGCATGAGCCACTGTGCCTGGCTGAATGTAAGAAAAAATATTATCCTAGGACCTCTGAGAGTCCCTGAGATGTCAGGAGGTTTATAAGACTATATGTATTTTCTTAATAATCCAATGATGTTATTTGCCTTTTTCACTGTCATTCTCTCTAGTGTGCAGGGTTTGCTACAGGTTGAATGGCATGGTATATTGTGACAGATTGAATATAGAAGATACTACGTTCCAGTTATCTTCTATTAAACCTGACCTGAAAAAGATTGGCAAAAATGTAAATCAGTGCCATTTGTCTTTTTATTTTTTTTGAGACAGAGTTTACTCTGTTGCCCAAGGTGGAGTGCAGAGGCACAATCACAGCTTACTACAGCCTGGACCTCCCTTTGCTCCTTTGATCCTTCTACCTCAGCCTCCTGAGGAGCTGGGACTACAAGCACATGCCACCACACCAAGCTAATTTTTTGTAGAGAAGGGGCTTGGCATGTTGCCCAGGCTGGCCCCTTTGTCTTAATGTAATTATTTTATTGTTCTGGAAAAGTTATTTTTCACAAAAATGTACTTTTTATTTTAACATGTCATTGCTATGTTTTTTCTAGTCTTTTAATTTTTATTCAAAAGTCATTTTTAAAATTTAGCTTTCTGACTCTGTGCTTTTGCCTTCAACACTTTCACCACGATTTTCTGTTCCTTGATAAGGAAAGTCTGCTTAATCCTGTCATGATCACATTTAACACACATGGGACCACCATCGGCTCTGCTGACATGTTTTTTTTTGTTTTCGGCATTCATGTAACAGTGTTAGATCTCACAACACAAACCCCTTGAAGTCTGCCTGGGCACAAGCCACCTGCAGATTTTGGTGCCTTCCCAACTTTCTTGGTATAAATAAAGGTAAATAGTTCTATTACCAGGGATTCCAGACAGCCTGGTTTTGTTAAAGGCTGTATTGTAGAAAGCCTATGACAGGCAGTATGTCAAATGCTTGACCATTCTGAGTGCCTGTAGACCATGTCCCTGGAAGAGGAACTGCCTTTTTTATTATTATTATTATTATTATTATTATTATTATTTGAGATGGAGTCTCGTTCTGTCGCCCAAGCTGTAGTGCAGTGGCACGATCTCGGCTCACTACAACGTCCGCCTCCCGGGTTTAAGCTATTCTCCTGCCTCGCCTCCTGAATCACTGGGTCTACAGGCGCCCTCCACCACGCCTGGCTAATTTTTGTATTTTTAGTAGAGATGGAGTTTCACCATATTGATTAGGCTGGTCTTGAAATCCTGACCTTGTAATCCGCCTGCCTCAGCCTCCCAAAATGCTGGGATTACAGGTGTGAGCCACCGCGTCCAGCCGAGGAACTGTATTTTTAAACAAATCCAGTATTTAAAAATTTCGTCTATTCTGATTTCTTTTCTTTTTCTTTCTGTTTCTTTCTTTCTTTCTTTCTCTCTCTCTCTCTCTTTCTTTCTTTCTTTCTTTCTTTCTTTCTTTTTCTTTT
>NW_012118221.1:686884-689771 GCF_000951035.1 Colobus angolensis palliatus
GGTTCACTCTTGGTGCCCAGGCTGGAGTGCAGTGGCACGATCTTGGCTCACTGCAACCTCCACCTCCCAGGTTCAAGCGATTCTCCTGCCTCAGCCTTCCAAGTAGCTGGGATTGCAGGTGGCTGCCACCACGCCTGGTTAATTTTTTTGTGTTACAGGGTTTCACCATGTTGACCAGGCTGGTCTCAAACTCCTGACCTCAGGTGATCCTCCTGCCTTGGCCTCCCAAAGTACTGGGATTACAGCTGTGAGCCTCGCCCCCAGCCTCTCTGTTCTAATTTCTAATACATTAAGTATTGATAGATAAGACCTAAACTAAAGCTCTTTGGGAGTGGGTCCTTACTGATTTTAAGAGTGTAAAGACATCCTAAAGGCCGGGCGTGGTGGCTCACGCCTGTAATTTCAGCACTTTGGGAGGTGGGCGGATCACCTGAGGTCAGGAGTTCAAGACCAGCCTGGCCAACATGGTGAAACCCTGTCTCTGCTAAAAATACAAAAATTAGCCAGGCATGGTGACAGTCGCCTGTAGTCCCAGCTAGTGGGGAGGCTGAGGCAGGAGAATCGCTTGAACCTGGGAGGCGGAGGTTGCAGTGAGCCAAGATCACGCTATTGCACTCCAGCCTGGGCAACAAGAGTAAAACTTCGTCTTAAAAAAAAAAAAAAAAGATATCCTGAAAACGGAAAGTTCGAAAAGGGCTGGTGTACACCAAGCATGATTAACTCTTTGAGACTGGGATTAGGCCCTTCTCCCATTTGATGTATACCTGATCATGTGTTAGGTTGGTATGTGAACAAAATTGTGGTTATTTTAAAAAGGAAGGGGGTTCATGGTTTTTGGGTTGACATCCCATATGCTGCTTCAGTTAGCATATTATACTCAATTCCAAGGAATCAATTTTGTGTGATTATGTTAGTAGTCAGGATACCTTAGGCTAAAATAAAAGTTTTGGCGTTTTTAAATTATAAACTTAAATTTATGCTGATACTGATTTCATCAAATTTTCTTAGGCGATTTTTTTGGTGAAGTGTTAGATTCCAATTTCTTTGACAGTGATTCAAATACTTCCTTTAAATCAATCCTTGAAGAGTACCTTTAAAATTTTAGGTAGTACTAGGAATTAATATTGGTAATTATTTACATGCTAAATAGTCTGTATGTTAAACCCAGATTTTCTGTGAAATCTCCCATTGAAAGCATGAGTTTTAAGTTTTGAGAGTTTATCTTATTCCCTTCTTTATTACCAGAGTTTCCTGGGAACCTCATCATAAAATATTTTGTCGCTTGGGCATGTTATAATAGAACTTATGGTATTTTATACTCTGCTTTGTCACTGGATCACTTATTTAAGAGAGACCCATTTGGGTACTTTTAAACCAGTATTCCTCAAACTTTAATTTGCATGTGATAATCACCTAAGGATTTTTTAAAATGCAGATTTTGATTCAGTAGTTTGGAGTATAACCCTAGATTCTGCATTTCCTTTTTTTTTTTTTTCTGAGACAGTCTTTCTCTGTCTCCCAGGCTGTACAGTGGCATGATCTCGGCTCATGGCAACCTCCGCCTCCCGGGTTCAAGCAATTCTCTTGCCTCAGCCTCCTGAGTAGCTGGGATTACAGGCATGTGCCACCACGCCTGGCTTTTTTTTGTGTGTGTGTTTTTAGTAGAGACGGGGTTTCACCATATTGTCCAGGCTGGTCTCGAACTCCTGACCTCATGATCCGCCCGCCTTGGCCTCTCAAAGTGCTGGGGTTCCAGACCTAAACCACCACACCTGGCCTAGATTCTGCATTTCTAACAAGCTCCCAGGTGATGCTGCTCTGGTCCTTGGACAAAACTGAGTAACAGGGCTCTAAATAACCTACAGGAAAAGGAGAAAGATCTAACTCTTATCAATGTAGGCTGAATGTTTCTGCCTTTTCTCCCTTTGGCTCCCAAACAGGTTTAAGTCAATTCTGATATTGGGCCTTTGCAAATATAAACCTTATATAGAAGAAAGAGGGCAATACAAGACCAGTGTTGAAATATTCATAAATGAGTTAATAGCAATAACCTTTAATCTTGCCATTAAATTTTCTTAGTGTTTTATTTTCTATATTTTAGGAGTTGGATGTGTCAATTTGTTCTTCACTCTGAGTTTAGATTCTTGGTCAGAAGGGATGGAATATTTAATTCGAACATGTTTTACAGCTCTTTAATTTACTTGTAGGCATTGATCAATATGACAGAGATAGCATCATAAATGACTTTAAGAATGGGACCTGCAAACTTCTTGTGGCTACCTCTGTTGCTGCCCGAGGTCTAGATGTGAAACATCTGATTCTTGTAGTAAATTATAGCTGCCCCAACCATTATGAGGATTATGTACACAGAGCAGGGCGGACTGGAAGAGCAGGCAACAAGGTAAAAATAAGTTTTTTATAGTTGATCTTCATTATATTAAAATACAAGTGTTTCTTTAGTATTTCGAGGAGTAGATAATAGGAGTTATGGAGACATTTTGAAAATCTTTAATCCACATAGTGTGAAGAGTGGTTGATGTTAATAATTTATATACATGTACAGGTCTAAGTATTGTTCAGATTATCAGATACCTAGCTGCTCTTTATAGGCGGATCCTGTTAACATTTGTCTCCCCTTTTAGGTTTTCCCCTCATACCTAGAAATTTCTATAGAGATGTTCCTTGATTTATGATGGGGTTACAATGTCCCGATAAACCCATCATAAGTTGAAAATGCATTTAATATACCTGACCTACTAAACATCATAGTAGTCTAGCCTACCTTCAGCATGCTCAGAACACTTATATTAGCCTATACTTGCACATAATCATCTCACACAAAGCCTATTTTATTTTTTTTTTGGAAAAGAGTCTCCCTCTGTTGCCC
>NW_012118221.1:689937-694166 GCF_000951035.1 Colobus angolensis palliatus
TCGATCTCCTGACCTCGTGATCCACCCGTCTCGGCCTCCCAAAGTGCTGGGATTACAGGCTTGAGCCACCGCGCCCGGCCGTGCCTATTTTATAATAAAGTTTTGAATATCTCATGTAATTTACTGAATACTGGAAGTGAAAAACAATAGTTGTATAGGTACTCAAAGTACAATTTCTAATGAATGCGTATCATTTTGCATCATGGTAAAGTTGAAAAATTATAAATTGAATCATTGTAAGTCAGGGACCATCTGTATACACAGACACATAGATGTTTATACTTGAGGAACATTTTTAAAAAAACATGGGATCATAAAATATACCCCTGTCCACACCTACCAATTTCTCCTACTCCCCTCTTTACCTCCCTATCATTCATATGAATATATATTACTTGCTTTTTTGACTCACCTGTATTCTAGAAACTGTATAGGTCTAACTCATTCCTTCTAGAGGCAGCAGACTATTCTGTTGTTGGAGACATTGATTATGATATATTTAATTTTCTAACCCTGTACATTGCATAATAAAGCAATAAATAATATTTATATGCCATAGCTTACATTAATGGATAACATATTATCTGCCATATATAATGTCATTTTAAGTGTTTTACCTATATAATGTCATTTTATCCTTACATGTATAATGTCATTTTATCCTTAGAACTGTTTAAGTGTTTTACATATATAATGTCATTTTATCCTTAAAACTTTGCTTTGAGGTAGATAATATTACTTTATTTTATAGATGAGAAAAATGCATGCACATAGAATTTAACTCACCTGCTTATACACATTTAATAAGTAGTGATGGCATTTATTCTTTTAACCTATTGGGAGGAGTCAAGAATATTTTTTTGTAAAGGGCCATGTACTAAAAATTGTAACCTATTTGGGCTCTGTTGCATATTCTTTTCTTTCTCTCTCCTTCTCTATGTACATGTGTGTTATTGTGTGTATGTTCATAACCCTATAAAACTGTAGATACTTGTGGCCCTGTAGCAGTACAAAAGCAGACCACGGGTCAAATGCGGTGGCTATTTAGAAATTTCTGAATTAAAATCTTAAACCATGTTTTAAAATTCATAACAGTTGGCCGGGCATGGTGGCTCACGCCTGTAATCCCAGCACTTTGGGAGGCCAAAGCAGGTGGATCACCTGAGGTCGGGAGTTTGAGACCAGCCTGACCAACATGGAGAAACCCTGTCTCTACCAAAAAAAAAAAAAAATACAAAATTAGCTGGGCGTGGTGGCATATGCCTGTAATCCCAGCTTCTCGGGAGGCTGAGGCAGGAGAATAACTTGAACCCGGGAGGCAGAGGTTGCGATGAGCTGAGATTGTGCCATTGCACTCCAGCCTGGGCAACAAGAGCAAAACTGTGTCTCAAAAAAAAAAAAAAAAAAAAAAAAATTTGTAGCAGTTGACTGTTTGGGTCAGATTTTTTGTTTTGTTTTGTTTTTTACATTTTTGTTGAGATAAGGTCTTTCCAATTTTGTCCAGGCTGGCCTGAAACTCCTAGGCTCAAGCTGTCTTTCCACCTCTGCCTCCCCAAGTGCTAGGATTGCACATGTGAGCCATTGCATCCAGCAAAGTCATATTGTTTTGTGAAGATAGCAAACTCTAGCGAGATTCCATCTCAAAAAAAAAAAAAGGAAAAACAAAATCAATAGGTATGACCACACAATTGTGCATTTGTGTAAAATTACATGTTTCTTTTTCTTTTCTTTTCTTTTTTTTTGAGATGGAGTTTCACTCTTGTCACCCAGGCTGGAGTGCATTGGCGCCATCTCAGCTCACTGCAACCTCTGCCTCCCAGGGTCAAGTGATTCTCCTGTGTCAGCCTCCCAAGTAGCTGGGATTACAGGCGTGCACCACCACACTGGGCTCAGTTTTTTTTGTTTTTAGTAGAGACGGGGTTTCACCATGTTGGTCAGGCTGGTCTTGAACTTCTGACCTCAAATGATCCACCCCCTTTGGCCTCCCAAAGTTCTGGGATTACAGGCGTGAGGCACTGTGTCCGGCCAATTGCATATATTTCTACCTCTGTATAAAGAAATTAGAAATTTTCTAGTTTGCTTGTGTTATTTTAAAATATTAAACTTGGGCTGGGCATGATGACTTGTGCCTGTAATCCCAGCACTTTGGGAGGCCAAGGCGGGTGGATCACCTGAGGTCAGGAATTGGAGACCAGCCTGGCCGACATGGTGATACCCCGTCTCTAGTAAAAGTACAAAAAATTATCTGGGCATAGTGGCAGGCGCCTATAATCCCAGCTACTCGGGAGGCTGAGGCAGGAGAATAGCTTGAACCCGGGAGGCAGAGGTTGCAGTGAGCTGAAACTGTGTCACTGCACTGCAGCCTGTGCAACAGAGCGAGACTCCATCTCAAAAAATAAAAAATAAATAAATAAAATAAAAATTAAACTTGGATGTTTCACTTGGACCATTGAGTAATTTAGTAAGACTCTTTTGTGACTTTTAAAATTCTTTAGTAATGTTGTCAATCTCGAGGATTTATTAGGTGGATCAGATTTTATCTTGTGATGTAAGTAGGATCCATCTTGTTAGTGTCTAATAATTGCACTTTTTCATCATTCATTAGGGTTATGCTTATACTTTTATCACAGAAGATCAAGCTCGCTATGCTGGTGACATAATTAAAGCTCTTGAATTGTCAGGGACCGCAGTACCTCCTGATTTAGAGAAACTGTGGAGTGATTTCAAAGATCAACAGAAAGCTGTGAGTTTTTTAACCCATGTTACTCTTTTAGAAATCATTAATGTGACTAAACCCTGATTATTTAATTCTTGGAAATCTTTTTTATTTAATACTTGGAAATTTTGATAGTACTATTTTTATTTCTCTTCAGAGAGGGAAAAATGAAAGCTAAAATCCTATCTTTTTCTTGAACTTACTATTTTGTGGTGTCTATGTAGAGCTCTTAGTTTATCTTACATGCTGGATGAGCTGTTTTTATTACATTGACATACACCACCTTGAAAAATATTTAATTAGTATGAATTCCGAAACATTAAAGTTATTACTATGAGATTAACTTTGTTTTCTTTCTTTGAAAGGAGGGGAAAATAATTAAAAAGAGTAGTGGGTTCTCTGGTAAGGGATTCAAGTTTGATGAAACAGAACAAGCTTTGGCTAATGAGAGGAAGAAGTTACAAAAAGCAGCTCTTGGTCTGCAAGATTCAGATGATGAGGATGCTGCAGTTGACGTAAGTACTATTATTCTCTCATTCTTAACTGAAGCAGTTATTTCTTTTGTACTGGAGGTCTTGCCATATGCTTATCAAGATAGACAATCATTGGAAATCTTCTTTACAAGAGGATGGTTCCAGAATAGTTTTGGAAAAATCTGCCTAGTGCATACCAATACCCCTCCTCTCAATATATAGACCACTCATTAACACTTCAAAGGATGTGAAAAGTCTTTTTTTTTTTTTTGAGATGGAGTTTTGCTCTGTCGCCCAGGCTGGAGTACAGTGGCGTGATCTCCACTCACTGTAACCTCCGCCTCCCAGGTTCAAGCAATTCTCCTGCTTCAGCCTCCTGAGTAGCTGGGATTATAGGCGTCCACCATCACGCCCGGCTAATTTTTGTAGTTTTAGTAGAGACAGGGTTTCACCTTCTTGGCCAGGGTGGTCTCAGACTCCTGACCTCAAGTGGTCCGCCCTCCTCGGCCTCCCAAAGTGCTGGGATTACAGGTGTGTGCCACCTCACCCAGCCATGGATGTGAAAAGTCTTTAAGGAATCTTGTTTAACTTTGTTAAACCCAGAAGTTCCCCAACATATCTGATCACAGAACACTTTTGGACGTATCATGTTAAATTTAAGTTCAGAAAACAATGTTGGAAATCAGGAATTCAATCTGATCTTGTCATTAGGAAATTGACTGCAAGACAAGATGTTAGGTCCAGGACCACAGTGGGAGTTACAGTCAGGACCAGAACCCAGGTGTCCTATTAACCTTAAGCCATTTCTTTCTAGGATACCATAGTAGCTCAAAAAATTAGCCCGGCATGTCTTGCTCTGTCACCCAGGCTGGACTGCAGTGCCACAGTCTCAGTTCACTGCAACTTCTGCCTCCTGGGTTCAAGTGATTCTCCTGTTTCAGTTTCCTGGGTAGCTGGGATTACAGGCACCTGTCACCACACTGGGCTGATTTTTGTGTTTTTAGTGGAGATGGGGTTTCACCATGTTGGCCAGGCTGGTC
>NW_012118221.1:694309-695762 GCF_000951035.1 Colobus angolensis palliatus
TTTTTTTTTTTTTTTTTTTTGAGACACAGTCTCACTCTGTCACCAGGCTGGAATTTAGTGGCTCAATCTCGGTTCACTGCAACCTCCACCTCCCAGGTTCAAGCAATTCTCCTGCCTCAGACTCCTGAGTAACTGGGATGACAGGCATGCGCCCCTATGCTTGGCTTATTTTTTTTTGTATTTTTACTAAAGATGGGGTTTCATCATGTTGGCCAGGATGATTGTGATCTTTTGACTTCGTGATCCACCCGCCTTGGCCTTCCAAAGTCCTGGGATTACAAGCGTGAGCCACCGCACCGGGCCAAATTTCATTTTTTTAATTTATCTGTTACCATGTAACAAATCAAAACTTAACAGGTTAAAGCAATAAACATTTATTATCACATAGTTCCTGAGGGTTAGGAAATCAGGAGCAGTTTAGTCAGGTAGTTCTGGCTTAGGCGCTCATGGGATTGCAGTCATCTGCAGGCTTGACTGTTGCTGGATGATCTGTTTCCAAGATGGCTCATTCACTTTGATGTTGATAGGATGCCTCACAGTTTTTCACCACTTCGCCTGTCCTTACGCACCTGGCAGATGGCTTTCCCCACAGTGAGTGATCCAAGAGAGAGAGCCAAGAGAAAGCTTTAGTGCTTTTTATGACTAGTCTCTGAAATTACACACTGTCACTTCCACTTTATTCTTTTTGGAGTTTGTTTTTGTCTTGTTTTGTTTTGGAGACAGAGTCTGATTCTGTTGCCCAGGCTGGAGTGTGGTGGTGCGAACTCAGCTCACTGCAGCCTCTGACTCCTGGGCTCAAGCAGTCTTCCCACCTCAACCTCCTGAGTAGCTGGTACTATAGGTGCACCACCGTGCCCTGTTAATATATATTTTAAAATGTTTTTTAGAGTTGAGGTCTCATTATATTGCCTAGGCTGGTCTCAAATTCTTGGGCTCAAGTGATCCTCCTGCCTCAGCCTGCCAAAGTGATGGTATTACAAACATGAGCCACCATGTCCAGCCTACTTTATTGTATTAGAAGGAAGTCATTAAGTCCAGCCCATACTCAGGAAAAAAGACTATTCAATAATTTGTAGCCATGTTTTAAAAACACCTGTCACTTTTTGACATTGTGGTAGTTTACTCTTATCTGTGGTTTTAGTTGCATAGGTTAACCACAGTCTGAAACTATTACAGTGTTTTGAGACAACATTCATATAACGTTTATTACAGTATATTGTTATAATTGTCCTATTTTATTGTTGTTAATCTCTTACTGTACCTAATTTATAAATTAAACTTTATCATAGGTATGTATGTGTAGGAAAAAAACAGGCCAGGCGCAGTGGCTCAAGCCTGTAATCCCAGCACTTTGGGAGGCCGAGACAGGTGGATCATGAGGTCAGGAGATCGAGACCATCCTGAGCTACACGGTGAAACCCCGTCTCTACTAAAAAATACAAAAACTAGCCGG
>NW_012118222.1:0-1664 GCF_000951035.1 Colobus angolensis palliatus
GAATGATTTATAATCCTTTGGGTATATACCCAGTAATGGGATTGCTGGGTCAAATGGTATTTCTATTTCTAGATCCTTGAGGGATTGCCATACTGTCTTCCACAATGGTTGAACTAATTTATACTCCCACTAACAGTGTAAAAGCCTTCCTATTTCTCCACATCCTCTGCAGCATCTGTTTCTTGACTTTTTAATGATCACCATTAAAACTGGTGTGAGATGGTATCTCATTGTGGTTTTGATTTGCATTTCTCTGATGACCAGTGATGATGAGCATTGTTTCATATGTTTCTTAGCTGCATAAATGTCTTCTTTTGAAAAGTGTCTGTTCATATCCTTCACCCACTTGTTGATGGAGTTGTTTCATGTTGTAAATTTGTTTAAGTTCCTTGTACATTCTGGATATTAGACCTTTGTCAGATAGATAGATTGCAAAAATTTTCTCCCATTCTGTAGGTTGCCTGTTCACTTTGATGATAGTTTCTTTTGCTGTGCAGAAGCTTTTTAGTTTAACTAGATCCCATTTGTCAATTTTGGCTTTTGTTGCAATAGCTTTTGGTGTTTCAGTCATGAAATTCTTGCCCATGCCTATGTACTGAATGGTATTGCCTAGGTTTTCTTCTAGGGTTTTAATGATTCCAGGTCTTAGGTTTAAATCTTTAATCCATCTTGAGTTAATTTTTGTATAAAGTGTAGGGAAGGGTCCAATTTCAATTTTCTGCCTATGGCTAGCCAGTTTTCCCAACACCACTTTTTAAATAGGGGGGAATCCTTTCCCTATTGCTTGTTTTTGTCAGGTTTGTCAAAAGATCAGATGTTTGTAGATGTGTGGTGTTATTTTTGAGGCCTCTGTTCTGTTCCATTGGTCTATATATCTGTTTTTGTACCAGTACTGTGGTGTTTTGGTTACTATAGCCTTGTAGTATAGTCCGAAGTCAAATAGTGTGATGCCTCCAGCTTTGCTCTTTTTGCTTAGGACTGTCTTGGCTATACAGGCTCTTTATGGATTCCATATGAAATTTGAAGTAGTTTTTTTCTAATTCTGTGAAGAAAGTCAATGGCAGCTTGATGGAAATAGCATTGAATCTATAAGTTATTTTGGGCAGTATGCCCATTTTCACAATATTGATTCTTCCTATCCATGAGCATGGAATGTTTTTCCATTTGTTTGTGTCCTCTTATTTCCTTGAGCAGTAGTTTGTCCTTGAAGAGGTCCTTTACATCCCTTGTAAATTGTATTCCCTTTGTAGCAATTGTGAATGGGAAGTTGCTCATGATGTGGCTCTCTCTTTGTCTATTATTGATTTATAGGAATGCTTGTGATTTTGGAACATTAATTTTGTATCCTGAGACTTTGATGAAGTTGTTTATCAGTTTAAGGAGTTTTGGGGCTGCAATGAAGGGGTTTTCTAAATATACAATCATGTAATCTGCAAACAGAGATAATTTGACTTCCTCTCTTCTTATTTGAATACACTTTATTTCTTTCTCTTGCCTGACAGCCCTGGCCAGAACTTCCAACACTATGTTGAACAGGAGTGGTGAGAGAGGTCATCCTTGTCTTGTGCCGGTTTTCAAAGGGAATGTTTCCAGCTTTTGCCCATTCAGTATGATATTGGCTGTGGGTTTGTCATAAATAGCTCTTATTATTTTGTGATATGTTC
>NW_012118222.1:3470-3790 GCF_000951035.1 Colobus angolensis palliatus
CTTATGAAGCTTAGTTTGGCTGGATATGAAATTCTGGGTTGAAAATTCTTTTCTTTAAGAATGTTGAATATTGGCCCCCACTCTATTCTGGCTTGTAGGGTTTCTGCAGAGAGATCCACTGTTAGTTTGACGGGCTTCCCTTTGTGGGGAACCCGACCTTTCTCTCTGGCTGCCCTTAACATGTTTTCCTTCATTTCAACCTTGGTGAATCTGATGATTATGTGTCTTGGGGTTGCTCTTCCAGAGCAATATCTTTGTGGTGTTCTCTGTATTTCCTGAATTTGAATGTTGGTCTGCCTTGCTAGGTTGGGGAAGTTCTC
>NW_012118223.1:0-1228 GCF_000951035.1 Colobus angolensis palliatus
GGCCAGGCTGGTCTTAAACTCCTGACCTCAGGTGATCCACCCGCCTTGGACCCTCCATGTGCTGGGATTACAGGTGTGAGCCACAGCGCCTGGCCATACTTGAACATCTTATCTGAAACCAGCAGTAGATCTAGAGAAGATCAATCATTTTATCCTGTCCTCTCATTACCCTATTCCAAGATTCAAATTCCGAAAAGTAATCTATTCAATTGATCTAGCTTGGGTCACATGTTTTATACGAAAGGAACTCCAGATGGGTAACAATGGTAACTAGCCTGCTTGCAAATTACTCTCCAATGATTTAGGGAGAAAAAATGCACACACACAGGAGAGAAAGAACAGGTGAGCAAATGTGGCAAAATGTGATCAATTAGTACATTTAGGTTTAGGGTACACAGGTTTGTTTTTTGGTTTTTGTTTTGTTTTGTTTTTTTGAGGTGGAGTCTCACACTGTCGCCCAGGCTGGGGTACAGTGGCACAATCTCTGCTCACTGCAACATCTGCCTCCCGGGTTTAAGTGATTCTCCTGCCTTAGCCTCCCGAGTAGCTGGGATTACAGGTGCCTGCCACCAGGCCTGGCTAATTTTTTGTATTTTTAGTAGAGACAGGGTTTCGCTATGTTGGCCAGGCTGGTCTTAAACTCCTGACCTTGTGATCCACCCGCCTCGGCCTCCCAAAGTGCTGGGATTACAGACATGAGCCACCTTGCCCAGCCTTTGTTTTTATTTTTTGAGATGGAATCTCGCTCTGTCACCCAGGCTGGAGTGTAATGGCACAATCTCTGCTCACTGCAACATCTGCCTCCCGGGTTTAAGTGATTCTCCTGCCTTAGCCTCCCGAGTAGCTGGGATTACAGGTGCCTGCCACCAGGCCTGGCTAATTTTTTGTATTTTTAGTAGAGACAGGGTTTCGCTATGTTGGCCAGGCTGGTCTTAAACTCCTGACCTTGTGATCCACCCGCCTCGGCCTCCCAAAGTGCTGGCATTACAGACATGAGCCACCTTGCCCAGCCTTTGTATTTATTTTTTGAGATGGAATCTCGCTCTGTCACCCAGGCTGGAGTGTAATGGCACAATCTTGGCTCACTGCAACCTCTGCCTCCCTGGTTCAAATGATTCTCTTGCCTCAGACTGCCAGGTAGCTGGGATTACAGGTGTGCACCACCACGCCACGCAAATTTTGTTTTTAGTAGAGACGGGGTTTCACCATGTTGGCCAGGCTGGTCTCA
>NW_012118223.1:2994-4431 GCF_000951035.1 Colobus angolensis palliatus
TGCAATGGCGCCATCTCGGCTCACTGCAACCTCTGCCTCCCGGGTTCAAGCCATTCTCCTGCCTCAGCCTCCCAAGTAGCTGGGATTACAGCCGCCCGCCACCACGCCCAGCTAATTTTTTGTATTTTTAATGGAGATGGGATTTCATCATGTTGGCCAGGCTGGTCTTGAAATCCTGACCTCAGGTTATCCGCCTGCCACAGCCTCCCAAAGTGCTGGGATTACAGGAGTGAGCCACCGCGCCCGACCCCAGTTTTTTTGTTTTGTTTTGTTTTGTTTTGTTTTGTTAAGTGTTAACAACAATGTAGAGAAATTGAACCATTTGTATACTGTTGGTGGGACTGTAAAACGGTACACCATTTTGGAAAATTATTGGGCAGTTCTCCAAAGTGTTAAACAAACAATTGCCATATGACCCATCAATTATACCCCTAAGTATATACCCAAGAGAATTGAAAACATATGTCTATGCAAAATCCTGCACAGTAACATCCTTAACAGGTTTGCAATGTAATTGATTGATAATAGCCACAGGGTTTTCATTTTTATTTTTTTAAAGCTAGAATCTTAACTTACCTTATACATTCACCCCTGGCATAGATACTGTTTTCATGTCCCAACATGTCTACTCCTTCCATGTTCCTACTCTGTAAATACTAAATCATTGGAAGAGGGTTTATCCTCTCAGATAAGCTTACTGTCATCACTTTAAAACACTATTTTTTGTGACAGAGTTTCACTCTGGTCGCCCAGGCTGGAGTGCCATGGCGCAGTCTTGGCGCACTGCAACCTCCATCTCCCGGGTTCAAGCAATTCTCCTGCCTCAGCCTCCCAAGCAGCTGAAATTACAGGCATCCACCACCATGCCTGGCTAATTTTTGTATTTTTAGTAGAGATGGGGTTCCACCATGTTGGCCGAGCTGGTCTTGAACTCCTGACCTCTGGTGATCCGCCCGCCTGGGCCTCCCAAAGTGCTGGGATTGCAGGCGTGAGCCACTGCACCTGGCCTCCAAATTCATGTTTTAAAAAAGGAAGTGTTTTATTCCAGAGCTGGAATCAGCCAACCTCTATATGATGGGATACCATGAGTCAGCCAAACTCTATATGTTGGGATACCATGTAGCCGGTGAAACATTATGAAGCTGCTTAACACTCAGCAGTTAAAAAAGATCTCCCAAATACTTTACTATTTTAAAAAGTTGTGGATACATTGTAGGTGTATATATCAGTGGAATACATAGGATGTTTTGTTACAGGCATGCAATGTGAAATAAGCACATCACAGAGAATGGGGTCCAGATACTTTAAGTTAAAAAAAAAAAAAAGGTAAAGCAGTGTGTAAAACGGGTCTTTCTTTGTGTTACAAAAAAAAAAACATATATATATATATATATATAGGCCAGACACAGTGGCTCACACCTGTAATCACAGCACTTT
>NW_012118224.1:0-313 GCF_000951035.1 Colobus angolensis palliatus
GCACGAGAACCACTTGAACCCAGGAGGCAGATGTTGCAGTGAGCCGAGATCATGCCACTGCATTCCAGCCTGGGCAACAGAGTGAAACTTCATCTCAAAAAAATCCCCCAAAAAACAAAAACAAAAAAATTCTATCTATCTATCTATCTATCTATCTATCTATCTATCTATCTATCTATCTATCTCTCTATCTATCTCTCTACCTACCTACCTACCTACCTATCTGCATATACTTATACACACACATATATATGTGTATATATTCTGACTCATCCATTCATTTGATTTAGAATGAACTGATTTCCAACTTAGA
>NW_012118224.1:363-1366 GCF_000951035.1 Colobus angolensis palliatus
TATCTATCTATCTATCTATCTATCTATCTATCTATCTATCTATCTATCTATCTATCTATCTCTCTATCTCTCTACCTACCTACCTACCTACCTACCTATCTATCTATCTGCATATACATATACACACACATATATATGTGTATATATTCTGACTCATCCATTCATTTGATTTAGAATGAACTGATTTCCAACTTAGATTTATTTTCTTCAGATTTATTTTCAAATTTCTGAAACCCTTTTGAAATATAAACCAAAGAGCATTAAGGATATACACAGAAGAGTTTGAAGCAAGCCTACATAAAATCAATGTCCAAGTAGGAAACTTGGACATTGAGAGTTTCTATTGAATTTAAATTCTAAACTTTGTCTCAAGAATATTTACTATGTGACTGTCTGAGGATTAAAAAACAAGCCCTTAAATATAGTTTTGCAAGTTCCGAGATTATAAGCCACCAATTCCTAATACGTTCCATTTAAAAAAAATAATTAGAGAGACCTACTATAACTGAACAAAGATTGAATAGATTTTTAAAACCAAATCATACTAACTATATACAGATTTAGAGTGACAGGGCTACAATTTGTGATCATACCTGACTCTGAGAAAGCACAAAGTACTCTGATCTGTCCTGTAAGATAGATCTCCTTCTCTCATTCATTGATTCATTCATCCAGGGAGAATTTTATTCAATGAGTGTTCATTGAGTGACTATTATATGTTGGGCACTGCTGGATCACAATGGCTGGTATGGCCTCTGGGTGCCATTGGTGGAGTTTCTGTTATTGCCCTTTCAATATAACCCATCAAGGGGGCAATTTAAATAAAATAGAAATAAAGATAACATATACCTCTCAAAATGATATAGTTTAAAAAATGATGTTTTCAAGCTGATCTGACAAAAAATCCCCATAAATTAGTTGTTTCACTTTTAGGAAAACTGCCCAGGTAGAAGACTGAAACATGATAAAATTACTCAACGTCTACATAGATTCAAGAAGCAGA
>NW_012118225.1:0-867 GCF_000951035.1 Colobus angolensis palliatus
CACTGAGCCAACACTGTCTTTTATATGCATGTAAACTTACCTACAGAAAAATAAACCAAAACCAATTATAGTAATTCTGACTTTTGCAAAAAAAAATTTAACCCACTTTAACACTATCCTTACCCTAGAAGCAGTCTAATTAATAAAATAAGGAATTTGGACAATAATACTACATATCTATTTTTGGTTCCATTACATCCTCTTTTACAATGTCATTGTCTTTATTATTTAAAGTAAGAAATTAAAACCCAGAAACTACTAAGGAAACAGTATTTAAAAGTTGAGATAAAAATGTAAAAAATGAGATCTACTTGTACAGGGGAACATTTAAATATATCTCAAGAAGAATAAGGAAACAGTAAAGAAAATCCAACTTCACCCAAACACTAAAAGAGAACTTACATAATCTCTAAACAAAAGGAGCAAAACAGTCTCTCTAAAATTGGCCTCAAAAATAAGCTGGAGGGCTGGGCGCAGTGGCTCATGCCTGTAATCCCAGCACTTTGGGAGGCCGATGTGGGAGGATCACTTAGGCCCAAGAGTTCAAGACTAGCCTGGGCAATGTAGTGAGATCCAAGTCCCCATTTCTACATACATACACACACGATGAAATGTTTAACAGTACATTCTTTTGGCAGACTTCAGTTTTCTCAGGCAAGCACTCTAAGTCGGGGTTGGGTCATCCTGGAAATGCAGCCTTGAATTATTAGAAACAATCTTACTATTTAAGTCTACACAGGACAAGGTTAAGGCCTTGTCAAGAAGAGGGCTCTGGCCGGGCGCGGTGGCTCAAGCCTGTAATCCCAGCACTTTGGGAGGCCCAGACGGGCGGATCACGAGGTCAGGAGATCGAGACCATCCTGGCAA
>NW_012118225.1:2515-3679 GCF_000951035.1 Colobus angolensis palliatus
CTGTCTTTACAAAAAAATACAAAAATTAGCTGGGAATTGTGGTGCACACCTGTAGTCCCAGCTACTCTGGAGGCTGAAGTGGGAGGCTGGCTTGAGCTGGGGAGACAAAGGTTGCAGTAAGCCAAGATCGCACCACTGCACTCTAGCATGGGCGACAGAGTGAGAACCTGTCTCAAAAAAAAAAGTAGGAAAAAATGATTCCTTTATGAAGTCACTGTCACCATTTTAAAATATGGAATTCCAAGAAGAAATAAAGAGAGTGCTTGGTGCTAAAAGACAGGAAACTCTGGTTTAATTTTTCAATGACTTTAAAAATAAATTAGTAATCATGCTTAAAGGAAATGAAAGCATCTGAGAACACCCACACATGCTATCCTTAAAGTCATGCTCTTGAGCAGATACTGGTCCAATTGAAATACAGTTTCTGACAATTTACACTAACCTCTCCACACCTCTATCTCAGATGTAAAAATAAACCATTCTCCCTGGGATATATATTTAGAGATTGGAACAATAAAACTCAAAAAATAAAAACATAAGTGATAATACACCAGGACTAAAACAAGTTATCCTATTAGGAACCACACATTTTGATAAAACCAAAACCAACATACAGCACAAAAACTGCACTCATTGGCCAGGCATGGTGCCTCACGCCCTGTAACCCCAGCACTCTGGGAGGCTGAGGTGGGAGGACACTTGAGCCCAGGAATTCGAGACCAGCCTGGAAAATAGGGGGAGATCCCGTCTCTACAAAAAATTTAAAAATTAGCTGGGCACGGTAGCCTGTGCCTGTGGTCTCAGCTACTCAGGGGGCTGAGGCAGGAGAATCACTTGAGCACAAGAGTTTGAGGCTGCAGTGAGCTAGGAATGCGCCACTGCACTCCAGCCTGGCTGACAGAGTGAGACCTGGTCTTTAAATAAAAAAAATTTTTAAAAGCATTATTTAACACGCTAATATTAATAACTATCAAGTAAATACCTCTGACAATAAATTGAAATGAGAAGAGTATTATTTAAAAATTGTTTTCCTAACCAAAAATGAAAACTTTTTTTATCTTAATGACATTCATGGATGGTACATGAGTACTATCCTTTTCTACTAATGAAAGAAACTTATTACATAGCTTCTGAATTATGGGCATAAATAATTTTTTGACTTTT
>NW_012118226.1:0-1003 GCF_000951035.1 Colobus angolensis palliatus
CTGCCTCAGCCTCCTGAGTAGCTGGGATTACAGGTGCCCACCACCAAATCTGGCTAATTTTTGTATTTTTAGTAGAGACAGGGTTTCACCGTGTTGGTCAGGCTGGTCTCGACTCCTGGCCACAGGTGATCCACCCATCTCTGCCTCCCAAAGTGTTGGAATTACAGGCGTGAGCCACTGCGCCCGGCCATTATGTGCTATGGTTATCCCTGTTCTACAGATGCGTAAACCAAAGCACAATTTGCTGCCAAAGTTTGAACCCAGGCAGGCTGGTGCTAGAGACTGCACTCTTTTTTTGTTTTTGAGACAGAGTCTCCCTCTGTCTCCCAGGTCGGAGTGCAGTTGTACAATCATAGCTCACTGCAGCCTCAAACTCCTGCACTGAAGTGATCCTCCCACCTGAGTAGCTGGGACTGCGGGTATGCACCACCACGATGAGGTAATTAAAACAAAGTGTTTTTGTATAGATGGTAATCTTACTCTTTGCCCAGGCTGGTCTTGACTTCTGGTCTCAAGTGATCCTCCTGCCTTGGCTTCCCAAAACCCTGGGATTACAGGTGTGAGCCACGGCACCCAGCCTAGAGATTGCACTCTTAACCTCTATAATGCTAATTATAGAAGTAATACAAGCTCTTTGTAGAAAATATAAATGAAAAAATAAAAATCATTCATAATCCTACTACCCAGAGACAAATGCTAACATTTTGGTGTTTTCTGTTCTATGCTTTTTTTTTTTAAACTTAATTTGTCATACTGTGTACGTAGTTGTGTACACTTTTTTTTCATTTAACATTACAACAGATGCATTATCCTCGTACTGTAAGCTCTAAGTATAGCTTTCAGTGGCCGCATCATATTATATAATTATATGGTGTCACGTAGCTGTAGGATATTGATTCAGCTTCATTATTTCCCATTTGTTGATCATTTAGGTTTTTTCTGGTTTCCTAGTGTTTCAGATAACATCAAGATGAACTTCTTTTAGATCTAAAGTTTTTTGTGA
>NW_012118226.1:5813-7571 GCF_000951035.1 Colobus angolensis palliatus
TTTGTAAGACTGCATCAGTGATTGCCTTGAGAGCAAGAGCATGTTATGAACAGTGAGGACATTGTCAAATCTCCAGGGTCCTCTAATTAATCCCATAAATTGTATAATTGTCATCAGTTGGTGAGCGTATTTAAATCTGGAAACAAAATCTTTCTTTTTTTCTTAAAAAAGGCATTAATCTTGCCAACAGTTATATGCCGATCTTTGTACATGAATGTGAATATGTTTCTATCCCAATTGAAAAGATAACAGTTACTAGAATGTATTCATATTAACAACATTTTACTTGTATATAATTAATCTGGGGAGGCTGAACTTTTCTTTGCTAGCTTTCCACACACACTGTGGGTTTGATAATAGGGCGGCATGCACAGTGTGGAGCTCGTTAGAAATCTGGAGAATGACAAGCATACCTGATTATTTTGAGTATAATTCCTTTTATAAGTTGAGGGGCGATTTATAGTTTACCATGTGGCCGTATGGGAAACCCAAAAGTAGTTTAAGCTGAAAAGACATCTTGACCATTATTTTGAACACAGGACCTGAATTTGGCAACAAAGAGTTGTCATATAAGGGTCTAAAAGTAAGAAATGGCTGTCGCAGTGGCTCACGCCTGTAATCCCAACGCTTTGGGAGGCCAAGGCGGGTGGATCACCTGAGGTCAGGAGTTCGTGACCAGCCTGGCCAACATGGTGTAACTCCATCTCTACTAAAAATACATAGCTGGGTGTGGTGGTGCATGCCTGTAATCCCACCTACTCGGGAGGTTGAGGCAGGAGAATCGCTTGAACCCAGGAGGTGGAGGTTGCAGTGAGCTAAGATCATGCTACATGCACTCCAGCCTGGGCAACAAGAGCTAAACTGTCTCCAGAAAAAAATAAAAAATAAAAAAAAATAAAAAAAACCTGAATAAATAAAATAAAGATAAGAAATGATTACAGTCTTGATATATAGTGAAACTAAAGTTAAATACAGCAGTAAGTGATAAAAATTATTAAGAATGGTAGCATTTTTAAAAAACGAGATTTAGGCAAATCATTCAGCTTTATGAAAAACACAAAAAGTAACAGTATTTTGATGAACCTCTGCTCTGTAGATATAGACTAAGTTTTTACTGTTTTAAACAAATGATGTGCTCAGAGATCAGTTGCTGTTTAAATGGAAAGAAAACCTACATTTTAGGTTTTGTTTTTCTTTTTTAGAGACAGAGTCTCACTGTGTCACCCAGGCTGCACTGCAAGTGGCATGATCACAGCTCACTGCAGCCTTGAACTGCTGGGCTCAAGTGATCCTCCCACCTCAGCCTCTCAAGTTGCTAGGACTACAGATGTATGCCACCATGTCAAATTATTTTGTTTTTTGTAGAGGTGGGGTCTTGCTATGTTGCCCAGGCTGCCATTTTAGTTTTATTCCTTTTGTGTACTATCCATATAATGTTTTGCACAAAAATCTTTTCCACAAGTCATTTTTGTTTTGTAAGAAAATCCATAACATTTGGCCAACTTTGTCAACATGTAATATATAAGGCAAAAATATTCAATTTTTCTCCTTGATAAGGCAAGAAATGCATGTATTATCTTGCAAACACATCCTCATACAATCATAGATAATATTTGACATTTTTAAGGCAGCAGAAGTAAGCATGTATACCAATGTGATCAAAAGGTATTTGTAAATCCTTTCACCCTATTAACTGGACAATCAATAAAGAATCAAGACTGGGCATGGTGGCTCACGCATGTAATCTCTTTGGGAGTC
>NW_012118227.1:0-282 GCF_000951035.1 Colobus angolensis palliatus
AGCCTGGGCCACAGAGCGAGACTCCGTCTCAAAAAAAAAAAAAATTATGCCTTTTCAGGGATTAAACCTCTTAACTATGTATTCTTTACGACAGAGGCATATAAACTTAAAAGAACTGGCTCCGTTGGGGCTGCTAGTAAAATATCATCCATAAAATGAATAACCTTGCAATCAGGAAATTTGTTTCTACTGGAGAATAAAACCCAATTTACATGATATTGACACAGGGTAGGACTGTTCAGCATTCCTTGAGGAAGTAGTTTCCAATGAAATTGGTAAGCT
>NW_012118227.1:2201-3264 GCF_000951035.1 Colobus angolensis palliatus
GGTCCCATAGCTGTAGCGTATCCCTTGTCTTTTTCCAATTTATTTGAGGAGGGGGCTCAGGCAAAACCTCTCTTTCCTCTTTGTTATTTTTGCCTGTTAATGGCGGGGCTGAGGGAGGAGAAGGAGGCAGTAAGGTAGGTGATGGTTCCCCCTCCCTTACCTTTTAGGCTCTTCTGTGTAGAGCAGGACCAAAGCAGCCCTAACTAAAGCACATAATGTTAGAGATGTTACTGGGACCCTTTGCCCTTATTCATGATGTTGTTTAAAACTTTTCCCCACTTGTTCACAGAGCTCTGTGTCTAGCATACCTTCTTCCAGGAACCATGGGTTAGGGGAAACAAGTTTGCATTATGTCCCTTAATTGAACCTGTGAAACTGAGGTTCTGCTAGCTTTAAGCAGCTGTTTCAATACTTTTATATACTGTTGCTGTTGAGCTGATAACTGTTGTCCCATGATGAAACCCTAACCTAAACAATTCCCTCGAACTTGGAGATCCCAAGGGGGCACCAATGACTTACTGACTGTGCAATCTCTTCACCTTCATTTTTGAGGGTTCCATCATGATCCATTGCAGCATTCCTCACACAGGGCACCACCCACTGAGTTTGTCCTGCAGACTCTGAGTGAGGATGAAAGAAGTATGCTGCCACAGCTATTTTGCCTGACAGCGCAGCAAGGGGGAGTGTACCCCTTAGAACCACTGACGAGAGTGCAGCTCAGCCAAGAGTGCTTATCACCCTATGAGCCGTCGATGCTCACATTTATTTAGCACAGATTTAATGACAAAGGCTTGGAGCAAACACAATTTGTGGGTAATAAAAATTGTCAAACCCCCAAGTAGAGAGCAATCCTGTGCATGAATTATCAAAGGTTGGTTTCTGGAGACAGGAGTAAACACATTTATCTAGATAAGTTCATTTACATTCCCTTTTTACCTACCCTTTGCTCTTAGGCTCCAGAGAAAGGAATTTGGCTACCTTCAGCCAAATTTTATTTAGAAGCTTTTGCAAAACCTCCCAGCCTTCCAAGAAAGTTTGCATCTTTCCTTATAACTTTTCCCGC
>NW_012118228.1:0-891 GCF_000951035.1 Colobus angolensis palliatus
GGGTGTAGTGGCAGGCACCTGTAATCCCAGCTACTCAGGAGGCTGAGGCGAGAGAATCACTTGAACCTGGGAGGAGGAGGTTGCAGTGAGCCGAGACTGCGCCACTGCACTCCAGCCTGGGAGACAAGAGAAACTCCGTTTCAAAAAAAAAAAAAAAAAAGGAGAGAGAGCCAATCTAAAAAATCCTTCAGTAGGACAGCCATTTACTAAAATGGAATAGTATGTAACTGTTTAAAAGAATGAAGTGGGCTTGTATGAGTGCAGTAGTGTTTACAACTAATTGATCCCAACCAGTTACAGATTTCTTTATTCCTTTTCCACTCCCATGGCTTCACTTGACTTAACTAGCCTTAAAAAAAAAAAAAAAAAAAAAAATAGGTCGGGCACAGTGGCTCATAGCTGAAATTCCATCACTTTGGGAGCCCAGGGTGGGTGGACTGCTTGTACTCAGGAGTTTGAGACCAGCCTGGGCAATGTGGCGAAAGTTCTTCTCCACAAAAAAATACAAAAAATTAGCCAAGGTGTGGTGGTGTGCACCGGTAGTCCCAGCTACTCAGGAGGCTGAGGTGGGAGGATCGCTTAAGGTCAGGTGGTTGACGCTGCAGTGAGCTGTGATCACGCCAGGGCACTCCAGCTTGGGTGACAGAGTAAGACTCCAAAAAAAAAAAAGGGCCGGGCACGGTGGCTCACGCCTGTAATCCCAGTAATCCCAGCACTTTGGGAGGCCGAGGTGGGCGGATCACGAGGTCAGAAGATCAAGACCATCTTGCCTAACAAGATGAAATCCATCTCTACTAAAAATACAAATATTAGCCAGGCGTAGTGGCAGGCGCCTGTAGTCCCAGCTACTCAGGAGGCTGAGACAGGAGAATGGCGTGAACCTGGGAGGTG
>NW_012118228.1:5896-6328 GCF_000951035.1 Colobus angolensis palliatus
GCATCTAGATTGGAGTAAAACTGTCCATATTTGCAGATGACATGATCTCGAATATAGAAAATCCTAAGGAGTCCACGAAATACTATTAGAACTAATAAATGAGTTTGGTGAGGTTGCAGGATACAAAATCAATACACAAAAATCAGTTGAATTTTTATACACTGACAATGAACAATCTAAAAATGAAATTGAGAAAATAATTTTTATTTACAATAGCATCAAGAAGAATAATATACTTAGGAGTAAATTTAACAAAAGAAGTATTACACAAGACTTGGACAGGCATGGTGACTCATGTCTGTAACTCCAACCCTTTGGGAGGCCGAGCTGGGCAGACCACTTGAGGCCAGGAGTTCAAGATCAGCATGGGTGATACAGTGAAACCTCGTAGCTACAAAAAAAACTTAAAAATTAGCTGGGCGTGGGTCAGGT
>NW_012118229.1:0-353 GCF_000951035.1 Colobus angolensis palliatus
GTACTATGATGAAACATAGGCTAAAAAGAATTCAGATATGCAAACTGTATTGCCATAATGGTAACCTTTATGGGGCTTAACGGTTGACACGTTCTATCCCAGCTAGGGCTACCAGTTCATGAGGTACTTCCTGCTCTGGGGCAGCCTGTGTTTAAATGTGGGCTACACTGAACTTTGGATCATAGCAGCCAGTGAGCAGAAGCAAGGCCTCTGGGGACCTGAGAGAAGAAATCCCTGATACTCTGACCTGGAAATGGCTTCTGAGAGATAACTTCTCATTTTTGGCAGGGCCAACAGTTTGCTTTACGTTTTGGAAGCCCTGCGGTGGCTGCAGCTATAGGTTATGAGAAAAC
>NW_012118229.1:5553-8933 GCF_000951035.1 Colobus angolensis palliatus
GACTGGAGAAAAGGGCCTCCACCTGCGGCCTGATGCTGCTGCTCGCAGCCCCCACGGTCAGCCCTGCTGCCTTCCCTGGGCCCCAAAGCCTGCAGACAGTTCTCCACTGTCCTCCCCACCAGCCAGCATCCTCTCCTATCTGTCCCGTGCTCCACTTTCCTGACAAGCCCACTTCATTCCCTCTCGTGCCTCCTGTCCCCTGAGCCCTCCCTCTGCACCTGCGGGCCTCCACCAGGCTCCCTCCCCAACATGCACAGCTGCTGCTGGTTCAGCATGGGCTGTGCGCAAGCTGCTCCTCACTTTGGGGTGCCCCCTTGCCCCGGACAAGCTCCTGCCCATTCTTTGGGATCCGCGATGCCTCCGCCACCTCTTAGGCATCGTTGACCCCTCTCGTTGTGACACATGGTGCATAGTACTTTTCAAGCATTTCATAGCTCCTGACCTTGGTCGGTGACATCCCCCTCTGTGCCCCAGTTCCCTCATCTGGAAAATGGGATGTCAGTAGCACCACCTTATAGTGGGTTAGAAACAATGCACATCCTTACTGTTTTTGTCATCGTAACATTAGAGGTAACAGGCTTGTCAGTGGACCCTGTAGCTCTGCACATCTGCCTCTCCACTAGCCCCAGAACAAGGGCTGACTTTCAGCCATCTTGGGGTCCTGGACATGGCCCAACACAGACCCTGAAAGAATGCTGAGTGAAGAAATGCCTGGGTGGGCCCCTTGCTGCCATTGAGGGTGGGAAGCCTGAGGACTTGGCAGTCAGACTCTCAAATCAAATCAGGAGCTCCGGAAGGCTGCCCTTGGCTGGGGATGTAGAGTGGGAGCACCCTGCAGATTTCCCCAGGTCGCCCGGAGTGCTTGGTCCAAAGCCCTCGTGGTGGGGACAAGGCCCAATGCCTGAGACGGGAGGGGGCGTGGCCGTCACTCTTTTTCAGGGGTTTCCACTCTTGGGATGGCTGCCTGAGAATTGCCCGCTGGGCTGTTGAGAAGTAGGTTTCCAGCCATCTCGCGCTGCCTGCAGCCAGCCATAGCTTTGACCTTGTGTCTTGATGTCCACAGCTGTACATCTTCTCCACCATCAGCAAGATGGGGCTGGAGGCCACCATCGGTGAGTATGGAGGCCTTCCTGCTTTTCTTTCACATACGTTTTTAAAGTTCACACAACTGGCAAGATGAAATACTAAAATCAACAGGTACATTGTGTTGGTTTAAGTGGAGCACGTGGTGTGGCTAAAATTGTCCCGTGTCCTTCTTTGGGTGAAGCCATCTGGAGAGGCCAGGGTCTCCTCTCCCCAGCGCGAGGCTTGCCAGTCTGCGGGTTTCAGTGTGAGCCGGGAGAGTGCGAGCCTGGTCCAGGGCAGTGGCCCTGGGCGCTCAGTGGAGAAGCCAGAGGTGACCTTGAGGTCAGCCCCTCCTGAGGCCTCGGCGGGGCCGCGGCAGCCTGCGACCTGCAACCTGCAGCCCTGGTGGTGAGAGCAACCCAGCCTAACCCTTGGGCCACGTCAGGTAGCCAGGAACCTGGCAGTGTGACCTGAGCAGGGTCCGGCCGGGAGCCACGGCAAGTGCCGCCCGCCAGCCACCTCCTCCCAGCTTTGCCAGCTGCCCTCCAGGAGTGGTTGCATAACCTTGGAGGACCATCTTGAACACCCTGCAGGCCGTGCTATCACATTATGCCTCCAGCAGTTAAAAGTATGCTTTCTGTCCTACCGAGCCAGCAGTGGGGATGTGTGTGGTCCCCTTAAACATCATCCAAAAGGCAGCTTGCCCACAGGAGAGGAAGCGGAGTTTCCTGTGACCCCTCAGGCCAGAAGCTTCCTCACCTGAGTGTGAGCCTAGAGGAGAGTTTAGGAAGTGACGTGGTCCAGGGAGAGGGTGGGAGTCTGCCCTCAGGGAGCACCATAGCAGCTGTGGGGGAGGAGAGGCAGGCCTTTCTGCCGCAGATGAAGCAGGGGCCAGCCCAGGCCCGGGTCAGGCCCAGGGTCCGGCCTGTGCTCGCTCCCTCGTGGCGGCAGCTGCTGCCCTTCAAGGGTGGATGAGCCTGAGTCTTAGGGAGGGTACGATTTGCTTTAGCGCCTTACTAGACAAGTTTAGAGGAAGCTGTTTCTGCTGCACCCCCTCCCTGTGCTCCCCAGGCGCCCACCTCGGGCTGCTCCCATGCATGCGGGGCTCTCTGGAGGACACGCTTCCATTCTCTGCCCCTCTGCCTCCCACAGCCATGCTGCTGCTCAGCGGAGCCCTGGTCAGTGGGCCCTACGCACTCATCACCACCGCCGTCTCTGCCGACCTGGTGAGTAGAGCTGGGAGAGACGCTGGCCCTGTGGGCACCCCACCATTTGCCATTCATGACAAAAGCGGCCTCCATTACTGTTAGTAAAGCCGTATTTGCAGAAGCACGTTTTTGGCACCTCACCTACATCTGTGGTCTCCAGCCTTCCTGCACCTGCCCCCCTCCTCACGCTTCTAGAATCACGGGCAGGTTGGCGCGAAACTCACGGCTCAGCACAACAAAAGGCTCTTGGGCGCCATCCTCATGACTCAGGCGCCTTTTCACTCCAGGGGGGAAGGGGAGGGGTCCTGTCCTGGACACCTCTGCAGAGAGGGAGGGGCCGGGCTGGGAAGAGGCGCTGGGGAATTCGGCCCTCCTCATCCAGGTACCACGCCCTGCCTTGGTCACCTTTGTGTTGGGCGTGTCCTGAAACTGCCTGAGTGTGCGTGAGCGTGCAGACTTGTGTCTGCATGGGCATGGAAAGTTCTGGAAGGATCCACATCAGACCATTAGCAGTGGTCAGCCTTCATGGGATAGAGGCAGAGAAAAGACTTTCACTTATTTTTTAGACTTCAAAATACATAGGTGCTGGATGATTTTCATATTGTGTGTTCTGTTCTTTATTTTGTGTACGTATTACATGCATACACAAGCATTTATTTTTTTGAACGCTGGTTCATTTTTATAGTTTTAGGCTTCCAGGCATTGTTTCCGCTGATCTTTTCCCCCTCCTATTGTCCTCAATTTGTGCTTTTTCCCTGTTATCTATGCAACATTTTCAAAACCGGAGCTCCTGGCGGCTGCTCACCGAGGACCCGTGCCGGCCTTGGTTCCTCGGCTCTCCCTCCTCCCTTCTTCCCCTGGCGTTTGCTGTCAATCAGGTTGAATTTTAGGTCCTGCAGAGACATCTGACAGGGGTCCCAGGAAGGCCCTGGCTGTTGAGGAATCCAGCAGACGTGGACGTGGCTGGGAAGGGAGGCCGGCGCAGCTCAGGGCAGGGGCACGTGTCACGCATCTTCACACCTCATGCTGGCTGCTCTGGGGCCTCAGGGAGGAGCAGGACTATGCTGAACAAACACATTTATTTGAAGAGAATCCTAAGGTTCTTGT
>NW_012118230.1:0-1413 GCF_000951035.1 Colobus angolensis palliatus
AGCCCTGGGCAGAGATCCCGCGAGAGCCAGAGCGCGAGTTCTGCAGGCTCCCGCGCCGCTACCGTTGACTTCCTTGCTGATGGGAACCGACGCGCGTGTCAGAAAAGATCAATAAACATTAAAAGGCGAATGTTGTCAAAATCGCACGACCGTCTCCGTACCAGTTCCGGGAGGAGGCACTTAGGCCCACTGCAACGTTCCTGAAGGAGGAAGGGACTTGGCCAAAGTCACACGACTCTTCTGAAGTCCTGGTACTTAGCAGATCTCTTTCCAGAGGCCGCGTGGCTGCAGCTCGGGCACCCGCCACGCGGGAGATGTCTCAAAGCCGCTCGACTTGCCGTGAGATTGGCCTTCCGGACCAAGGCCCTAAATGGAGAGGATTTTAATGTTGTGTTCTCTTCAGCCACTGGCATGTCTGCCTTGGAGGTGCCCAGACCTTGCTCAGCTTAGTGAATTGCAAATTGTTACAGGCAAGCGCTGTACCAGCTGCGTCAGAAAAAAAATCACAGTGTGTGCCCCAAATAGTTAAAACCAACCGGCTGGGCGTGGTGGCTCACGCTTGTAATCTCAGCATGCTGGGAGGCTAAGGCTGGCTCATCATTTAAGGTCGAGAGTTCGAGACCAGCCTGGCCAACATGGTGAAACCCCATCTCTACTAAAAATACAAAAATTAGGCCGGGCACGGTGGCTCACACCTGTAATCCCAGAACTTTGGGAGGCCAAGGCAGGCGGATCACGAGATCAGGAATTCGAGACTATCCTGGCCAACATAGTGAAACCCCTTCTCTACTAAAAATACAAAAATCAGCGGGGCATGGTGATAGGTGCCTGTAGTCCCAGCTACTCAGGAGGCTGAGGCAGGAGAATCGCTTGAACCCGGGAGGCGGAGGTTGCGGTGAGCCGAGATCACGCCAGTTCACTCCAGCTTAGGCAACAGCAAGAATCCGTCTCAAAAAAAAATTAGCTGAGCGTGGTGGTGGGTGCCTGTAAACCCAGCTACTAGGGAGGCTGAGGCAGGAGAATCGGTTGAACCCAGGAGGCAGAGGTTACAGTGAGCCGAGAGCGTGCTATTGCACTACAGCCTGAGCGACAAGAGCAAAACTCCATCTCCAAAAAATAAAAAAATAAAAACCTCCTGCTCCAGATACCCATCAGGAGGATCCACTGATAATCAAACCTAGAATATGTGGAATTATTTTTTGGGAGATGGAGACAAAAAGCTAAATCACTGAGCACCTACCCTGTGCCCAGTCCTACACCATGACTAGTGTAAGATACGGAGCCAAGCCAGGGCTGGAGGATGCTTATTATCTTGCTGGAGGCCTCAAACAGGAGAATAGTAAGGAATATTTTAAGGCCGGGCGTGGTGGCTCAAGCCTGTAATCCCAGCACTTTGGGAGGTCGAGACGGGCG
>NW_012118230.1:5723-7057 GCF_000951035.1 Colobus angolensis palliatus
GGCCTCCCAAAGTGCTGGGATTACAGGCGTGAGCCACCGCACCCGGCCACATTTATTTATTTTTTTGAGACAGAGTCTTCTTTTGTCACCCAGGCTGGAATGCAGTGGTGCAATTGTAGCTCACTGAAATCTTGACTTTCTGTGCTCAAACCATCCTCCTGCTTCAGCCTCCTAAAGTGCTAGGATTACAGGCCTTAGCCACCACACCCAGCCATTAAATTTATAATGAAACTTTGGCCAGGCTCAGTGGCTCATGCCTGTAATCCCAACGCTTTGGGAGGCTGAGGTGGGCAAATCACCTGAGGTCGGGAGTTCGAGACCAGCCTGGCCAGCACGGCAAAGCACTGTCTCTACTAAAAATACAAAAATTAGCCGGGCATGGTGGCAGGCACCTGTAATCCCAGTTACTCGGGAAGCTGAGACAGGAGAATCGCTTGAACCTGGGAGGCAGAGGTTGCAGTGAGCCAAGATCATGCCATTGCACTCCAGCCTGGGTAACAGAGAGAGACTCCCTCTCAAAAAATAAAGAAATAAAATGAAACTTTGTAAGTTATTAACCTTGCTGCTTAAATAACAGATTTACCTAACTGTAAAACTGGCTCGGCTGGGCACAGTGGCTCATGCCAGTAATCCCAACACTTTGGAAAGTCGAGGTGGATGGCACACGAGGTTAGGCCCATCTCTACTAAAAATACAAAAAAAAATGCTGGGCACGGGGGCTCATACCTGTAATTCCAGCACTTTGGGAGGCTGAGGCAGGCAGATCACGAGGTCAGCAGATTGAGATCATCCTGGCTAACACGGGGAAACCCCGTCTCTACTAAAAATACAAAAAATTAGCTGGGCGTGGTGGCAGGTGCCTGTAGTCCCAGCTATTCGGGAGGCTGAGGCAGGAGAATGGCGTGAACCCGGGAGGCGGAGCTTGCAGTCAGCCAAGATCACACCACTGCACTCCAGCCTGGGCGACAGAGCAAGACTCCATCTCAAAAAAAAAAAAAAGAATTAGCTGGGTGTGGTGGCAGGCACCTGTAATTCCAGCTACTTGGGAGGCTGAGGTAGAGCATTGCTTGAACCCAGGAGGTGGTGGTTGCAGTGAGCCGAGATCATGCCACTGCACTCCAGTCTGGGTGACAGAGCAAGATTCCATCTGGAAAAAAAAAAAAAAAAGGTCAGGCATGGTGGCCCACACATGTAATCCCAGCACTTTGGGAGGTTGAGCTGGGCAGATCATGAAGTCAAGAGATTGAAACCATCCTGGCCAATATGGTGAAACCCCATCTACCCTAAAAATACAAAAATTAGCTGGGCATGGTGGCACATGCCTGTAGTCCCAG
>NW_012118231.1:0-1377 GCF_000951035.1 Colobus angolensis palliatus
TAATTTTGAGGTGAAGGTAAGAATTAAGGACATATTTGTTCTTGAACAGATGGGAAAGCATCCAACAGCACATTTAATGTCAAAAAGCTGTGGAGTCAGTTCTACAAAGTTTTGAGAGAGAATAAATGTGAAACTTGACATTGTTGTCCAGTCAAATTGTCATTCAAATAAAATAAGAAAATGAAAATAAAATAAGAAAGTAAAAAATAAGAAAGCAGCTAAGAGAAATTTTAAATTTTGTAAGAATTTAGGAAATATATAGGCCTTGAATCCAGGTTAATAATAACATAATTGCTGGCTGAGTGCAGTGGCCATGCCTGCAATCCCAACACTTCGGGAGGCCGAGACAGGTGAATAACCTGAGGTCAGGTGTTTGAAACCAGTCTGGCCAACATGGCGAAACCCCATCTCTACTAAAAATACAAATATTAGCTAGGCACGATGGCACGCACCTGTAATCCCAGCTACTCAGGAGGCTGAGGCAGGAGAATAGCTTGAACCCGGGAGGTGGAGGTTGCAGTGAGCCGAGATTGCACCACTGCACTCCCAGCCTGGGTGACAGAGCAACACTTCGTCTTAAGAAAAAAAGAAAAACATCACAACAAAAAATATGGAAATTGAGAACATTAATATATTAACTGGTACTGGCATTTTATCCATTTAAATACTAGGAATAGACAACAATTTTGGGGCCTGAACATATAATTATTTTGACCATACAAGTAACAAAATTCTGATCCGAAAGATGTAAAATAAATGTAAGCATGCTTTCTGTACATATTTAGCAGCAATATAATAATAGAAATAATAACAATGATAATGGTAATAAAAACAACAAAATACAATGCTAGTCTTATAAATCTTTTCATAATCCATTTTTATATATGGGAAATATTTATAACAAAATAATAGTTATTATTCACTGGAAATTCAAATGTAATTATGTATCCTAATTTTCTTTGGCAGTCTTATTGGTGGGGATGCATTTGGTGGAGAATCAAAAACAATGTTAATATAAACTCTGATACTGTACTGAATTGTATATCATTTGGAATAAAATAGCTGTTATAAGAATATTTTTAGGACAATTGGAGAAATGTGGACATGTAATGGGTATTGGAAACCGAAAAAAAATAGGCATGAAAAACGATCACGATTAACTAAAAAATACCTGGAGATATTATGTGAAGTACAATATCAATTTGTAAAATATATATGTTTATACAAACATAGAAAAGGATCCTAAAGAATACACTTTTAATGATAGTTTTCTCTGAGGTCCAAGAAAATGTACTTAATCATTTTATTTTTGTGCTTTCCCATATTTTCTCTGTATCTAACATATATACATATATATATTTATTTATTTATTTATTT
>NW_012118231.1:6932-7202 GCF_000951035.1 Colobus angolensis palliatus
TTTAGCAGTTTGAAGTTGTGACTGTAGGTGTGGTAAGTATATCCAAGAGCAGAAGTGATAATCAGACATAGAAAATGATAAGCCCTGGTATGGAATTGGTCATTCATACAGATCAGGTCGGTGCTTGTAGGTGGGTAGAAAGACTTGATCCGTGTTGTGAGGCATTTAATAAGTGATATTGTTAGATCTATTCAAAGATACTGTTATTAGTAGATGACAAAATGTTTTTAAATTTTTTTTTTTTTTTTTGAGACAGAGTCTCACTCTATC
>NW_012118232.1:0-520 GCF_000951035.1 Colobus angolensis palliatus
TAATAAATAACTCTCTGCTGTGAACTTCGTGTCGGTGATCCTTCGCGACGACCCCTGCCCAGGAGGGAATCGAGAGTTCGGTTCCAACACAACAAGTGAGAAAATTGAGGCATGTCGAAGAATTGTCTGTGAAAGTCATGGAAAAAAAATGTTATAATAGGGAATTTATGCAAGAAATGTTGTATAATTTAAAAGTAATTAGGCCTCCTGAATGTAAAACTATTGAAGAAACAGTTTATGTGCAAGGTGTGTAGGTGTGTAAGGAAAGTAAAATATACCTTTGGTGAAAGGATTATAAGGAGGTATAAGAATGTAGATTTTTACCTACATTAAAAGGTTTAAAATTTTTTTTGTTTTAAAGGTTTAAGCAAGTTTTGAAATGTTAATTGTAAAGGAAGTTCTGCGTGTAAACATGTTGGCTAAAGTTAAAGGGGTATCATCCAGTTTTTCTGTGAACTGGACATTAAAATAAAAGCACAACAGGTTTTTCTTAAAACACTAACCTGCTGTTTAACAAAAA
>NW_012118232.1:5185-13628 GCF_000951035.1 Colobus angolensis palliatus
GCTATAAAAAGCGAGCGCGCGCATTGTTCGGGGCCCTCTTGTATGTTGTGGAACGGAGGGACCAAGTTCGAACTTGCATTAAAGATCCTTGCCGCTTGGCTTTGACTCTGGACTCTGGTGGTCTTCTTCGGGGAATAAACGGTCTGGGCATAACAAACACACTAAATAGGAAGCATTGTCAAATATAAAATGGTGTTTGACTTTCTTTGGTCTAAAAACTAATAAAAATAGGTGTTAAAGGAAATTTCTCAGTAAGAAGGTACAAAAGACTATAAAGTCCACTACTGATGTCCCCACATTTAAAACAAAAGGTCAATTTCTTAGAAATTATATACTTGGTTTATCTTCTATTTTCCTTTCCCTCAAAACAAAAAGTCTTTTAGCACAGGTACCACCCCTAGAATTTCCGGTTAACCAGCACCAGCCTGAAGATCACATTCTCATCAAAGGGTAGAAAGAAGGAAAACTCATAGATATGAGTTCTAAATTTCTCTTCAGAGAATCAGTATGTCAGTATGTTCAATTCTTTGCCTTTTACTTTTAAACTTAACTTCCTTGTAAAGCAACCTTTTTCAATTACCTGCTCCACCCTGACTCATTCCCATTACCTGCTCATTCTCCACCGACTCATTCCGATTTCCTGCTCTGCCATAACCACTTTTCCCACCAAACCACTTGCCCCTTCACTCTCTTTAAATTAGCCATCAGAATTAGTTTAGCCTGTGCGTCTAACCCTAGTCAATAGGGGAATGACACAGCAGCAGGGGCCACATGCATCAGGCATAAGAACGCCTTCCCCTCCCTTGTCCAAGTGTGCACTCACCATTGCTCCACCTGTAAGGGTACCCCTGTCTATACAAATACATTGCCTTGCTAAGAATTAAAAAGAAAATTTTATATTCGAGTGCTATTTCTTTTGCGGCACTAAAATTTTACTTATAACAGCACCATGCAAAAGACACCAGCCACAAGCACTAGGACATAGGATCAATGACATCCAAGTCAGGGCTCCTCCTACCTCTGCCTTTGACTCTGCTTCTAAGGACAAATGGGTCAGCGTCTCCTTCTGCTGAGGCTCATCTTCTTTTGAGGGCTCCTCTGTCTTTATGGGCTGCTTCTCCTCCTGCAATCAGCATTAGGGGAAAGGCAAGAGTGAGGCTGCTGTCCCTCCACCTCCATTCAGTATGGCATGCATCCCCAGCTTCCAGGGCTTCTGAGAGTCTTTAGTGTCAGTGGGTCCCTTCACCCTGAGGGATCTATGGGACACCCCTAACAAGCCTGGTGTGTTTGGCTCTTACAATTGGTCATGTTGGAACCGAACTCTCGATTCCCTCCTGGGCAGGGGTCGTCACAAAGGATCACCGACACGAGGTTCACAGCAGAGAGTTATTTATTACTAGCGCGCTAGGGTCCCAAGCTCTAAGTTGGTCCTGGGACCCCGACTGCTTGTTACAGGCTGTTTATATAGGCTAACACAAGTTCAAACACAGCTTATGGCGCGAAATTCAAACAAAGCTTAAGGCGTAAAATGATTGGGTCTAGCTATAGCCTGAGCAAGGGGTCTTGGTTTAATTGGTTAGAGCAGGACCTTATGAGGTTCTTTCCTGGAGTTGATGATTCCGGGAACTCCGAGGCAGGGTGAGACCCCTGGAATTGGCAGGGTGGGACCTCATGAGGTTGTTTCCCGGAATTGGCAGGGGTGGGACCCTATCAGGGTGGGACACTATCTAGGCAGGGTGGGACCCTATCTAGGCAGGGTGGGACCCTATCTAGGGCCACCTGGTGCTAACTTTTTAGGTTTTGTGAGGCCTACTAGTTTCAGTCACATATGGATTGGTTGTAGATGATTCAAATCCCCTCACATCTGTGTTCATCCAGCCATAGCATAGGCAGGAAGGGTGGAGGAAAAAAGGCCTGTGATGTCATAATGGCCCCTGTGACTCAGGCACCAGATGGTTCCTAACAAGTGAGCCCCCTCCAAGGGAAAGACAAAAGCACTGCCCATTCTTTTCTGCCAGAAATGGACAAAGCCCTTACTTCAAAGGCAAGATACCAGAAATACTGGCCCATTGCTGTAAAGGTTTATAAAAAGCGAGTCATTGGTAATATTTAATTGAAAAAACTTGGACAGGCACGGTGGCTCAGGCCTGTAATCCCAGCACTTTGGGAGGCCAAGGCAGGCAGATCAACCGAGTTGATCTCGAGTTGGAGTTCGAGATCAGCCTGGCCAACATGGCGAAACCTCGTCTCTACTAACAATACAAAAATTAGCTGGGTGTGTTGGCTGTCACCTGTAATCCCAGCTACTCATGAAGCTGAGACAGGAGAACTGCTTAAACCCAGGAAGTGGGGTTTGCAGTGAGCCAGGATCATGCCACTGCACTCCAGGCTGGGCAAGACAGCAAGACTCCATCTCAAAAAAAAAAAAAAAGGAAAAAACTTTAATACCCCACTTAAATAATCAATACGGGATTAACTTAATGGTGTATAGTTCATTCATACTATAAAATACTATATAACTGTTAAAAATAATGAATTTGATCTATATTACTAATGAGGAAATATATAAAGATGTATTTATAAGTAAAAAAAACTAAAGTTCCTTTTGATCCCACTATGTAAACAAAACTAGGAACATAATTCTACACATAAAATTGAATAATTTATGCCAGAAGTTATTATATGATACACATTTTATGTTGTAAATTAATATAAAGAAGAAAAAAGGTATATATACCAAACTATTAGCAATGATTACCTTTGGAGAGGAGAGTTAAATTGCTGACTCATGCCTAACACAGTCCCCAAGGAACCCCATGAGGGCCTGAGGACCAGCCTGGACTCCATCTGAGGTTCAAATGGGTTCAAGTGCTCTCCTGTCTTCCTCTGTCCCTGGGGTCTCAAGGCCACAGTCAGATGGATGAGGGAGGCCACTGCACATGCACGGCCCCTTTCTGCCTGATCTCGGCCTCTGAAGACCCAGCTGCACAGGGTAAATCCCTGGGAGGCACAGCCCCTGGGATCACTGAGGAGTGCACTTGAAATGTATAGGGTGAGTATGGGAGAGGCCAGTGTGGATATGTAGGGGGAATGTAGGGAAAAGCAGGAGGCCATTTGAGGCTGGGATGTGAAGTTAATGGGATGAGGGGGTGGGGAATATGGGAATACATTGAAAGACATGGGAAGTTGTGGGTGTGATATGGTTTGGCTCTGTGTCCCCACCCAAATCTCATCTTGAATTGTAACTCCCGCAGTTCCCATGTGTTTGGGAGGAACCCAGCGGGAGGTGACTGAATTGTGGGGGTGGGTCTTTCCTGCACTGTTCTTATGATAGTGAATGAGTCTAATGAGATCTGATGGTTTTAAAAATGGGAGTTTGGGCCGGGTGCAGTGGCTTATGCCTGTAATCCTAGCACTTTAGGAGGCCAAGGCAGGAGGATCATGAGGTCAGGAGATCGAGACCATCCTCGCTACACGGCGACACCCCATCTCTACTAAAAATACAAAAAATTAGCAGGGTGTGGTGGTGGGCGCCTGTAGTTCCAGCTACTGGGGAGGCTGAGGCAGGAGAATGGCATGAACCTAGGAGGCAGGGCTTGCAGTGAGCCGAGATCGCACCACTGCCCTCCAGCCTGGGTGACAGAGCAAGACTCCATCTCAAAAAAAAAGGGAGTTTGCCTGCACAAGCTCTTTCTTTGCCTGCTACCATCCATGTAAGACATGATTTGCTCCTCCTTGCCTTCCACTATGATTGTGAGGCCTCCTCAGTCATGTGGAACTGTAAGTCCAATTAAACCTCTTTCTTTTGTAAATTGCCCAGTCTTTGGTATATCTTTTCAGCAGCTAAAAATGGACTAATACAGTAAATTGGTACCATTAGGGTGAGGTGTTGCTGAAAAAATACCCAAAAATGTGGAAGCAACTTTGGAACTGGGTAACAGGCAGAGCTTGGAACAGTTTGGAGAGCTGAGAAGAAGACAGGAAAATGTGGGAAAGTTTGGAACTTCCTAGAGACTTGTTGAATAGCTTTTTAAAAAGCCTGATAGTGACATGGACAATAAAGTCCTGGCTGAGGTGGTCTCAGATGGAGATGAGGAGCTTCTTGGGAACCGGACCAAAGGTGACTTTTATGTCGCCAAAAAGAGACTGGCAACATTTTGCACCTGCCCTAGAGATTTGTGGAACTTTGAACTTGAGAGAGGTGATTTAGGGTATCTGGCAAAATAAATTTCTAAGCAGAAAAGCATTCAAGATGTGACTTGGGTGTTGTTAAGAGCATTCAGTTTTATAAGGGAAGCAGAGCATAAAAGTTCAAAAAATTTTCAGCCTGACAATGTGATAGAAAAGAAAACCCCATTTTCTAAGGAGAAATTCAAGCCGACTTCAGAAATTTGCATAAGTAATGAGGAGCCGAATGTTAATCCCCAAGACAATGGTGAATATGTCTCCAGGGCATGTCAGAGGCCTTCACAGCAGCCCCCCATCACAAGCCCAGAGGCCCAGGAGAAAATGGTTTCAGTGCTGTGTGCAGCCTAGGGACTTGGTGCCCTGTGTCCCAGCCACTCCAGCCATGGCTGAAAGCGGCCAATGTACAACTCAGGCTGTGACTTCAGAGGGTGCAAGCCCCAAGCCTTGGCAGTTTCCACGTGGTGTTGAGCCTGTGAGTGCACAAAAGTCAAGAATTGGAGTTTGGGAACTACTGCCTAAATTTCAGAGGATGTATGGAAATGCCTGGATGCCCAGGCAGAAGTTTGCTAGAGGGACTGGGCGCTCATGGAGAACCTCTGCTAGGGCAGTGTGGAAGGGAAATGTAAGGACAGAGCCCACACACAGAGTCCCTATTGGGGCACCACCTAGTGGAGCTGTGAGAAGAGGGCTACTGTCCTTCAGACCCTGGAATGGTAGATTCAGCTTGCACCCTTTGCCTGGAAAAGCCACAGACACTGAATGCCAGCCCGTGAAAGCAGCTGGGAGGGAGGTTGTGTACCCTGCAAAGCCACATAGGTGGAGCTGCCCAAAACCATGGGAACCTACCTCTTGCATCAGTGTGACCTGGATATCAGACATGGAGTCAAAGTAGATCATTTTGGAGCTTTAAGATTTGACTGCCCCACTAGATTTCGGACTTGCATAGGGCCTGTAGCCCCTTTGTTTTGGCCAATTTCTCCCATTTAGAATGGCTATATTTACCCAATGCCTGTACCCTCATTATATCTAGGAAGTAACTAACTTGCTTTTGAGTTTACAGGCTCATAGGCAGAAGGGACTTGCCTTGTCTCAGATGAGACTTTGGACTGTGGACTTTTGAGTTATTGCTGAAATGAGTTGAGACTTGGGGGGACTGTTGGGAAGGCATGATTGGTTTTGAAATGTGAGGACATGAGATTTGGGAGGGGCCAGGAGTGGAATAATATGGTTTGGCTCTGTGTCCCCACCCAAATCTCGTCTTGAATTATAACTCCCACAATTCCCACGTGTCGTGGGAGGAACCTGGTGGGAGGTTATTGAATTAGGGGGCAGATCTTTCCTGCGCTTTTCTTGCAATAGTGAATGAGTCTCACGAAATCTGATGGTTTTAAAAAATGGGAGTTTGAGCTGGGTGTGGTGGCTCACACCTGTAATCCCAGCACTTTGGGAGGCCAAGGCAGGTGGATCACCTGAGGTCAGGAGTTCGAGACCAGCCTGGCTAACATGGTGAAACTCTGTTTCTATCAAAAATACAAAAACTGGGCATGGTGGTTCGTGCCTGTAATCCCACTACTCAGGAGGCTGAGACAGGAGAATCGCTTGAACCTGGGAGGCAGAGGTTACAGTGAGCTGAGATCACACCATTGTATTCCAGCTTGGGCAACAAGAGTAAAACTCTGTCTCAAAAAAAAAAAAAAATGGGGGTTTGCCTACACAAGTTCTCTTTACCTGCTACTATTCATGTAAGACATGACTTGTTCCTCCTTGCCTTCCGCCAGGATTGTGAGGCTTCCCCAGCCACGTGGAACTGTAAGTCCAATTAAACCTCTTTCTTTTGTAAATTGCCCAGTCTTGGGTATGTCTTTATCAGCAGCCTGAAAATGGACTAATAGAGGGTGTGACAGAGAAGGTGCGATATGTGTTCATTTGAGAAGGATAATAGGATACAGGCCTTTGTTGTAACACTAGTCAGTTTTTTACTTCCCCCAACTTCCAACACTCTCCACACCTCCCCCCGCCGACACACACACACATACTCATGAAAGCCTTGTGCTTCATCATCTGGAAGAATAAACCCCAAACTCCTCACAACCTAAGTAGTGGGCATCAGCTTTTTGAGAGAGAAGAAGACAGAGAAGGCCAGGTGCAGTGGCTCACACCTGTAATCCCAGCACTTTGGGAGGCCAAGGCAGATGGATCACTTGCACCCAGGAGTTTGAGACCAGTCTGGGCAATATAACGAAACCCTATATCTACAAAAAATACAAAAATCAGCCAGGCGTGGTGGTGTGCGTCTGTAGTCCCAGCTACTTGGGAGACAGAGGTGGGAAAATCACCTGAGCCCAGGAGGTCCACTCAAATGGAAACTCATGGCTGCAGTGAGCCATGACCACGATCCAACCTGGGTGACAGAGCGAGACCCAGTCTTAAAAAAAAAAAAAAGATAGAAAAATTAAATAAAAAATCTAATTACTGATCAGAATATATGGGGTAACTCACATCCTGTGAATAATAAAAAGCCCTGGCAACATCAAGAAAGGAAATGAGACAGTATAAAGGCAGGTCTGGGCATGGAAGGGCTTCCCTCCAGAGTAGCCAGAAGGAGGAAGAAACGCCACTTCATGGGAATGTCAGAGGGCTCCACCTCCAGTTAGGATGCAGAGGGTCACAAAATACTTCCACAGCAACTGCACAATAAGAAAACACCTGACAAACTTAAAACATCACATAATAGTAGCTATGGAGGGTCTAAATAAACTGAATTCTAAAGTGGCTCTGTCCCTCTCTAGGTGCACGGAGGTTAGTGGCTGCTTTCACGCCTATGGATAGGTACCAAATCTCTGGACACAGGGACCCGCAGGAGTAAGCCCGCCATATGCAGTGAAATGCTGTGATGGGGATAAACCAGCTGAACTTTCAATGGCTACATGCGAGCTGCAAGACAACTTGGAATCTGGAAAAGCCACACACACACACACACACACAGTCCTCTGCTGCCCCCATTCCTTCCCGTGGGACTTCTGCTGGATCCACAGCAGCACAGGGAGCCAGGGGCTGGCCTGGACAGCAGAGAGAGCTCTTAAGTCTCACAGTGCTAACATTCCACACTTTTGCTGGAGAAAGGAGTCTGAGCCGAGCCTCAAGGCATTTGAAACTGAGGAGGATGCAAACCAACTAAAGTGTCAACACAGCCCCAACTTAACTGAACTCCTGACTAGTTGAAAAATAGCCTACCCTAGTCTCTACTGCTTTTATCTAGTGTTTGCACACAATTTTAAAAATGAGACACATGAAGAAGCAGAAAAATGTGACCTGTAATCAAAAGGAAAAAAGCAATAGAAGCAGACTCACAGATGATTCATATGTTAGAATTAGCAAAGACTTTGAAACAACAGAGATTATATAAATATACATATAACAGAAAAATAATTTAGAGGTAAAGCTAGAAAAAAATAAAATAAGAAGATGGAGAATTTGGGCAGACAAATGGAAACTCTAAAGAACAGAATAAAAGAAATGCAATTTTTTTTTTCTATTTAAAGAGACAGGGTCTTGTTATATCATCCACCTTGGTCTCAAACTCCTGAGCTCAAGAAACACTCCTGCATCAGCCTCCTGAGTAGCAGGGACTACAGGCATATGCCACCATACGTAGTTCTGAAATTCTAAAACTGAAAAATACAATACCCAAAATGAATAGTTCACTAGAGAGAGTAACAAAAGAAAGGATTATCAAACTCAAAGACAGGTCAAAAAGTTATACAAACATGATAAACACAAAGAAAACTACATATAGGTACAACAATGAAATTGATAAAAATCAAGGGAAAAGAAAATTGTTTCTAAAAAACCAGGTGGTTCACACCTGTAATCCCAGCACTTTGGGAGGCTGATGTGGATGGATCACTTGAGGTCAGGAGTTTGAAACCAGCCTGGCCAATATGGTAAAACCCCATCTCTACTAAAAATACAAAAATTAGCTGGGTATGGTGGCATGTGACTATAATCCCAGCTACTCAGAGGCTGAGGCAGGAGAATCGCTTGAACCTGGAAGGTAGAGGTTGCAGTGAGCTGAGATTGCACCACTGCACTCCATCCTTGATGACAGAGTAAGACTCCATCTCAAAAAAAAAAAAAAGAAAGAAACCAAAGATGGCCGGGTGTGGTGGCTCACACCTGTAATCCCAGCGCTTTGGGAGGCTGAGGCAGGTAGACTGCTTGAGGCCAGGAGTTCAAGACCAGCCTGGCCAACATA
>NW_012118232.1:14288-26971 GCF_000951035.1 Colobus angolensis palliatus
GCCTTAAAATTCTGTTTAAAGAAAGAAAACTATTATTCACAACATGATTATTTGCATTAAAATGTCCCCAAAAATGTACCCAAAAAATCCTACTAGAGCTGATAAAGGAATTCAGCAACTTTGCTAGATATCCATGGTGATGGTGGCACATGTCTATAAATATACTTAAAACCATTGAATTGTACATGTTACATAGGTGAATTGTATGGTATGTGAATTATGTCCCAGTAAAACTGTTTAAAAAATAAAAGTCATCAAAACATTTTCAAGATACAAGGATAACATATGAAAACCAACTGCATTTTATTTTATTTATTACTATTATTATTATTATTATTATTTGAGATGCAGTCTCACTCTGTCACCCAGGCTGGAGTATAGAGTGCAATGGCATGATTTTGACTCATTGCAACCTCTGCCTTCCAGATTCAAGCAATTCTCCTGCCTCAGCCTCCCGAGTAGCTGGGATTACAGGCACGTGCCACCATGCCTGGCTAATTTTTATATTTTTAGTGGAGACAGCGTTTCACTCTGTGGGCCAGGCTGGTCTTGCACTCCTGATCTCAAGTGCCCAGTTCAGCCTTCCAAGGTGCTGGGATTACAGGCATGCCACTGTGCCCAGCCAATCAACTGTATTTTCATACATCAATGGATGATTGGGGAATTCTCGATATAGAAGAACAAAGTTGGCCGGAGGCAGTGGCTCACTCCTGTAATCCCAACACTTTGGAGGCTGAGACATGCGGATCACTTGAGGCCAGGAGTTGGAGATCAACCTGGGCAATACAGTGAAACCCCGTCTCTACTAAAAATACAAAAAATTAACTGGGCGTGGTGGTGGGCACCTGTAATCCCAGCTATTCAGGGGGCTGAGGCAGGAGAATTGCTTGAACCTGGGAGGTAAAGGTTGCAGTGAGATGGACAGAGTGAGGCTGTCTCAAATACAAACAAACAAAAAAAATTAAGAACAAAGTTGAAGGATTTATATTATCTCATTTCAAGACTCACTATAAAGTTACAGTAATCAAAACAGCATGGTATAAGAAGAGACAGATCAATGAAATGGAACACTTATATGGTCTATTGATTTGTTTAACGTACCAACACAATTCAATGCAGAAGGAAACGCATTTTTCAATTTAAAATAAAAGAATCTTGATCCTTATCTAACACCATAGACACAAATAATAATTCAAGATGGATCATAGCCTAAATGAAACCTAAAACTATAAAACTTCTAGAAGAAATCCTATGAGAATTATTTTGTGCCCAAGAATCAACAAAAACTGTTTTCTTAGCACACAGAAAACGCTAAGTATAAAATATTGATAACTTTGCCAGACGTGGTAGCTCATGCCTATAATCCCAGCACTTTGGGAGGCTGAGGCGAGAGGATTTCCTGAGCCCAGGAGTTTGAGACTAGCCCGGACTCAAACATGTTGAGACCTTGTCTCTACAAAAAAAAAAATTTTTTTAATTAACCAGGTGTGGTGGCATGCACCTGTAGTCCCAGCTACTCAGGGAGGCTGAAGTGGGAGGATCACTTGAGCCCAGGGATCAAGGCTGCAATAAGCCATATTTGCACAACTGTGCTCCAGCTTGGATGACAGAGTGAGACCCTGTCTCAAAAAAAAATTTGATAAATTAGACTTTGGCCAAATTAAAACTTCTGTTTATCAAAAGATAGCACTTAAGCTACAATCTGAGGAAAGAATATTCACAATACCTATATCTGGCAAAGGACTCCTACTCAGAATATAAGAACTCTTACAACTCAGTAATAAAAAGCAACCTAATAGAAATGGACAAAAAGCTTAAACCAAAGCTTCGTAAAAAAAGATATTCAAGTAGCTTCCAAACACATGAAATTTGCTCAACGTCATTAGTTATCAGGGAAAGACAAAATTTAAGCCACCATCATGATGGCCAAAATTAAAGAAAAAAAGAAAAGGAGAATACCAAATGTTGGCAAGGATGTAGAGCAAAAGAAACTCTCATATATTTTTGATAATACAACCAATTTGGAAATTCATTTGGCTATTTCTTTTAAAATTAAACATATACCTACACCCACTCTCTGACTCAGCAATTTCACTCTTAGGTATTTACTTAAGAGAAATGAAAACATATCCACAAAAAGACTTGTACAGGAATGCTCATAGTATACACTCATAATAGTCAAACATTGGGAACAAGTGAAATATCTATAAATAGGATAATGGATACACAAATTGTGGTATATTCATAAAATAAAATACCATTGGGCAATAAATAGCCAAGAACTAATGATACGTGCAATAACATGGGTGAATCTTATCCATGATACTATATTGAGCAAAAAAAGCCAAATGCAAAACAGAACATATTGTATAATTCTATTTATATCAAATTTAAAACATGCAAATTTGTTGTGGTGGCTCATGCCTATAATCCCAGCACTTTGAGAGGCCAAGGATCTCTTGAACCCAGGAGTTTGAGACCAACCTGGGCAACACAGGAAAGCACTGTCTCTACAAAAAATGTTTTTAAAAATAATTAAGCGAGGATGGGTGTGGTGGCACATGCCTGTAATCCCAGCACTTTGGGGGACCGAGGTGGGTGGGCCACCTGAGGTCAGGAGTTCACAACCAGCCTGACTAACATGGTAAAACCCTGTCTCTACTAAATACAAAAAATTTAGCCGGGCATGGTGGTACATGTCTGTAATCCGAGCTACTTGGGAGGCTGAGACAGGAGAATCGCTTGTACCTGGCAGACGGAGGTTGCAGTGAGCCAAGATCGTGCCATTGTATTCCAGCCTGGGCAACAAGAGCAAAACTCCGTCTCAAAAAAAAAAAAAATTTAGCCGAGTGTGGTAGTGTGCACCTGTGGTCCCAGCTACTTGGGAACCTGAGGTGGGAGGATCACTTGAGTCTGGGAGGTCGAGGCTGCAGTGAGCCAGGATCAAGCCGCTGCACTCCAGCCTAGGTGACAGAGCAAAACCCTGTTTTTTAAAAAAATGCAAAACTAATATATCATGATAGAAATCATGAACAGTGGACCAGGCGTGGTGGCTCATGCCTGTAATCCCAGCACTTTGGGAGGCCAAGGCGGGCAGGTCACCTGAGGTCAGGAGTTCAAGACCAACCTGACCAACATGGAGAAACCCCATCTCTACTAAAAGTACTAAATTGGCAGGGTATGGTGGCACATGCCTGTAATCCCAGCTACTTGGAAGGCTGAGGCAGGAGAATGGCTTGAACCTGGGAGGCAGAGGTTGCAGTGAGCCAAGATCGCGCCATTGCACTCCAGCCTGGGCAGCAAGAGCTAAACTCCATCTCAAAAAAAAAAAAAAAATCTCAGCTGGGCTCAGTGGCTCACGCCTGTAATCCCAGCACTTTGGGAGGCCAAGACGGGCAGATCACGAGGTCAGCAAATCAAGACCATACTGGCTAGCACGGAGAAACCCCGTCTCTACTACAAATACAAAAAAAAAATTAGCCAGCTGTGGTGGCAGATGCCTGTAGTCACGGCTACTCGGGAGGCTGAGGCAGGAGAATGGCGTGAACCCAGGAGGCGGAGCTTGCAGTGAGTCGAGATTGTGACACTGCACTCCAGCCTGGGCGACAGAGCGAGACTCCATCTCAAAAAAAAAAAAAAACTAGAGCAGTGGTTGCCTCTGGGAGTTGAGATTGATTGGAAAGAGATACAAAGGGACTTTCTGGGATGACATAAATGCTCTATATCTTGATGAGGTGTAGATTTGAGGTATATGCATTTGTCAAAACTCATTTAACTTCACATTTAAGATTTCTCCATTTCACTGTACATAAATTATACCTGCGCTTTTTTAAGGAAGGTGAAATAAAGACATTTTCCAAAAAATAAAAGCTGAGATCGTTTATTATCAGCAGACTCACACTGCCAGAATGCTAAAGGAAGGTCCCGGGTGGAAGCTCAGAGCAGCAGGTGGAAATGAAAGCCCCACAATGGTGATTATGTGGGCAAACAGAAAAGATCATCTTTTTAAATTTCTTTAAAACACCATTGAATCCAGTGCTGGCAAGAGGAAGTAAGTACACTATAGATAATCTTTCCTAGTGATTACAACAGAAAACTCTGGACAGAATACAAAATCAACTAGACTCTGAAAAGTAAACAATAGCGGCCAGGTATGGTGGCTTATGCCTGTAATCCTAGCACTTTGGGAGGCCGAGGCAGGCAGATTACCTGAGGTTGGGAGTTCAAGACCAGCCTGACCAACATGAAGAAACCCTGTCTCTACTGAAAATACAAAATTAGCTGGCCATGGTAGCATGCGCCTGTAATCCCAGCTACTCGAGAGGCTGAGGCAGGAGAATCCCTTGAACCTGGGAGGTGGAGCTTGCAGTGAGCCAAGATTGTGCCATTGCACTCAGCCTTGGCAACAAGAGCAAAACTCTATCGAAGAAGAAGAAAGAGAAGAAGAAAGAGGAAGAAAAAGAAGGAGGAGAAAGAGGAGAAGAAGAAGAAGAAGGAGGAGGAGGAGGAGGAGGAGGAGGAGGAGGAGAAGGGGGAAAGAGAAAGTAGCAATAGCACACAGATTGGGGAAGAAAGTCAAATGTGAAGAATTATCAGCTCTGGTTTCCAAGTCAAAGTCAAAAACAGCCTAAAATGCAGAACTGCACAAGTGTGAATGTAAATAATCCAAAAGAAAGTCCTTATTTTGGATCAGAGGATCAGAAAAAGACACTTCCTCATGCTAGAGAGTATGGATAGCATCCTTCTTCTTTCTTTCTCTTTTTTCTCTTAGCCCTACCCCAAGGCCAGGCCCAGTCACAGAACCGCATTGTCACAGTGGTGGTGCTATGGGCACCTGAAAAATCATCTCCCTGGCTAGAGGAAATGTACAAAGGGACGAGACTCCTGTAGTCTGAAAGAAGTAATTTTTTCTCATTTCTTTTGCCACTTTGCCCTGAAGGCAGCTCTAGTCACATGGAACTGCATGCAAGTGTAGTGGTCTATAACTTTGAGACAAATCCATATTTCTGGCCAGAGGAACCAAGAACATAATTTCTAGGAGTGAAAGAATGAGGCAAGTCCAGAAAACAAGGAAAAGGGAATCCCCTTATTCTGTGTATAACAAACACATGTCTCAGGTTCATGCCTTAGCTGCACATTATAAATCAAAAATAAAATTCTAAGCCCCCAACCACCTGAATGGACCCCTCTTCTTGGCCAAGGGCACTCCAAAGTTAACCCGTAAAACTAGTTCAGGCTATGCTGGAAAGTGGGAGTCAGACATACCTCATTACTATTAATATCAACACAGACCTTAAGACTGATAGAACAGACTCTTTAAGTCTGATAAGAAACACATACAATCTATTTTCTCTAAAGCCTGCTACCTGGGGCCTCCATCGGCATCATAAACCCTTGGTCTCTGCAAGCCTTTATAACCCAGACATTCTTTTCTACTGATTCCAAGTCGTTAGATAATAACCAATTGCCAATCTGAAAATCTTTGAATCTGCCTATGACGTCAAAGTCCCCACTTCCAATTGTCCCACCTTTCCAGATCATACCCAGGTACATCTTACATGTACTGAGTGATGTCTTATGACTCCCTAAAATGTATAAAACCAAGTTGTAGGTCACCCACCTTGGGCACATGTGGTTAGAACTTCCTGAGGCTGTGTCACAGGCATGTCCTTAACCTTGGAAAAATAAACTCCTAAACTGAGACTTGTCTCAGATGCTTTTGGTTTACAGCATCCTTTGAAAAATGAACTACAACAAAAACCACTTCCAAGTCCCAAACTAACCCCTATGTAGCAAATGCAAGGGCAGACCCAAACAGCATAGAAAAGGCTTTGAAAGCTGACACTGACATCAGAATTATCATCCATGGAAAGCAAGACAAAGCCTCTGGCCTTTACGTAAGTGATTTGTCTGCTAAAATAAAAACTAAACATTATCCAGAGATGTAATGTTTAAACTGTCTAGGATGCAATCCAAAATTACTCAATATATGAAGAGCCAGGAACATCTGATTAATTATCAAGGGAAAAGACAATCAGTTCTTGCCATTCCCAAATCACCAGTTGTTGGAAGTATTGAAGGCTTTAAAGCAGTTACTGTAACCATTGTCCATGAAGCAAAGGTGAACCCTTTTTTTTTTTTTTTTTTTTGAGACAGAGTTTTGCTCTTGTTGCCCAGGCTGGAGTGCAATGGCGCAATCTCAGCTCACTATAATTTTTGCCTCCCAGGTTCAAGTGATTCTCCTGCCTCAGTCTCCCGAGTAGCTGGGACTACAGGCGCCTGCCACCACGTCTGGCTAATTTTTGTATTGTTTTAATAGAGGCAGGGTTTCATCATATTGGTCAGGCTGGTCTCGAACTCCTGACCTTAGGTGATCCGCCCGCCTTGGCCTCCCAAACTGCTGGGATTACAGGCGTGAGCCACAGTGCCTGGCCGAACCCTTTTCAAATGAATTGAAAGATAGGAGCTCTCAGCAGAGAAATAAAACAAAACAAAAATATAACCATGGCCCTGTCCTCCCTCTCCCTCAGGAGGGCAGACAGGTCCACTAAAAATTTAAAAATAAAGAAATATAACTGAATCAAAATTTTAGAACTGTAAAATACAATCAATATCTGACATAAAGAATCCACTGACAGGCTCATTGGCAGAATGTCAATGACAGAAAATCAGTGAATTTGAATATAGAGCAATTGAAATTAGCTAATCTGAACAACAGAGAAATAAAAGATTGTTAAAAATAATAAACAGAATGCCAGTGAACTGTGGAACATGGCATCAAAAAGCCTAACATTCATGTTATTGAAGACCTAGAAAGAAAGGAGAAAAATCATTTAAAGAAATAATGGCTAAAAATTTCCCAAATTTGGTAAAAGGCACAAATCTACAGATTTAAGTATCTCAGCAACACCAAAAAGGATATACTCAAAGAAAACCATGCCCAGATACATTATAATCAAATTGTTGAAAACCAAAGGCCAAAAAAAAAAAAAGAAAGAAAGAAAAGAAAAGACAAAACGGCCGGGCGCGGTGGCTCAAGCCTGTAATCTCAGCACTTTGGGAGGCCGAGACGGACGGATCACAAGGTCAGGAGATTGAGACCATCCTGGCTAACACTGTGAAACCCCGTCTCTACTAAAAAAATACAAAAAAAAAACTAGCCGGGCGAGGTGGCGGGCGCCTGTAGTCCCAGCTACTCGGGAGGCTGAGGCAGGAGAATGGCGTAAACCCAGGAGGCGGAGCTTGCAGTGAGCTGAGATCCGGCCACTGCACTCCAGCCTGGGCGACAGAGCGAGACTCCGTCTCAAAAAAAAAAAAAGTAGCCAGAGAAAAAATGATGCATTACTTATAGGGAAATAATGATTCAAATGACCGAACTTCTCATCAGAAATCATGGAGACCAGAAGACAGTGGAACATCTTTAAAATGCTTCAAGAGAGCTGTCACCCAGAATTCTATAAACAGGAAAAAGAAATAGTTTTGAAATAATGGTGATATAAAGACATTCTCAGATGAAGGAAATAAGAGAATTCATTGCCAGCAGAACTATTCCTAAAGAAATGCTAAAGGAAGTTAGGAAGAAGAAAAATAATATCAGAGAGAAACTTAGAACTTCAGTAATGAAGAAAATACAACAGAAATGGTTATCTAGGTAAATATAATAGACTAAAAGTAGTAGTCTTTTAAGTTCTTTAGAATATGTTTGACTGCTGTTACAGTATTGTCTGGTGGGGCTTTCAAAATATACAAATGAAATACACATGGCAACTATTACATAAGAAGGGAATATAAAGGGACTTGTATGGTTGTGAAGTTTCTACATGTTACTTGAAGAGAGAAAGCATTAATTCTAATCGATTGTGAAGGTATGCTATATGTAAAAATATATAGTAATCCTGAGAGAAAACACTAAAAAAATACAAAGAGACACATTCAAAAATCCAAAACGTAAATTAAAATGGAACACTAAAACATATTCAAATAACCCAAAAGAAATCAGGAATGGAGAACAGAAGGGGAAATAAATAACAGAGGGAACTCATGGAAAACAAATGATAAACTGTAGTCTTAAATTATATCAATAATAATATTAAATGTAAACAGTCTAAATATGCCAATTAAAAGAGAGGTATTAACAGAGTGGCTTTTTTTAAAAAGACAAATTGTGTGCTCTCTATAATAAATCTATTTAAAACATAATTATATAGGCATGTTAAAAGTAAAACAAGTACTTAATGCACAATGAAAATAGTTAAAATTGCCAACTTTATGTGTATTTTACCTCAATAAAAAAAATTAAGTAAAAGGATGGGACTTCCATTTCCAGCCAAGATAGAGTAACAGTAACTGGATTTACTCTCCCACCTGAAACAACCAAAAACTACACAAAATCTAGAAAACAATGATTTTTAAGATTCTAGAAACCAGGCAATGAAGGACAGTAATCCCCAAGAGAAAGGAAATAAATGAGTTTACTGCCTGGAGAGTTTCCAGGCAACTGTACAGGAAGGGGGAGCCAAAGAAGATACCTCAATGGTAAATAAGCATATGTACAGATACTCAAAATCCTTAGTAATTAGGGAAATGCAGACTAGGACAATAAACTATTACGGCCCACATATTAAAATGCCTACAATTTCAAAGACTTATGCCAAGTGCCAGTAAGGATGTAGAGCAACGTGAACTCTTTAGATGAGAACGAACTCGTATACACTGCTCATGAGAATTAAAAATGGTACAACAACTGTGCAAAAAAGTTTGACAGTTCTTAAAATATTTTACATATACCTACCATGTAACCCTCCTATTCCAGTCCTATTTACCCAAGAGAAATGAGAGCATATGTGTACATAAAGACTTGTACACTAATGTCCACAGCAACTTTATTTGTAATAGCCAAAACCTTAAAACAACACAAATGTGAATGCATAAACATAGTACACCCATTCAATGGGACACTATTCCACAATAAAAAGGAATAAACTATTGATATACGCAGTAACAGGAATTAATCTCAAAATAAATTTTGTTTGAAAGTATACAGATGAGGCCAGGTAATCCCAGCACTTTGGGAGGCCGAGGTGGGCAGATTACGAGGTCAGGAGATCAAGACCATCCTGGCCAACATGATGAAACCAGGTCCGTACTAAAAATAAAAATAAAAAAAATAGCCGATATTGTGGCACACGCCTGTAGTCCCAGCTACTGGGGAGGCTGAGGCTGAGAATCGCTTGAACCTGGGAGGCAGAGGTTGCACTCAGCTGAGATCGCACCACTGCACTCCAGCCTCCATCTCAAAAAAAAAAAAAGAAAGTATACAGATGAAAAGAGTATATCTAAAACATTTATCACTTCTTTGTGTTGAGAACATTTCAAATCTTCTAGCTATTTTGAAACATACAATAAATTCCTTTTTTTTGTTGATTTGAGACAGTCTCACTCTGTCACCCAGGCTGGAGTGCAGTGGCTTAATCTTGGCTCACTGCAACCTCCGTCTCCCAGGTTCAAGCAATTCTTGTGCCTCAGCCTCTCGAGTAGTAGCTGGGACTACAGGCTCGCGCCATCACACCTGGCTAATTTTTGTACTTTTAGTAGAGACAGGGTTTCGCCATGTTGGCCAGGTTGGTCTCGAACTCCTGACCTCAGGTGATCTGCCCACCTCGGCCTCCCAAAGTGCTGGGATTACAGGTGTGAGCCACAGCACCCGGCCACATGCAATAAATTCTTAACTATAGCCACTCTATTATGCTAACACTTTAACTTATTCCTCCTCACTAACTGCATTTTTGCACCCATTAACCAACCCACTCTTCATTCTTCCTCATACCCGACCCTTTCCAGCCTCTGGCAACCATCATTCTACTCACTCCCTCCATGAGATCAATTTTTTTAGCTCCCACATATGAGTGAGAAAATGTAATATTTGTGCCTGGCTTATTTCACTTAACATGTCCTCCAGTTCCATCCGGCTTGCTCCCAAATGTCTGAAGTGATGGATATCCCAATTACCTTGACTTGATCATTACCCATTCTATGAATGTATTAAAATATTATGTGTACCCCATAAATATGTACAACTTTTATATATCAGTAAAGTATACATATATATATATATATCCTGTATAATTTCATTCATATACAATTCTGGAAAAATGTAAACTAGTCTAAAATGTCAGAGAGCAGATCAGTGATTTCCTGAAGATGGAGGTGGGGCTTCAGGAGGGGTAAGAGGAAGGGATGACTGAGGAACATGAGGAAATATTTAGGAGTGATGAATTCTAAACAAAGCCCAGGCTGCACGCAGTGGCTCAAACCTGTAATCCTAATGCTTTGGGAGGCCACGGCAGGTGGACCAATTGAGCCCAGGAGTTCGAGACTAGCTGGGCAACATGGCGAGACCCTGTCTCTATACAAAACAATACAAAAATTAGCCAGGCATGGTAGTGCGTGCCTGCAGTTCCAGCTACTCAGGAGGCAGAAGAATCACCTGAACCCAGGAGGAAGTGGTTGCAGTGAGCTGCACTCCAGCATACGCAACAGAGTGAGACTGTCTCAAAACCCAACAAAAGAAAACCACAGCCCAAATCCTAGCAGATTAACATAAATCCTCATACTAAAGGCATATTTACCTCAGTTCCTATTACCTGATACATGCCCAGCATTTTTTTTTTTTTTTTTTTTTTAGACACAATATCTTGCTCTATCTCCCAGGCTGGAGTGCAGTGGCACAATTATAGCTCACTGCAGACTCGAACTCCTGGGCTCAAGCAATCTTCCCACCTCAGCTGCCTGAGTCGTTAGGACCACAGGCATGCACCACCAGGCCCTGTTAATTTTTTTTTTTAGAGATGAGGGTCTCACTATGTTGCCCAGGCTGGTCTTCAACTCTTGACCTCAAGTAATCCTCCCACCTCAGCTTCCCAAAGCACTGGGATTACAGGTAGGAACCACCACACTCAGTCCATGTCCAGCTTTCAACACAACGCTACACGCATGCTAAAAGGCAAAACATACCACACACACACACAATTTGAAGAGACAAAGCAATCATCAGAATCAAACCCAGATGTAACACAGATACTGAAATTATCAGACAGAAAATTTTAAGTAACCATGATTATTATGTGAAGGGCTCAAATGGAAAAAGTAATGCAAGAATAGATGGGTAATATAAGTAGAGAGATGGAGACCCTAAGAAAGCATCAAAAGGAAAGCTAGAAATTAAAAAACACGGTAACAACAGAAATGAAGAATGTCTTCAGTGGGCTCACCTGTGGCCTGACGTGACTGAGAAAAGAATCAGTGAGCTTGAAAATATGCCAACAGAGACTTCCCAAACTAAAATGCAAAGGGAAAAAAAGACAATGCATCCAAGAACTGAGGGACAATTTCAAAAATGTGTAACATATGTGTCATTGGAATACCTAAAAAGAAGAGAGAACAGAGCAGAAGAAATATTTGTAGAAATAATGGCCAAGAACTTTCCAAATTAATGGTAGATACCAAACCATCGATCCCAGAAACCCAGAGAACACCAAACAGGATAAATACCAAAATCTATACTGATGCATATCATATTCAAACTGCAGAAAATCAGCAATCAAGAGGCAAAGTTGAAAAGCCAGGGGAGTGGAGAGAAACACCTTACCTACAGAAGAGCAAAGATAAGAAATACAGCAAACTTCTCATCAGAAACCATCTGAGCAAAGGAGAGTAAAGTGAAGTGTTTGGTGTTGAAAGGAAAAAAAAAAAAATGCTGGGATTACAGGCGTGAGCCACTGCACCAGGGCCAGGTACAGACACTCACACCTGTAATGCCAGCACTCTGGGAGGCCAAGGCAGGAGGATCACTTGAGGCCAGGAGTTTGAGACCAACCTGATCAACATAGCGAGACCCCATCTCCACAAAAAATAAAAATAAACAAATTAGCTGGGCATGGTGCTGTATACTTCTGGTCCCAACTGAGGTGGAAGGAACTCTTGAGCCCAGGAGTTGCTACAGTGAGCTATGATTGTACCATTGCACTCCACCTTGGGTGACACAACCTCATCTTAAAAAAAAAAACAAAGGAAAAGAAAAGAAATTGACTTTTATGTTTAAAACTTTCTAATAAAGAAAATCCCAGATAAAGATGGTTTTGCTGGCATATTCTACCAAACATTTAATGAAGAAATAGCACCAATTCTATACAATTTCTTACATAAAACGTAACAGAAGGGAATCATTTTCAAATGGCTTTGGACAGCAGAATTACCTTGATATCAAAACCAGACAAAGACATTATAAGAAAATTAAACTATGTTCCTCATGAACATAGAAAAAAAATCAGCAAAATATTAGCCAATTGAATCTAGCAATATATAGAAAGAATAATACACTACTACCAATGGGGATTATCACGGGAATGCAAGGAGGGTTCTACATTAAAAAAAAGTCAATACAATCCATCCTATAAACAGATTAAAGAAAAAAAAACTATATAAGCAGGCTGGGTGCAGTGGCTCACGCCTGTAATCCCAACACTTCGGGAGACCGAAGTAGGCAGATCACCAGAGGTCAAGCATTCAAGACCAGCCTGGCCAACATGGTGAAACCCTTTCTCTACTAAAAATACAGAAATTAGCCGGGCATGATGGTGGGCACCTGTAATCTCAGCTACTCAGGAGGCTGAGGCAGGAGAATC
>NW_012118232.1:32916-33352 GCF_000951035.1 Colobus angolensis palliatus
CATTTATAATAGCTCCAAAAATATAATGCTTGGATTTATCTAATCTAATAAAACACATATCTAATAAAACATGAGCAGAATACATATCCTGAAATATACAAAATGCTAATGACCAAAATAAAAAGATACAAATAGAAAGATATATCATGTCTATTGATTGGGAGACTCAATATAGCTAAATACTCCCCAAATTGGTCCATAAATTAAATGTCATTTGAATCAAAATCCCAGCAGAATTTTAGAAGAGACAAGGTGATTCTAAAATTTATGTAGAAAAGCAAAGGAACTAGAATAGCACAGTTCTGAAGATTAAAAAAAGTTGAAAGACTCACATAACTCAATTTTAAGAATTACTATAGGCTGGGCGCGGTGGCTCACGCCTGTAATCCCAGCACTTTGGGAGGCCGAGGCGGGCAGATCACAAGGTCAGGAGATC
>NW_012118232.1:34107-35938 GCF_000951035.1 Colobus angolensis palliatus
GGGAGGCCGAGGCGGGTGGATCACCTGAGGTCAGGAGTTCAAGACCAGCCTGGGCAACATGACGAAACCCCATCTCTACTAAAAATACAAAATTAACTGGGATGGTGGTGCATGCCTGTAATCCCAGCTACTCCAGAGGCTGAGGCAGGAGAATTGCTTGAACCTGGGAGGCAGAAGTTGCGGTGAGCCAAGATCATGCCGTTGCACTCCAGCCTGGGCAACAAGAGCAAAGCTCTGTCTCAAAAAAAAAAACAAAAAAAACTTTTGCTCAGTGAAAAAAACCATTAACAGAATGTAAAAGCAAGTCACAGAATTGGAGAAAATATATGCAAATCACATTCTAGAAGGGACTTGTATCAAGACTATTATTGAGAATTCTCAAAATTAAATAGTAAGTAAACAAACCCAATTAAAAATGGACAAAGGACTTGAACAAACACAGCATCAAAGAAGATACAATGATAGCAAGTGAATGTATTAAAAGATGTTCAATATAATTAGCCATTAGGAAAATGCAAATTAAAACCACAATGAGATATCACTATGCCCCTGTTAGAAATGATAAAATTAAAAATCCTGGCAACATCAAGAGATGGCAAGAATGACGAGGAACTGGAACACTCATACACTGCTTGTTGGAATGAGAAAAATACAACCATGCTGGAAAATAGTTTGGCAGTTTCTTATAAGGTAAACATATACTTACCTAATCGTCCAGCAATCCCACTCCTGGGTATTTGCCCTAGTGAAATTAAACCTTATGCTCACACAAAAGCATGTACACAAAGGTTCACATCAGTTTTAATTGTAATAGCCAAAAACTGGAAACAACCCAATGTGCTTCAAAGGGTAAATGGATAAACACAAACTGCTGTAATTCCAGCAGTGAAAAGGAACAAGCTGTTGATAGCCCCAACCACTTGCACAAACTCAGAGACATTAGGTTGAGTAATAGAAGCCAGTCTCAAAATGTTATATGCTGTATAGTCTCATTTATTTGACATTCTGTTTTTTTTTTGTTTTTGTTTTTGTTTTGAGATAGAGTTTCACTCTGTCACCCAGGCTGGAGTGCAGTGGTGCGATCTTGGCTCACTGCAAGCTCCACCTACCGGGTTCACGCCATTCTCCTGCCTCAGTCTCCCGAGTAGCTGGGACTACAGGCACCCACCACCATGCCCGGCTAATTTTTTTGTATATTTTAGTAGAGATGGGGTTTCACATTCTTAGCCAGGATGGTCTTGATCTCCTGACCTCGTGATCCACCCGCCTCGGTCTTCCAAAGTGCTGGGATTACAGGCGTGAGCCACTGCACCCGGCTATTTGACATTCTTAAAAGACAAACAACATAATATTTAAATAAGCAAAGGATTTGAACAGATACTTCACCAAAGAAGATACACAGATGGAAAATAACCACATGAAAGATATCCAACACCATTATCCACTAGGAAATACAAATTAACACTAAAATGAGATACCACCACACATTTATTTAAATGGATAAAATTTAAAATACTGATAATAACAAGTGTTACAAAGGATGTGGAGTGACTAGAAGTCTCATAAATTGCTGATGGGGATGCAAAATGGTACAGCTGCTTCAGAAAATAGTTTGGCAGCTTCTTATAAAGTTCAACATATGACCCAGCAATCTGGCTCCTTGGTATTTAACCTAGAGAAGTGAAAAAGTGTGTCCACGAATATTGAGAGTAGTTTTATTTACTTATTTATTTATTTATTTTTGAGACAGAGTCTTACTCTGTCATCCAGGCTGAAGTGCAGTGGTGCCATCTCGGTTCACTGCAACCTCTGCCTCCTGGGTTCACACAAT
>NW_012118232.1:36562-61599 GCF_000951035.1 Colobus angolensis palliatus
AAACAACTCAAAACAATCATGATCCTCTTTTTTTTTTTTTTTTTGAGACAGAGTTTTGCTCTTGTTGCCCAGGCTATAGTGCAATGGCACAATCTCGGCTCACCACAACCTCCCGGTCCCAGGTTCAAGAGATTCTCTTGCCTCAGCCTCCCGAGTAGCTGGAATTACAGGCATGTGCCACCATGCCCAGCTAATTTTGTATTTTTAGTAGAGGTGGGGTTTCTCCATGTTGGTCAGGCAGGTCTCGAACTCCCAGCCTCAGGTGATCTGCCCACCTCAGCCTCCCAAAGTGCTCGGATTACAGGCATGAGTTATCCCGCCCAGTATGATCTTCTTATTTGGGTCTATATGAGAAGCAAAGAGATGAAGGTCCTTGTACTCCAAGGGCACAGGAAAGATCCCACATTTGGAGCCTAGGGTGACTAGAGAGCTGGAGCCTAGAATGGAGGGAGGCCTAGATGGGGCAGAGACCCAGGGGCTGGGGGATTGGTGGATGAGGTGACCCTAGAGGCCAGGTGGGCACTGGGGCCTTGAGTACCACCAAGACCAGCTCAGCCTCTAGCCAGTGGGCAGGGAGGAGGCACTCCAGGGGCTGAGGAGCAGAGGGAGATGCCATTGAAGGGGAGGTTGGAGGATGCGCTGGGTGAGGGAGCTAGGGCAAGCATGGTGGAGTGAGCCTCCTGGAGCCGGGGTAAGGGATGAAGCACAGGGAGCAAGACACAGGCCCCTCAGGGCCACTGTGGGTGACCACTGACCACAGAAGTACCAGCATCCTGGGGTACCATTCTCCCATCCCACCCCCACAATTCTCCACCTCCTCTACCAGAGTTTCCCCCAGAGGTTCTCAGTAGGCCCCTTGAGGGAAGGCTGGAAAAGGGAGAAGAAAGCAGGACTCAGTGAGGGTCCCAGTGGGACCAGCCCTCTGCTTGTGCTCCCAGGCCCACAGCCTGCAGAGGAGGGAACGCAGGTCTCCTGGGAATGGGCTGTTCTAAGGCAACCCTCAGCCCCTGCCTCAGGCATTTCTGCAGCAGCCCTAGCCCCATCCCCAGATAAGTGACCCTCACATGCAGCCCCTGGCACAGCAGCCTCCCAGGAGGACCCAGGAGTTTACTTGGTGGATCCTGCACCTTGGGAAGCCCCATGGCCCCCTTTAAAGATCTCTACCTGATCTATATCCACCTGTGGTCCTCACCTGATCTTATGCAGTCACCTTTGCTAGCCAGTCTCTTCCTTCATCTGGCTCCTTGCTGACAGAATCTGAGCATTTTCCTCGTTTGTGTCCCCAGATGCTAAAAAGTGCCAGCACAGAGCAAGTACTAAATAAATGCTCATTGAATGAATGAATATTATAAAGTAAAAGAGGACCAGATGCTTCTTTAAGGAGACCCAAGGCCCTAAAGTCCCAATACCCTTTTCTCCATGCCTAGGGACAGGTCCTGTCACTGTGCTTCCCTGTACCCAGTGTCCCCAGAAAGAGGTAGGGGTGAGCAGGAAGTGACTGGGCTGGGATTGAGGAAGCTCTGCACTGGGGAAGGTGGAGTTCAGCACTGGGAACTGGACAGCAGCCAGAAGAGCCAGCACCGGAAAGGTAGGGGTGGGGAAGACAAATGAGGCAGAGACGTGCTAGACAGGTTGAGAGAGGCAGGGCATTTAGCTGCCAGCCAACCCTATCCTGCACCAGCTACCCCTCTGTCTTACTCACCTCTGCCTGGGGTTTCTGTCCACACACTTCTCTAGTCAGGAGGCCCTGGAAAGTGGCTCGTTGAGGAAGATTCTCTTGTATTAGGCCTTTGCAGATGATTCCAAGACTGGGGGTGCTCTTCCCCCAGATCTTCCCAACATTCAGGTCTCACGGGATGTCACTTCTCCAGAAACCTTACCCAGCCTCTGTCCTCTCACTCTGCTTGACCTCTTCATAACACTAATCAGCCGGGCGCGGTGGCTCAAGCCTGTAATCCCAGCACTTTGGGAGGCCGAGATGGGCGGATCACGAGGTCAGGAGATCGAGACCATCCTGGCTAACATGGCGAAACCCCGTCTCTACTAAAAATACAAAAAACTAGCCGGGCGACGTGGCGGGCGCCTGTAGTCCCAGCTACTCTAGAGGCTGAGGCAGGAGAATGGCGTGAACCCGGGAGTGGGAGCTTGCAGTGAGCTGAGATCCGGCCACTGCACTCCAGCCTGGGCGGCAGAGCAAGACTCCGTCTCATCTCAAAAAAAAAAAAAAAAAAAATAACACTAATCATCTGGATTTCCATTGTGTCTGCTTATTTACATGCTTTATACCTTCAGATGGTAGGTTTCTTGAATGTAGGAACTATTTCTTGTTCATTTCTGGATCCCCATAACCTAGAACAGGAGCTGGGGCTTCACTGGAACACAACAAAGTTTTGTTGGACGGATGGATGGATGGACGGATGGATGGATGCATCAACGGATGGATCAATGGATGGATGGAGGGATATGCTACAAGGTGCAAGGGATAGTTTTCCAAGAGAAATTGGAGCTACACTTTCAGAAGGAAATGGGAATGAGCACCTGGCAGACCACACAACAGGTATCGAGACATATTACTGTCACCATCTCCATAAAGTGGCCTCAACCCTTGTTTGTGGAAAGAAGGTGGGCTGCCAGCCCTCTTGCCTTCACCTCCCTGATTTCTAGTTTCCCTTTTGAAGTTAGGATTGATGGTAGATTCCCCCAGAATGACAGTGATTTGGGTGGTTCAGAGGTTCAGACCGTACTCCTAGGCCCATTCTCAGGCAGGAGGGAAGAGTGGATACTGGCTGCTCATCTGTCATACCAACCTCCTAATAGTGGCCAGGGGGCGGCCAGCTGCCGTGGCTCATGCCCGTAATCCCAGAACATTGGGAGGCCAAGGTGGGCAGATCACTTGAGACCAGCCTGACCAACATGGTGAAACCTCGTCTCTACTAAAAATACAAAAATTAGCCAGGTGTAATGGCTCATGCCTATAAACCCAGCTACTGGGGAGGCTGAAGCATGAGAATCACTTGAACCAGGGAGGCAGAGGTTGCAGTGAGCCAAGATCTCACCACTGTACTCCAGCCTGGATGACAGAGCGAGACCCTGTCTCGAAAAAAAAAAAAGAAAAAAAATTGGCCAGTGGACTAGGGTCTGGCCGTTCATCCCTGACTCTTCCTGCACCATTAATCAGAGTCTGAGGTTGCCCTCTAGCACATCCTCTGCCAACTCAGGAGTAAGAAGAGCCTAGCTCTGGCAGGAGAAAGGTGGAGTGATGTTCTGGACTGGACAGTAGACTATGGATTCCCTGCTGAAATATCCCATTTCTGTGCCCTTCACAAAATGACATGACAGTCACTCCCATCAGGAGATGAAGTTTCCTTCCCTTGAATCTGGGATGCCCTGCCATTCACTTTGAATGCAACAGAAGTGCCTTATCCAAGCCTAGACCTCTAGACGGCTTACATGCTTCTGTCCTGGCCTGGGCTAACCTGCTGGAGAATGAGAAATCACATATGGAAGTGCAGTTTTCCCAGTGTGTCCATTGCCAGTCAACCTCCAAACATAAAGTCAAGGTCAGCAGAGCTTCAAACACACAACTAACTGCAAAGTCATGAGTAAGCTCAGCTGGAACCAGAAGAAACCCCCAGCTAGGCTCGGCGCAGTGGCTCATGCCTGTAATTCCAACACTTTGGGAGGCTAAGGTGGGCAGATCACCTGAAGTCGCGAGTTCGAGATCAGCCTGACCAACATGGAGAAACCCCGTCTCTACTAAAAATATAAAATTAGCCGGGCATGGTGGCACATGCCTGTAATCCCAGCTACTCGGGAGGCTGAGGCAAGAGAATCACTTGAACCTGGGAGGCAGAGGTTGCAGTGAGCTGAGATTGCACCATTGCACTCCAGCCTGGGAAAAAAGAGCAAGACTCCGTCTCAAAACAAAACAAAACAAAACAAAAACCCTCTTGGCCTACAGATCCATGCACACTAATGGTTCTAAACCAGTTTTAGGATGGTTTGCACCCAGCAATAGCTAACGGATGCAGGAGCCAGGGAGAACACCTACTCAATCTCAGCCTGAGAGCTAGGTGGAATGCAACCCTCCTGGAACAGCCAGATTTTGGCCAAAGCGGAGGTGAGGAGAAGGGTCCTGGGAGAGGTTGAAGGCACCATATTTGCTGATAGCAGCTCCTGCTCAAGAATCCAATAGCAAGGAAGCCCTGACGGAGCAAGGCTGAGAATAGAAACCATGGGAGAAGTTATCTTCACTTTGAATCTGGAGTCCTTGTTTTCATTTGATGAGAATGTACTTAGGAAAGGGTTCTCTCGTTCAGGAGCTTCTCTGTGTTGTTTACAGTGTTCTTCAGGTGTTCATGACATTGCTAAGCTCAATTTGAGACGGGACACAGGAGTGAGTGAATTCTATCAACATCTCATCTGTAATAGGATTTTTCAGGCTGGGCACAGTGGCTCATGTCTGTAATCCCAATACTTTGGGAGGCCGAAGCAGGTGGATCACCTGAGGTCAGGAGTTCAAGACCAGCCTGGCCAACATGGCAAAACCCCATCTCTACTAAAAATATAAATATTAGTCAGATGTGGTGGCATGCACCTGTAATCCCAGCTACTTGGGAGGCTGAGGCGGGAGAATTGCTTGAACCTGGGAGGCAGAGATTGCAGTGAGCTGAGATCATGCCACTGCACTCCAGCCTGGGCAACAAGACCGAAACTCCATCTCAAAAAAAAAAAAAAAAAATGATTTTTTAGAGGCTCAGCCTGAACCTGACCCCTCTGGCCCCAGGTTAACTGCAGGCAGTCTGAGGGGGAGGCCTCGTGAGCATGGGGTCAAGGGAAGCCCTGTGGCTTCATCTCTCAGGGGACCGCACCACTCCTTCACAGGTTCAGGGCCCCATGGGCACAGGGCTTTCCCTTAATACCCTCTTCTCCTTTTTCCTGACAAGAAGGAACCTCACTGTGCCTCTACACCTCCAGTCCACCTCTGCCTCCTCCTCACTGGCTTCACCCCACAGCAGGAGGGAGCTACCCACTCGGTGAAATCAGAGAGAGTGAACATTCCTTTGACTCACTTGCCTGGCAGGTAGGTCCTGGCTGTGATGAGCACTGTAGCCTGGTTCTGACATTCAGACCAAAGACAGAGCTCTTCCCAACGTGGACCCCTGTCTCCAAACAGTAAGCCCACGGTCCAGGGTCCCACTCACACTCCCACTCCCGACCCCCACACCTCAGGGGCCGTCTGTCCCCTCCAGCTTCCTGACCTGACCTGGGAGAGGAAGCCAAGCCAGTTTGACGTGCAGGTCCTGTCTAAAGCCCAGTCCTGACCCCTGCGCCAGCCCTTACAAGCCATGGCTTCTGAGCTGAGGGGTGAGTAGCTTCTGACTCCAACCACCCAAGAGCAGCGGTGGGCAGCTAGCCTGATGAGGTCGTGCAGGACACACAGGGACCAGGAGCCAGGAGCCAGTTGAGGTCTCCATCCCAAGTTCTTTGGAAAAGGATAACAGCCCTCAGGCTAGCAGAGGGGCAGAGCTAGGAGACTGCTGGAGTCCTGTCCCTCCCCAGGCCACCTCCCACCTAGTCCCTGATGAAATCCCACCCCCGCTCCGCCAAGAAGCTACTAGAGACGAGGCCCAAAAGAGGAGGCTTTTAATACAAAGATGGTGGGGCATGGCCTGGGAAGGACTTAAATAAGGAGGGTAAGAGTGTCAGGAACCAGCAGCCGGGGGTACAGGGACCCTGCGGAGTGGTATGATGCAGACAGAATTCCGAGCCTCTTTGATTCTCCACCATCGGCCAAGCCTGCAGATAGCGCAAGAAGCAGTTGAGACTCGGCCCAGTCTCCACCCCATTTCCACCCAGCAGTCCAGCCTGCACCACCTTACCTGAACCCTCAAGGGCCACACGTACCTGTGCTCTTGCCCCACCCCAGCCACTAGGAAGTCCCCAGAGCTGGAGAACTTGAGGCTGTTGATAAAACCCACCTGAGCAGAGAGAGAGACAACACAGAAAGACATTAGAATGCCCCTCCACCACCGTCCTCAGCATCACAGTCAAGGGCCAGGCCTTACCAGGCCTGGGTTAAATCCCTGCTCTGCCTCCTACCACCTGGTGACACAGGCCAGTCCTTCACCTGTTGGGGCCTCAGCCTCCACATCTGCGAGATGGGGGTAAGCAGAGCACAGGGCTAGCGGTGAGTTTCTGAGGATGAAGGAGACAGTGTACACCAAGTATGGCCTGAGGCTGGCTCCTGGTGGTGGGGCCCTGGAGACCCCATGACTGTCCCCATTGACCTAGACCCTGCATTCTCAGCACACATCACTGACAGATCCTGCCACCCTCCCCCAGGTCACCCAAGTGTGGACAGTAGGGTCCACATGCTCTAGCCTGGCACCCAATCTGGCACCAGCGGTGCAGAACCCATCACAGGGCCAGGTCTCCATGCCTCTGCCCATGCTGCTCCTGACTTGTACCCCAGCACCCTGGACAAGGTTAGGATAGGAAGCGGAGCAGAGCGGGGAAAGTAAGGAGGGTTCCTGCCAGGCCCTGTGCTACGAGCTGGCCCTGCCCTGAGAAGGTTCCCTTCTGGCAGGAAGACAGACCTTAAAGAGCTAATTCCAGGGGCCTCAGCAGTGTGGCAGAGACAGGCTGAGCATTCAAGCCCACTTACTCACCAGGGGAATGTCGCAGAGAAGGTCAAGCTGCCGGAAGCCTTCCCCACACTGCCAAAGCCGCACACAGGAGCTGTGGGAGCCTGGGGAGACAAGAACAGTGAGCAACCCCCGCACCGGCCCACCCGGCGACCCCTCCTCCCTGCCTCTCAGGGCACCCACCTGTAGCCACCAGATCTGTGTTGAGGAGGGCTGCCACCGACGATATCCAGAAGGGTTGCTCCAGGCCTGGCTCTCCCCGCAGCCCGTGAGCTTCACGCTGCAGGGCAAGTGGTCGCTTCTTGGAGAGGCCCCACAAGGCCACAGAGCTGTAGACAGGGAGGGAATACAGCAGTGAGAGGGCCAGAGGTAGAAAAGGCCACATGTGTAACACAAAGGATTAATGCTTGAGGGGATGGGTACCCCATTTCCCATGACATGATTATTACGTACTGCATGCTGTATCAAAACATCTCAAGTACCCCATAAATACATACACCTAAGTACCCACAGAAAATTTTTTTTAATTCTAAAAAAAAAGAAGAAAGGCCACATGACAGGAAGGGATCAACAGCACACAGCCCAGGCGAGGTCATCTGAGCTCTCTGCCTCAGCATCCTCATCTATGAAAAGAGGTTACAACAGCTCCCCCACTGGGGGTGCCCTGAGGCAAGCTCAGGGCCCCATGGGCAGCCAGCGCTAGGGAGCAGAAGCCGTGGCCAGAGACATCCAAAGGAGCTCTTACCCATCGTCCGCGCCAGACACCATGTGCTCCTCATTGATTAGGTGGATGCAGTCGATGGAGCCCCTGGAGAAAGGGGCTGTGAGGGGCGTGGCCCAAGCCCACCCCCAACCCATGTAGACCCCACTGGCACGGCAGGCCACCTTACTGGTGGCCATAGAAGACAAGCTGGGACTCCTCGGGGATCTTCCACACACGTACAGTCCCATCCCGGCCCCCAGCCGTCACACAGCACTCCCGGCTCAAGGCATCCAGAGCAGCCACTGCGTCCTGGTGTCCAAAGCTGGAGGGCCAGACAGAGCAGGATAGGGGTATTGTGTGAACTCACACGTGCACACTCACACACCCTCTCCCACGCCATCCACATACCCTCTCCCATACTACACACTCACAGTGTCTCCACATAGGAGTTCTCCGCCACATTCCACACCTTCACAGAGCGATCGTGGGATGTGCTGTAGAGCTGGTGGGTGCCTCTGCGGAACGCCAGCCCCTAAGGGTGCATGGGGAGAGGACAAAGGGGACCTGGACTACAGCAGGCAAGAGACAGTTCAGGCCCAGGGAGGACTTCCCAAAAAGCAAGCCATGTAGCACGTCCTGTGAGGCACTTTTGTGCAGCCCGGCTGTATTGCTCAGGTTGGAGTGCAGTGGTGCGATCATAGCTCACTGCAGCCTCCATCTCCTGGGCTCAAATGATCCTCCATCTCAGCCTCCCAAAGCCCTAGGATTATAGGCAAAAGCCACCACACCCCGCCCAGAGGCAGCTTCTCAAGGCCCTCCCTGATTCCTGAGCAAGCTCAGCCTGGTCTCCCCCAGCTCCTCTCCATCCCTCTAGACCATTTATGTACTTTACAGCACCACTCACTACCCAATCGCTACCCCAGGATGCAGGTTCTCTGAGGACGGGGACCCCAGAAGCCAGCACTGAGCCTAGAACACTAGCATGTGCCCGCTAAAGATCCACTGGGGTAGACCCAGCTCCTCACCGACACTGCATCCTGGTGTCCTGTGAAGGTGTACAGGTGCTGGCAGCTCTGGGCCTCCCAAATGAGAATGAGCTTGCTGCGGTCACCCGAGGCCTGCAGGGATGAAGACAGTGACCACAGGCACCCACCGTGCACCAGATCTCCCACCTGCCCCCAGGGCCAACCTGGCCTTACAAGGTACTTGCCGTCGGAGGAGATGGCCATGCAAAGGACATGGCTGCTGTGGCCAGAGGGTTTTCCCTCGGCACCCTTCTTGGCTCGAGGAATCACATGAAGCTTCCGTCCACTCTCCACGCTCCCTGCCATTGGGGGTGGGGGAGAAGCTACTGGGATGGGGGACTAGGGCTGGCTGGTAACCTCCCTCAAGGGGCAGCATGGAAAGAAGAGCCATGGCAAAGGTCCCAGACTCCGCCAGAAGACCTGGCTCAGCCACCATGAGCCTCCGGACAAGCTGCCTCAGTTTCCTCATCTATGAAGAGGGACATTAGTGCCAAACAGCAGCCATGAAGCCCAAAGAAGAGAAGAGATGCACAAGGGCTTTGGGATTGATAGTGTGAGCTCTCCTGTTACTACAGCAGGTGGAGAAGGAACTGCTCAGCCAGCAACAGATAGGAACGCAGGAGGACCGAGCACTGAATCCAAGGACTGCACAGCCTCAAATGTCTTCTAGTCCAACCACCCACCTGCGACATTAATTCCCATTAAATCATCTTCCTGACTTTGCCAGAAGGTCACTAGGGACAGGGAGCTCATAAGCCCCACTGCTGGGCAGCAGCTTCTACTGTCACCCAGAGAGAACCTCTAGGGCAGCAAACCTGCCTCCAGAGACTTCTCCACTTCAGGGCTCAGCCTGCCGTGACCACTCCCGCTGCCCTGACCGGCCCTCCCGGATTTTCCCTGAGGGCTGCAGCCCCTCCCAGGCACTCACTCACACTTAATGATGGTGCAGTCTTTGGCGGCAGAGAAGATGGCCGAGTCATCTGGGGTGATGACCAAACATGTGATAGAGAGCTGGTGCCCCCGTAAAACACGAATGTCAGCTGAGGCTGGGGCCTGGATCTGGGCAGACAGGTGCTGGGTCACTGCGGTTAGTAGCATAAAGGCACCACTCCACCAACCCCACCACGCAGTGTTGGCCTTTCCTACCCAGGCCAGAAGGAAAACAAGACCCAAGGCTACAAGGACCAGATCCTTCCCTGACCGGATACGCCCAAGTGTCCACCATGTTCCAGAGCAAAGACTCCCACACACTGAGCCCACACTGAGCCACCTGCCCACCAGCCCAGGTGGGGTCCCCAACTCCCTCTAACCTTGTACCGAAGTACCATGCCCACTCACCTCCTTTGCTACCGACTTCTGCAGCCTGCCCCTCTGCTCGAGCTGCATGGAGAAGAAATGGATGAGACCCTGGGAGCAGATCAGCTCCACCACCGCCCTCCCCAACTCTCCCTCCACTTACCACATCCTCCTTCAGGCGCCCTGCCACCTGATCCTCCTCAAATGCACGGGCCTCAGCCTTCTCCTCTTCTGCGCAGGACAGACCAGACCAAGTAAACTGAGGCTGAGATGCCTCTTTCCCCTTCCATCCCACTGCCGCAGGGCTGGGTGACGTGGGAAGCTCCAGCTGCCTCAGCAGAGGGGAGGGCAGGCTGGAGGGTTCCCTGCTTTTACTTATCGGATCAGCCCCCTGCAGGCTCCTCAGGAGGCCCATGAGAGCTCCTGGCCACCCCCACAGAGCAGCCAGCACCGACAGCCCGGGCACCCACTGGAAACCCATGTCAGTCACCCATCAAGTGGCTGGGGTTGCAGCAGCGGGCAGCAGAACAGCACAGGCACAAGTCCTGCCCATGGCTAGCCTGCCCACTGGCTCACCTTGCTGACGGAGCTGCTCTAGGTAGAGCTTGGCCAAGCGCAGCTTCTTTTCCTGTGCAGTTTCCTCCAGCTCTTCCTCCTCCTCTTCAGGCTTCCTTGGAGCTAGGCTTTGGGCAGGAAGGAGCTGGGTCTGAGGGGCTCACCTTGTTCCTGTGGCCACTAGGATCGTGCCTTCTGAATGCTCGCCCTGCCATCCAACCTTTCCCATTCCCTGCCAGCCCACATGGCCGGTGACTACACAGCAGAAAACTGAAGGATGTGACTCCCCAAACTAAAAGGCCCCACTCAGTGCCCCACGTAGGGGTGGAAACAGACCCAAATCCCAAAGAGATCACTAAAGACTCTCAACTCTGGGGGAAAAGGGGGGGCTTCCAAGAGAAACCAGGCTTCCAAAAGAAATCAGGTCACATACAAAGAGTCAGGAATCAACATGCTCGGGCATCTCAACAGCAATATTGAGAATAAGAAGACAAAGGAGCCTCACACACAAACCTTTGAAGGAATACACTGACCCCTAAAATGCCATACCCAGTCAAACAATCAACGACAACACTGCCAAGTATGCAAAGTGCCACAGAACTTTCTCCCTCTTTCTTAAGAAGGATAAAGGATGTGCTCCCCAAACAAGAGGGTAAACTTGGAAAGAGAAGGGAAGGGATACCAGAAACCAGAGATGCGACACAGAGAGCAGAAAAGATGACACCATCCCCAGACATGACGGGGGCAGTCTGGATCAGATCCATGGATCCACCAGGCAGACACACCGGGACTGTCATCACCACAGCATCATCCTTTACCCTGGGAACAAGGTTTCAAGTGAACCTTGACTGTTTGGGGATTGACCCTTACTGGTGAAGGTACTGCTTTCCCTTCCATGACCCAGCCCTCGGGACCAGCTGAGAGTACTCACTTCACTCAAAGATAGGTCCTGCTTTGACCTGCTCCTGGGAGCTGGGGGTAGGTCATGGGCACTCAGATGCAGAGAATCCAGGGCAGCCCACTCCGTCTGATCATGTGCCTGCAGACATCTAGTCTCTATCCACTCCCCTAACCGGGTTTCCCAGGACTCACTCGTAATCCTGCCCCTGACTTCCCCAGAAGGGACCTCGAAAACTCTCAGCAAAGCCAAAGCTGGACCATGCCCCAGAAATAATTCAGTGCCCTATGCCTGGCAAGCCTTCAGCCAACAGGGCTGGTGCTGCCCTTCCCTTACACAGCCAAGAGACCTGTGTTAACTTCAGACTTCTACTCAGTTTCGCCACACCAATCAATCTATTGTTGAAGCATTCATACACATGAGGCAGAACGCTAAAGAAATGCAAGGGAAGACACACTATGATTCCATTTACAGGATATGCTAGAAAATGCACGACTCCAGGGGCAGTTGTTAGCAGAGACTGGGGGAGAGGGAGAGGGGCTGACTACGAAGGAGCAGGAGGAGTTTTGGAAGGTGATAAAACCCTTTATCTTCAGGGTAGCGGTGGTCACAAGACTGTGTGTGTTTGTCAAAACTCACTGAACTATAACTTTAAAAAGTGAATGGTACTATATGTAAACTATACCTAAATGGAAAATACTAATTTTTTAAAAGAAGAGCAAAGAAACCAAAAAAATGATTAACTCAAGTTAGGAATGACAGTTGGGGCTTCTAAGTTTCTGCAAATGTTCTAGTTCTTAACCTAAGTGGTAAGTGTACAGAGATTCACCGATTTACCACTACTCTCTGTAGTACAAATACATCTCATTCACTCTTCTGTATCTAACACACTTCACAACACAACATTCTAAAAATATTTAAAAGCACTTAGCCACACTAGTCTGTCACACACTCACCCACAATAACCTTCGGATTAAGAAAAGTACATTAATGGATGGGTGTGGAGGCTCATGCCTATAATCCCAGCACTCTAGGAGGCTAAGGTGGGTGGATCACTTGAGGTCAGGAATTTGAGACCAGCCTGGCCAACATGGTGAAACTCCATCTCTACTAAACATACATAATTAGCCAGGCATGGTGGTGCAGGCCTATAATCTCAGCTACTCAGGTGGCTGAGGCAGAAGAATCACTGGAACCTGGGAAGCAGAGGTTACAGTAAGCCAAGATCACACCACTGCACTCCAGCCTGGGCAACAGAGTGAGACTGCCTCAAAAACAAAAACAAAAAAAGTACATTAAATCTTTCTGTGAGCAAATTAAGGCAACACATACTCAATCTTAGAAGAGAGGTTCTAAAGTCAGCTCACAGGGAAGGCACTAGGATTCTCTGGTCCAAGAGCCTCCCACCCACAGGGTCAGGCCTGACCCCTTGCCTGACCCTTTGAAATCCTGCAAGCAACCACACCCATCACTTGCAGAAATGAGGGAGGCATTCAAAGCCCTCTACAATTTGCATGCACCTATGACCACCCCTCCTGTTTGTGTGTGTGTGTGTGTGTGTTTTTTAGAGACAGGATCTTGCTCTGTCACCCAGACTGGAGAGCAGCGCATGATCATAGTTCACTGCAGCTTCAACTTCCTAGGAAGGGATCCCCCCACCTTAGCCTCCCGAGTAGTTGGGACTACAGGTGCAGACCACCGTACCCAGCTAACTTTTTTTATCTTTGTACAGACAAGATCTCGCTATGTTGCCCAGGCTGGTCTCAAACTCCTGACCTCAAGCAATTCTCCCACCTTGGCCTCCCAAAGTGCTGCGATTACAGGCGTGAGTTACCAGGCCCAGCCCCCTTCCTTCTTTCCTAGTGCCCATTCTGGCACACTTACACCTCAGACTTTCCTCTGATCCCTGAATGCCTTCCCTACCTCTCCATGACAGACTCCTCTTCATCTCTCAAGACCCTATTTAAATGTCCCTCCTCTGTTCCCAGAACACACAGCTATAAGATACACATGTCACCACAACACTGTCTTCACCTGCCTGCCTACCTTTGCTGTTCCCTGAAGGCCTTCCCTACCTCTCCGTGAAAGACTCCTCCTCATCTCTCAAGACGCTATTTAAAAGTCCCTCCTCTGTTCCCAGAACACACAACTATAAAATACACATCTCACTACAACACACTCTCTTCACCTGCCTGCCTATCTCTGTCTGCATTTCCAACAGTAAAGACAGTGCCTGGCGCGTTAAGAGACGGGGAGTCCAGTAATTGTGAAATTGCAGGAAAACTGGCAAGGGAAGAGAGATGCAAGAAATACTTGACAGCTTTGTTCTGTTTTCCTGCAATTTCACAATCAGTCCAGTCCCTGCCAAAGACTAAGGAGGTCTCAATGGCCTCGGATTGGGGCCTAGGGTCCTTCCCACCCAGAGACCTCGCAGAAACGAGACTGCAGGACCAGAAACTAAAGGAAAGAGCCACGATCTCAGAGCCAAGGGCCAGAGTCTTGGGTTCTAGGCTCAGCTCTGCTCGGACTCACTGAGTCTTCCATACACCATGGGCCTCAGTTTTCCCTCCCACTACGTGCAAAAGAATAGCTCACCTCTCGCTCTCAGAGTCGCTGGAGATCTCCTCATTCATTTTGCCGCCACCCTTGGATTTGCCCCTGTTCCCCGCAGAGTCGGCCTGGGAATTATACGGTCCTTTCTTTGGTTAGGGGTCCCGACCACGCTGGCATGACCAAGGGCCCCCCTCGGGTCCCTCAGAACCCCAGAACTGGGAAAGGCGGTGGCTCCCGGGTTAAGCGCACGGTTTTCTAGGATTTGGCCCGCGGAGAGAGGGACGAAGCTGAGTCCAGCAGGGATCCTGGGGGAAGGGCTGGGGAAGGGCCCGGACCCAGGTCCCCTGGATGGGATGACGGTTGTCCCAGTAGCAGGGCTGACCGCGGGCCTCAGAAGCGCCATGCTCACCTTTCGCCGCCGCTTGCCGGCCCCCACGCCAGCCCCGGCCCCAGAGGCCGGCTTTCCCCGCTTACGAGCTCCCGCTGTTGCCGACATGTTGCCCACCAGGTGTGTAGCAGCAGCCGCCGGGGAACTCACGTGGCAGCTGAACCCTCCCAGCTCCCCAGCCGCATGGCAAGACCCCGCGTCCTGATAGGCTTCCACCGCCCGCCGGGCCCCGCCTCCTACTGCTCCATTGGGTCCTTAGGCAGGCTCTGCCTCGCCCCCAAGTACCCATAGGATGCACGCTTGTGGCCCCGCCTCCTGAAGTTCCTAGGCTCCCCGCACCAGGCTCGAGTAGGAAGCCCACATCTCCCGGGCGCTTCCGGCCTGAAGCTGTGGCGCTTGCGCTCTGCTGCTGGCCGACTTCGAAGTCGGAGGAAGAGCCTTCTCTGTGTTTGCGCGCCTTGGCCGCTGGGGGGCGCCACAGACGCGGAGTCCTTTCGCGTTCTAGAGCGTGACTCCTCCCCTCCTTGGGCAGCCCGGCACTAGACCCAGCGGGGATCAAAGCAGCCCCGGGGAGAGGGAGGCTGCGTCGTTACCCGGGCCCAAGGTCACCGGGCGACTGGCAGATGCGTGCTGCAGGCCCCGGCCACCGGAGCAGCGCTACGGATGCGACTGCCCTGGCCTTGGATATGCCAGATCGAGTGTCCACCCGTCCGTGGGACTGGTCGCCTGACTCGGCCTGCCCCAGCCTCTGCTTCACCACACTGGTGGCCAAAGAGCCGATGTCTGATTCCCCACACAAGCTCATCCCCGGCCTCTGGCGATTGTTGGGGAATTCCCTCCCTAATTCACTCCTAAGGCTCATAGAGAGTTGTTAGACCTGGAACTGCCCAGGTTGGCGCACACAACCAGGTGGGGTGGCAGCCAAGACATCTCCCATGTCCCTGCTTTTCTTAGGTGAGTGTCCTACGGTCCTGCCCACAGCCCTCCGCAGGGCAGGGCAGGGCAGGGCAAGGCCTGGTGGGACTGGCCTTTGCCCTCTGGCAGTTCAAGACCACTGATCTGGAGTTCTGGCTCCTCAGAACTCTTGAGTCTATTGGGAAGGACCAGCCTGGCCTTCCCAGCACTGGATTCTAAGCCCCGGGAGGATACATCTGGCCCCAAGAATCCTGCTCCCAGGAGCCTCTGCCCACCCTCCCCCATAGCTCGGTGACTCAGCCCGGCAACCATGCCAGGGCTGAACTAGCTGACACAGTGGGAGGAGCCCTGAAGTGGAAGACAGAGATCCTCCTTTCACTTTCCCTACCCCTCAGGACACACAGGTGAGCTGGAGAGGGTAGGGAGCCAGGCAGACCCTGTTGACCCGAGTGGGCAGAGTGGACAGAGTCCTAATCTTGCACTTGGGACTGGGGGAAGGGGCGTTTCTGAGTGACAAATAGCCGGGTGTGGTCTGGGACTGGGAATGCTGTCAGGGTGGACAGAGGATGCAGTGGGAGGCCACCGAAGGGCCAGCCTGGGGTGGGGCAAGTTGATGCTGTGCTGCCCCAGGGTGGGGGTGGGGAGTGAGAGTGGGTCGTTAGGGATGAGGAGACCATGGAGGCCTAAGGACCTCTCTGTGCCCCAGGACAGCCATGGCTCCAAAGCGGAAGTGCCCGGCACAGACTGAGGGCCCTGAGAAGAAGGGCCGGCAGGGGAAAAGGGAGGAGGACCCCTTCCGCTCCACCGCTGAGGCCCTCAAGGCCATGCCAGCAGAGAAACACATAATCCGTGTGGATCCAACATGTCCACTCAGCAGCAACCCTGAGACCCAGGTGAGCTGCAGTCCCCAGTCAGGCCCAGAGCCTGCCTGCTGATAAGCACAAACACACCCAGGCCACCCACTTAGGGCTCAGTTCTGGGTTTGGAGCCCAAGGCCCCCAGGTAAGCGCCAGAGCAAGGCCATGTTCTCCTGACCCTAGATGTCAGGGCTGTGTCCCATCAGGTCCAGGCAGGTCACGTCTGCCCTTCAGACCCCATGCAGGCCTCCCCCCACCACACTTAGGGAAAGGTTCTGACTATATCAGTCTCCTGTGTGCTCGCCCATGTCCCCTCAGGGCAGAGCCATGTCCCTCTCAGATTCCCCCATCCAGGGCCCAGTTGTGTGCCCCTGAACTCCCCACACCCCCATGTCAGGGTTTAGCCATGTCCTCTCATACCACATCCCCGAGGGAAGAGCAGTGACTGCCCAGGCTTCCAAGACAGGGTCCCTCTGACTCCCACTGCTGCTGGACTCCTGTCCCCATCAGAGCTCTCTCGGTGTGCAGCCAGGCACCCCATCTGACCCCAACCAGACTGCCCCCCACCTCCCCTCTGGCCCAGGTGCATGAGGACTATGACTGCACCCTGAACCAGACCAACATCGGGAACAACAACAACAAGTTCTACATCATGCAGCTGCTCCAAGATGGCCACCGCTTCACCTGCTGGAACCGCTGGGGCCGTGTGGTGAGTGCCCCGCCTGCTCTACACATACTCCACAGGGTCCCCAAAAGGCCACAGCTACTGAGTGGGGGGGCACACCCAACTGTCCCGGGGCGCTCAGCACAGGGCCTGGCCCAACACACAGGCCAGCAAATGTTGATGGTGGACATACTCCTGAAGGCTGTCGGTTTCAGGGAGAGGTAGGCCAGTCGAAGATCAACCACTTCACAAGGCTAGAAGATGCAAAGAAGGACTTTGAGAAGAAATTTCGGGAAAAGACCAAGAACAAGTGGGCGGAGCGGGACCGCTTTGTGGCTCACCCGGGCAAGTATACACTTATCGAAGTACAGGGAGAGGATGAGGCCCAGGAAGCTGTGGTGAAGGTGAGATGGCCAGGGAAGGTGGGCGGGCCCTGGGCTGAGGGAGGGGACTGGTTGGAGAGTCCCCGTTGGTTGGGCTTTGCCACTGCCCAGCTGCGCAGCCTCAGCCACAGAACTCCCCTCTGGCCTCAGGCTGGCCAGTCTCTGTCTGGTGTCACGCCCTGCCCAGCTGCTCCTGCCCACATGTGCCTTCTATCTTCAGGTGGATGGAGGCCCAGTGAGGACTGTGGCTAAGCAGGTGCAGCCCTGCTCCCTGGACCCAGCCACGCAGAAGCTCATCACTAACATCTTCAGCAAGGAGATGTTCAAGAACACCATGGCCCTCATGGACCTGGGTGAGGGGTGAGAGGCAGGCAGAGTGGCAGGGGCTTCAGGGTGGCAGGGCTGTGGGGCTGAGTCTCCCCACTCCCCTGTCCCTCCAGATGTGAAGAAGATGCCCCTGGGAAAGCTGAGCAAGCAACAGATTGCACGGGGCTTCGAGGCCTTGGAGGCTCTGGAGGAGGCCCTGAAAGGCCCCACACATGGTGGCCAAAGCCTGGAGGAGCTGTCCTCCCACTTTTACACTGTCATCCCGCACAACTTCGGCCGCAGCCGGCCCCCGCCCATCAACTCCCCTGAGCTTCTGCAGGCCAAGAAGGACATGCTCCTGGTGAGGGCTGGCAGGGGTGCGGGCAGGCAGTGGGGCAGTGAACAGACAGCCTAGGCGAGCAAGATGAGGTACAGGTAGCCGAGAAGGCCCACAGGGATGGATTGCCTGGGCAGGCTGACAGACAGGTGGGGAAGGCCAGGCAGACAGATAGGGTGGGAAGGGAGATGTGGATACACAGTTTGGGCGGCTGCAGTACCAGTTGTGTGAGAGAGGATAGGGGAGTCCAGAGGTCAAGTGGGAAGACAAGTTGCCAGGGCCCATCATCCTAGGTGCTGGCAGACATCGAGCTGGCCCAGGCCCTGCAGGCAGCCCCTGAGCAGGAGAAGATGGTGGAGGAGGTGCCACACCCCCTAGACCGAGACTACCAGCTTCTCAAGTGCCAGCTGCAGCTGCTAGACTCTGGAGCACCTGAGTACAAGGTGAGTTAGACCCCATAGAGGGGCCAGGCTATCAGTGGGCACCGTCCCTCTGCCCACCTGCCCTTGAGGTGCCCAGAGGAATACTCACCCTCAGCCTTCCCTTCTTGTGTCTCCAGGGCCTGAGGAGGGCTTGGGACTGGAGAAAGAAAAGAGGGGGATTAGCTCCTGAGCCTCCCACCCTGGCAACCAGCTTCTGCTCTCCCCACAGGTGATACAGACCTACTTAGATCAGACTGGCAGCAACTATAGGTGCCCTACTCTTCAACACGTCTGGAAAGTAAACCGAGACGGGGAGGTGAGGGAGGTTCCTCCACCCCCTCCCCCATCACCACTGTGCCTTAGGAAGATGTCCTTGGCTTATCTGCCCCTTAGCAAATCGTTTAGCAACTCTGGTCAGTTTCTGCCGGCCATGAGTGCGTGTGAGTAAGCAGAGGGGCGCTAGGCCTTGGTCACACCTCTGAGCAGCAGGGCAAGGCACCTGAGTGCTTGGGTGGCAGGACTCCCATTTCTCACTTCCTCTCCACTCAGGAAGACAGATTCCAGGCCCACTCCAAATTGGGTAATCGGAAGCTGCTGTGGCATGGCACCAACATGGCCGTGGTGGCCGCCATCCTCACTAGTGGGCTCCGCATTATGCCACATTCTGGTGGGCGTGTTGGCAAGGGAATCTACTTTGCCTCAGAGAACAGCAAGTCAGCTGGCTATGGTGAGGTGCCCCTCTGGGCCAAGCCCTGGGAGGGTTGGCACTAAGGTGGATTGGGCCCAGTCCTTGCCCACTGGAAGCTCATGGTGAATCCAAGAGAGGGAATCCTTTAATGGTGAATGACTATAGTGCTCAGTGGGTTGTCCTGGGCTTTGGCGGTGGGGTTCTTAGAGGAAGTGTCTGATGGTCAGGGATGGCTTCCTGGGGGAGGTGATACAGATAGGATGGGTTTACCAACCAGACCTGGGAGGGGGTAAAAGGGGAGCCTTTGAGCCAAGTGTGGTGGCACGCACCTGTAGTTCCATCTACTCAGGAGGCTGAGGCAGGAGGAGCGCTTGAGTCCACGAGTTTAAGGCTGCCATGAGCTATGATCACATTCTAGCCTGTGTGACAGAGCCAGACTCCATCTGAGAAAAATAAAAATAAAAAAGAGGAGATGTCAAGGCAAGGGGATGGGCAGAGAGGCTGGGAGGATATGAGGATGTGGCAGGTCAGGGCTTCCAAACACTTCCTGATACTGGAGCTCAGAGCAATGCCTAGTGGGGGCAGGGTGGGCTAGGGGCACAGAACGATTGATGAGGCTTTATCCAGAGAGTGATGGTGAGCCTAGCTGGACTTGTCTGTAGCAGAATCCCAGTGGCTACAGCTATGGAGACAGGGGCAGCAGCCAGAGGCTGAAGGGAGGCCATGCTCTTATCCAGGCTGGATGTGATGGGTGCCTGGCCCAAGGGCTGGGAGGTGCAGGGGAGGGAGCCCGTGAGAGGTGCATGTAGGACGTGGGATGGGGAGCGTGTGGGAAAGGGTCAATGCTGTCTCCAGTGACTTCTGAGTTTCTGGCCAGGAGTGTCCTCACCAAAATGACCTCCCCAGACCAGCTCCTCAGCCCAGGTTGACCTCATCATTGGAGGCCAGCTGGCCAAGAGAACAAGGACAAAGGATTCATCCCAGAACAGATGGGGCTGAAGTTCTAGGATGCCTGAGGTCACCAAGAGCAAGGGGTCCACCAGGAGGGCAGAGGAGCTTAGGAAAGAGTGGCGGGGTGGAGGGCTCAGGAGAGCCAGGGCGAGGAAGTCCCAGGTAGGGGCTGATGAGGTCAGGAGCAAAGTCAGCAGAGCAGGCCAGGGAGAAAAGCCCTTGCCCCGGGTTTGGTCACTGGGAGGCCATTGCTGACCTTGATGAGGACAGCAGAGGGTGCAGAGGCCTGGCCATAGGGAGCACAGTAAGGTGGGAGGGAGTGGACCGGGACAAGGAGGGAGTGACGGCTGGAGGAGAGTGAGCCTTTTCTTGCTGGAGCAGCAAAGCCAGAAGGGATAACATCGCAGCAGAGAGCGGCCCCGTGGGTCAGCAGGAGAAAGGCTGGGCTGCCCACTGGTGCCTCCTTGTGTCCTCCAGTTACTGGCATGAACTGTGGGGCCCACCATATCGGCTACATGTTCCTGGGTGAGGTGGCCCTGGGCAGAGAGCACCATATCACCACGGACAACCCCAGCTTGAAGAGCCCACCTCCCGGCTTTGACAGTGTCATTGCCCGAGGCCACACCGAGCCTGGTGAGTCCTTGGAAGCTGGATAGCCCAAGGAGAGAGGTGGGGCCGAGCTAGGGGCTGGGACATTTTCAGGGAGGGGGCTGGGAAGAGGGACAAAAAGAAGCTTCCCTGCAGTCACTCAGTTTGTCATTTGACAAATATCCACTGGTTCAACAAATCATTCCTGGGCATCCCGGAGGGCTTCAAAGAGAGGAGTCTTGACTGAACATTGAAGGATGAGGACAAGTTTCCCAGAGAGAAGTCGGGGCAGACACCGCAGGCAGAAGCCCCAGCCCTGCAGTGGTTTGGAGGTGGGCAAGGTGGAAATGAGCAGGCGTGCCCTGTGATAGACGTGGAGAGCGTAGGGGACAGGACTTACTCGTAAGGCCAGGGACCAGTGACCCCTGGGCCATCCTGGCCCTTGCTGTGCCCTGCAGATCCGACCCAGGACACAGAGCTGGAGCTGAATGGCCAGCGAGTTGTGGTGCCCCAGGGCCAGCCTGTGCCCTGCCCAGAGTTCAGCAGCTCCACATTCTCCCAGAGCGAGTACCTCATCTACCAGGAGAGCCAGTGTCGCCTGCGCTACCTGCTGGAGGTCCGCCTCTGAGTGCCCGCCCTGTCCCCCAGGGTCCTGCAAGGCTGGACCATGATCTTCAATCGTCCTGCATATCTCTGGTACCCCTATATCACTCCTTTTTTTCAAGAATACAATACGTTGTTGTTAACTATAGTCACCATGCTGTACAAGATCCCTGAACTTATGCCTCCTGTCTAACTGAAATTTTGTATTCTTTGACCCACATCTGCCCAGTCCCTCTCCTCCCAGCCCATGGTAACCAGCATTTGACTCTTTACTTGTATAAGGGCAGCTTTTATAGGTGCCACATGTAAGTGAGATCATGCAGTGTTTGTCTTTCTGTGCCTGGCTTATTTCACTTAGCATAATGTGTACCATATTCACCCATGTTTTCACAAATGACAAGATTTCCTCCTTTTTTAAGGCTGAATGGTACTCTGTTATGTATATGCACCACATTACCTCTATCTGTTCATCTATCAGTGGACACCAGGGTGCTTCCATATCTTGTGAATAGTGCTGCAGTGAACTGGGAAAGCAGACATCTCTTGAACATTCTGATTTCATCTCCCTTTGATGTATACCCAGTAGTGGGGTTTCTGGATCCATATCACCCCTTCTTATCAGGCTCCCCTGTGTCCCAGACGTCAATCCCTTCCCTCCAATCCCTGTTAGCCTTGATGTGGCTGTGGCCCCAGATTCTTGCCTCCTGAAGTGATGGGTGTGGTAGGGGCGTATTACAGGGACACAGATGCAGCAGCCTACTCAAGGAGCACAGCTGAGAGTGGCTTGGATCCCACATCCACCCAGGCCGTCCATCCTGGCCTGGACTGCATGTCGGAGCCATGTGGTCACCAGCGTAGGCTACACTGCAGGCATGCGCAAGCAGCTTTACTAAACGTGGTATTCTCTTGCCCCACCCTCTGCCTATCTGTGCCACAACTGTGCTGGGCCTGGGCCTCCAGCCACACTCCAGGGAGCGAATGCTCACATCGGTTGATGTGGATCATGCACATACTCCTTGCCCTTCCTGGTCCATAACTGCAACAACCTGCTTCCTCTAATTGAGGCTTCAAGGGGGACCCCCACTGTCAACTCAGAGCTATTTGTCATCTGGGGACCCATGTGGTGATTCTGTCCTTTATCCCAGACATTGCCAGGTGAATCAAGCATTCCTCATGTCTTGGCACCAAACATCCCTTCGTGTCTTTTTTTTTTTGAGCCTGGGTCTTACTCTGTCACCCAGGCTGGAGTGCAGTGGTACAACCACTGCTCACTGCAGCCTCAGCCTCCCCAGGCTCAGGTGATCCTCCCACCTCAGCCTCCAGAGTAGCTGGGACTACAAGTACATGACACCACACCTGGCTAATTTTTGTGTTTTTTGTAGAGACCGAGTTTTGCCATGTTGCCCAGTTTGGTCTCAAACTCCAGGGCTCAGGTGATCCTCCTGCCTCTGCCTCCCAAAGTGCTGGGATTACAGGCGTGAGCCACTGCACACAGCCTCCTTTGTGTCTTAATCTAAATGTTACAAACAAGTTGAGCATATGTGAGAGGGGCACAGCTCTGCAATCATGAAAGGAGGCTGTTCAGGCAGGAATGCCAGTGATCACCAGGCAGGTCATCCTATCCACAGACAAGGGGTGCCATTGCTGGAGCAGGCCAACATCCAGGCTAGGGTTGCACATTGCATTTAGTTGTTGTGTCTCTTTGGTCTCCTTTAATCTGAAAACACTCCTCAGTCTTTTTTTTTTTTTCTTTTATAACTTTGACATTCTTGACACTTGAAGAATACAGGCCAGTTGTTTTATAGAATGTCTCTCAGTTTAGGTTTCTGTAATGCTTTGTCGTGATTAGATTTAGGTATTGCATGGGCAGGAACGTGACATAGATGATAGGCCCTTAGGGAATTCCATCTGTAGGGGCATGGCCCATTCTTGGTGATGTTAAATAATTTTAATCATCCATTAAGGTGATGTCCACTATGTTTCTCCACTGTGAAGCTGCCATTTCTCCCTTTTGTAATTACTCAATAATCTGTGGGGAAATACTGTTGGGTGTAAATGTCCCTTTCCTCATCACCTTTCACCCACTAGCTTTAATATCCATCGATGATAACTGAAATCAACTACCTGAATCAATTTTTGCTAAGATGATTGCAAATGGTAGTTATCTAACTCCATCATTCCTTTTATATGTATTAGTTTACATTATCCTTTCTGCCTTTATTATCAGTGTAGACTCATGGATTTTGATTTTATTCAGTGAGTTATAATCCATTACTGTCATTAGTTATTTTGATCCTCAAATTGTCCCAGATTTGGCCAGCACAAGGTCCCTTCTGTGTCCCGATCATTTTTTGAGCACATCCTTTCTCTCTGGCATCACAAGATGTTCCAGGTTCATCTCATACAAACCTGGAATCAACTATTTCTCCAAGAAGCCCTGGTTTCCTGGAGCAGGAAATGTTTAGAATCCAAGATCTGGGCAATAGATGTGCTCCTTGGTGCTGAGGTGTCATTGCTTTTAAGTCCTTTCAGCAAACAGAGCTAAGGAATGTATATATGTGGCTGGGCGCAGGGGCTCTCACCTGTAATCCCAGCACTTTGGGAGGCCAAAGTGGGAGGATCTCTTGAGCCCAAGGGTTCAAGGCTGCAGTGAGTTATGATTGCAACACTACATTCCAGCCTGGATGACAGACTGAGACCCTGTCTCTTAAAAAATAAAAAAGGAAAAAAAGAAAGAGGAGAGGGAATATGTATGTGTGAATAAATAACAAACACATCTGTCTATATCTATTTCTGCAGTTCCAATCAAACACCACAGAGTTCTTCCATTCTTCCCCAATTCCCTATTTCCTTGATTCTCAAACAGTAAGAACCTGGGTTTCCATCAACATCAGTGTATCTATTTATTTGCTCAATCCTACACAAAAAGGAGTTTCAGAATTGCCATACCAATACCCTGTGAAAAACAAATGTTCTAAATAGAGCTCAAGGTGTATCTGATCTTACTCAGTATTTTTTTTCTTTTTCTTTTTTTTGTCTTTAGACTGAGGGTCCATGGTCAAAGTAACAGTTTGAATATAGGTTCAGTTGTTACTTGGATTGGTTCTTTCTCTTCAATGTAGTTACGTTATTCATTTGAAATACAGGTAGGCTCAGCCATTTCTGTCTGCATTCTTCTTTGTTACTTTATTGTTTTCAATATGTGGAACATTAACATAGTTCCAAAAGGTCCACTCTATGCAAGGTGTGCTCAGAAGAGTCCTTCTATCCCCCTCACTCCATTCCTACTCACCTGCTGGAGGGAGCCAGTTTCATTAGTTTCTGATATATCCTTCCTGTGTGTGTGTTTTTATTTAATTTTGTTTTGTTTTGTTTTTGCAAATTTTGCAATACACACACATACATACACATGCTAACAAAGTGTTTTCATTTTTTATTTATATTGATGATGTTGAAGGGAGCATGAACTCTGGAACCCACCATAGTCCCCACCCCTCCCTGTCACCTTCCCCAGTCCACTTTTCTCATTTGCTGTTCCCACTTGGCCCTACTGAGCTCTCTCCAGACCCTGGTAACTCAGGGGCTGCCCCGGGCCTACAGGGCTACCTGGGTAAGGACCAAAACTTCAAAAATTCAGCTTCACTTCCTACAGGCAAATGCCCAAGTTCAAGTTGTAGTCAAGGACAGGAAGGGACACCTGTGTGGACAGAGCTCTAGGAAGCAAGTGACCTGGATTCCAGGTCCAACTCAGCTGTGTGACCTGGGACCCATTTCTCCACTCTCTGGGCAGGCCCTACTTTTCTTATCTGAATAATGGAGAACTGCACTGGAGCCCTTTGAATTCCAACACAAAATTAGTTAAACCAAGAGGTCCATGTGCTGTCTTCACCATCTAGATCTGCAGCGATGCTGACCCTGTGTCTGTGAGGGGTGCTAGGGCCACAGGCACAAGTGAGGCTCAGATGAGGTCCCTGCTCTCATGGAGCTTACATTTTAGTAAAGCAGGCTCTAATCAAATGTATGCATAAATATGAAATACCATAGCAGGTAGGGAAAGTGCTGGGAAGAAAAATAAAGCAGGATAAAAGGATTTGAGTGATGGGAAGGTGGAACAATTTTAGAAAAGATGGTCGCAGGCTGGGCGCGGTGGCTCATGCCTGTAATCCTAGCACCTTGGGAGGCCGAGGCAGGCGGATCACAAGGTCAGGAGATGGAGACCATTCTGGCTAACACGGTGAAACCCCGTCTCTACTAAAAA
>NW_012118232.1:62389-63986 GCF_000951035.1 Colobus angolensis palliatus
AAAAAAAAAAAAAAAGGATGGTCACTGAAGGTCCCTCTTGAGCAGAGACCTGAATCATGTGAGGGAGCAAGCCATGGACAGATCTGCAGGAAGGGTGTTCTTGCAATGGAAACAGCAAATGCAAAGAAACTGGCTTGAAGGGCGGAAGGAACACAAGCAGACTGCTGTGGCTAGAAATACTGCGGGCAAGGAGGAGGGTGAGCTCAGAAAGGGGCAGAAAAGGCAGATAAAAGGGCCTGGCTCCCATCACAGAGGAGCCGAGATTCTATTCTGATCTATTCTGATGACGGGAAGCTCTTGGAGGTATGAGAGCTGGGTCATGCCCCCATCTGCTTTGTTTTTAGAGGGATCCACTTTAGCCACTGTGTAGAGAGTGGACTGTAGAATATATGTCAGTTAACATCCAGTCAGCAAAACAGAAATTACCCTAGGTATTTCAGACAAGGGAAATTTGATACAGGGAAAGAATTGAATGACCAAATGGGGGATGATGAGACAATCCAAAGATTAGCAACAGCCGGAAGTCACTACCACCCTAAGACTGGAGAGATAAAGGAAGTGAATGGTGTTCTGATGCCCAGAGGCTAGGGTCGCCCTGCAGGAGCCAGAAACACAGAGGGGGCCACCTGAAGGGAGCCCCTGGCTGAGCTTCAGAGGGCAATAAATCCTGGCTTCTTCCCTCCTCCCATCCGCCAGTCTTTTGCTGGTAACTTTCATTGGCTGAACATACCCAAAGTCAGTTGACAAAGGAGCCTGGGAAATATAGTTCCCAGGAAGGCACTGGGAAAGAAGGGAATGAATCTGAGGGCAAACAAGGCAGATGGCCAGCACAAGGTGCAGGAGCCGAGGCCAGGAGACCAGCTAGAAGGATGCTGAAATGGTCCAGGTGAGAGGTGGTGGTGGCTGGGACCAGTTTGATGGTGATGGTGAGAAATGGCTGGATTCCAGAGACCTCAGCGGATTGCATATAGGGCGTGGGGGAGAGAGAGGTATCCTGAGATGGAGTTCACCAAGATGGAGAAGATTCTGGGAGGAGCAGGCTGCTGGGGAGGGGTCAAGAGTCATGGTTCTGTTTTGGACATAGGAAGTTTTAGATGCCCAGTAGTGAAAGTCCGGGGGGGGAAATGTTGAAAAGGCAGCTGGATACCCAAGAAAAGAGGAAGAGGCTTCAGATACCAATGCAAGCTATCAGACTATAGATGGGGTTTTGCCATGAAACTGGGTGACTGCACCTGGGGCCATATGCCCTACTGGAGTTATATGGCTTTCCACGAGCCAACCACATTGGGGCAGGGAACCCTGCCATTCACTGATTAGTCAGGACTGGGTTTTGTGCTTAATCAGGAAAATGGAGGGTGAGGATCTTGTTCACCCAAACTTCCTGTCCTGAGAATTGGGGAGGGGTGGTTTTCTAAAGAAAATTCAGGGTGTTTAGCCAGGTGTGGTGGTTCGTGCCTGTAGTGCCAGGTACTCGGGAGGCTGAGGTGGGAGGATCGTTTGAGCCTGGGAGGCAGAGATTACAGTGAGCCAAGAGTGTGCCACTGCACTCCAGCCTGGGCAACAGAGACCCCGTCTCAAAAAAAAAAAAAAAAAAAAA
>NW_012118232.1:65841-76719 GCF_000951035.1 Colobus angolensis palliatus
TTATGGCTGCGCGTGCCTGGCGCCCGCAGCGCGGGCCGCCGAAGCCGAAGCGGCTGTCACCTGGGTCGCCTACTCGGCCTTCGCGGCTCACCCCTTCCTGTATGGGCTGCTGCAGCGCCCCGTGCGCTTGGCACTGGGCCGCCTCTCTCGCCGTGCACTGCCTGGACCTCTGCGGGCCTGCACTCCGCAAGCCTGGCACCCGCGGGCACTCTTCCAGTGCCTCCAGAGACCCTCAGAGGGCCCTGCCGTAGGCCCTTCTGAGGCTCCAGAACAGACCCCCGAGTTGGCAGGAGGGCGGAGCCCCAGTATACCAGGGGCCACCTGAGAGTTCTGTCTCCTGAGCAGAAGGAGGGTGGTTTCCGTGGGGGCTCATCCAGCCCCTGCACAGGTCACAGCAGGTGCCCTGCTGGACATCTGGCTCTGGAACAGGAGGAGAAAGGGTATCTGCAGGCTTTTGAGGCCCACGGACTTCTGAGAGCCAGGAATCCTGGGGTCTGGGCCCAACACTGCATAGCATTGTGCACAGGCCGACCCTTACTTAGGCCTCAGCTTTCCCATCTGCACCCTGCAGCATCTCTAAGGGCCCCTCCAGCATAGGTGGTTTGTGAAACTCACAGGTGGTCCCCAAGCCAAGGTGGGCAGGTGTTACAGAGAAGAGGGCCCTAAGGGCTCACAACCAAAGTGATCCGCCAAGCAGGACAGTATCTGCGTTACAGCCACAGCAGGAAGAACCACTGGAGAGACACTCGGAACGACTTCCCTGACATCTGCACCAAGGAGAGTCTGGATAAAGCTACTGAAACTCGTCCATCTGCTTCTAAAATGCCCAGAAGACAACTGGACCAGTTTGGTGTTAGAAGTAGGAGGCTGGACGACTTCATCCCCAAAGGGTCCTGAAGCACCAGAACTGGCGTGTGGAAGGGGCCGAGGCCTAATTGAGGTTGGTGGATTCACACATGGGGGTCCTCCAGGACCTCAGCTGCACCCATTTTCTGGAGGTTTTGCTGCCCACAACACCAGTATTTCACAGCTTTCTGGTCGCTGAGAATATTTATTCAAAAACAGGGATTGAAAAAACTGTACAGAGTGTCTGCTACTGAGAACTGGGCCCCTGCCCCATGCCACTCCCCCAGCTACCTGGCAGTGCCCCCCCTTTAGGGTGCCCCCTGATAAGCCCAGCCAGTTCATTCCAGTCAAAAGGGTATCAGTGGAAGCAGCAAGAAATCTGCAGGTGGTGGGGAGAGAAGCCTGGCCCCAGCTACCCCCCGGGCCCTCCTCCCTGACTCCCAAAAGGATGCAGTAGGCCAGGAAGCCCTAAGGGATGGGGAGTGTGTGAGTGACACCTCCCATGGTGGGGGCACTAGGGAGTCTCCTGGCTGCTCCCTGTATCCAAGCACAGAGCTGAAGAGGTACGCCCCCTGCCCTGGGGCTGCCGCAGCTCAGACCCCTGGGCCAGAAACTGCCCCCATTCTGAGAGAAGGAACTCCCATAGATGGAGGCAGGGTAGGGGGTGCATCCATGCGTCTGGGCGTTAGCGGCGTTTAGGACCCCAGGGTGGAGTCTCCTTGGGCGGGCAGGGTGCGGAGGCAGCCCCCTGCTGGTGGTCCTGCCTGCCCCTGCCTGTACCTCAGCTGGCCTCAGTAGGGGGAGAATTTCTGCCGCTCAGCCTTCTTGCTCCCATTAGCCGCTGCCATCTTGGCAGTGTAGGCCGCCAAGCCCGGCGGCGGCCCTGGGGAAGCAGGTGGTAGAGCCAAGAAGGGCACAGGCTTGAGGCCGATGAAGTTGGAGAGGGAGATGGCATAGGGTGTGCCCAGCAGGCCTGGGGGAGCTGTGGGCAGGGCCGTCAGGGGTGGCGAGAAGGGGGCAGGCAGGTCTGCGGGGGCCGAGCCGGGCGTCCCCCCAGAGGTAGACTTGGCCGTCTCTAGACTGGAGAGAGGGATATAGAGGGGAGACGAAGGGGAAAGTGGGAGTGAGAGAGGGACAATGAGGGCAGAGATGGGCATGAGATTAGATGAAAGGCAAGAGAGAGGCAGTGAACAGAGAACAATCATATGGGGTGGATGTGTTTGAGGGGAAGATGGGAAATGTGGAAGAGGAAGGGAAGAAAGGACAAGCAGATATAGATAGCATGAGGTGCAGGGAGAAATGGGGTTGCCAGAGACCCAGGGAAAAGAGACAGCAATGGAGAATGAGAGGTGGATATAGATGGGGGAGATGGGGCAACAGAAGGTGAATTAGGCGAAGACCATGGGGAATTGGGGTAGGGTTAGGAGAGGCAGAGGTCAGGCCCAGACAGAGAGAGGAGGCCAGCTGTCCTCTCCCCACCCCTGCCTTTCTTGGGCACATGAGAACCGTGACCTGCTCCCCTGCTGCCACCCAGCCCACGCTCACCAGGCAGTGATGAGGTACTGGGCCAGGGCGATGGAGACCGGAGAGCCAGTGATGGTGACATGCCGTTCCCCAGCGCCCTCTGCTTGGTTCCCGATCTTGATATGTGCCCCTGACATCTGCCGGATCTCGCTGATCTTGCTGCCCTGGCGCCCGATCACACAGCCAATCAGCTAAAGGGAAGATAGAAATCAACCCTGAGTGAGGTGCAGAGACCCAGGCCCCTTACCCACCCTCCAGCCATCCCATCCCCTGCTCACGTCGTTGGGAACCAAGAACTCCTGTGAGCTGGTCTGTGTGCCGGGATCCAGTCCTAAGGGGGAGAAGAGGGACTGAGTGTGGTTCTGGACCTTTCCCACCCCACCATTTCCACTCTCCCTGGAAGGGAGGGGGGTGCCCTCTTAGGACCCTCCCCTGCCTCCTTGTGCAGGGGTGGCTCACCTGGCACCACGCTGGGTGTGGCAAAGGGGACCGCATGGCTTGAGAGCTGCTGGAGCTTGGTGACCTGTGCCAAGGAGGGGTCAGAGGTCAGAGGAGGCATGGTTCGGGAAGGCGTGCCTTGGGCTATGGGTCACTCACCTCAGCTGGGGTAACAGCCCCATACTGACCCTGGACAGAGAAGCCCTGTGGGGACAAAGTGGGTGAAAAGCGGGTTACTGTGACATTAGGGCAGTTCAGTGACAGTTACTCCTTCCCTGCTTCCTGGACTTCCAATTCCTTCTTCCATCCCCTCCTCCATCTCAATCCCCCTTCTCCAGTAATGTGTCCCACTGCTCCTGTTATTCCCCTCACCTGGTTGGCAGAGAGAAGGACAGTACCTAGGGAGAGGCTCGGATGGTAGGGGATAGTGGCTCCTTTGGGTGGGGACTGGAAGGCATAAACAGGGAGGCTCTGTCAGGACCCTCTCAGACTCCAATAACCGCCCCAACTGCCCAGTGGCCTCAGGTCCCCACCATGACCCCCAGGGAAAAGCTCATCATCCATCCCTGTAGCCCTGCCCTGCTCCACCTGTGGCACAGGCATAGGGTTTGGGGTGCCCGACAAGGCAGACCCAGGGCCCATCTCCTGCCCCCACTCCCTGCCCCAGGGCAGCACCTCCAGGATAACAGCGCAGATCTGGCGCACACACAGGATGATGGCATCAGGCACCCCAGACACCGTAACAGCTCGCTCTGTGGAGTTGGGGAGCAGGTCCCCTGCCACCTGTACCTGGGCACCTGTAGTCTGCAAACAGAGAACACGGGCCACTTCTGGCTGCTCCCATAACCCAGAAAAGGGCTGCCTAGGCTCAGAGCTCTCTAGTCAGGAGGACGCCATAAGCCCAACACCCCTCTTGCAACTGCTCCCTTGCCCCGGACTCCCTGTGTGCGGTATCCCTCTCCCCTCACCTCTCGGATCTCCTTGATCTTGGTGCCAGCCTTCCCAATCAGTGAGCCACACTGACTGGCAGGGATGACAAGGCGCAGGGTCACTGGAGGCCTGGAGACATTTCCACCATTTGCAGGAGCAGCACAAAGGTCCTGACAGGGAGATGGTGGGTTGGCCATGCTCGTCCCTGCTACATCCGCCCAGGGGTCAGGAGGGTACCCTTTCCCCAGTCCCACTTCAAGGGAACACTGCCCTGGGCTTGACCTCCCCTCCCACCCATAGCCACTATCTGAAGTCGGAGTTGCGTTCCTCCTAGGGAACCACTCTTGGTCTCCTGCCCTGGCCAGCCACGGACCTCATCCAGTTTGAAAGCAATCATGGAGACTGCATGGAAGACAGCCGCTGTAGACCCGGTGATGGTGGTGATGCGTTCGGGGCAGGAGCCCTCGGAGATGGTGATCCGGGCACTGCTCTGCAGATACAGAATGAGCGCCGGGCAGCGGGGCATCTTCCCTGCTCCCTTGTCAGAACTTGTCTGCCTGCCCCACTCACCAAGCCCCAGGCAAGGCTCAAAACTGCCACCCTCTGGGGCACTCACTGGTCAGCCCAGAAGGAGTGGTTCAGGGAGAAAGTGGGGCAGGGATCTCCCCTCCACATCAGGTGCCCTGGGCTCCTCCCCCAGACTCCATCCTCACCTGCTCCCGGATTCGCTTTACAGTCTCGCCCTTCTGTGGGAGAAAAAAAACAGAATCGCTCTTAACTTAGAGGTCACAGCCTCCTTCCCTGGGCTGAAGCCTCAGCTGGAGGGGGATGTACAGAGCAGAGCTGGGCACCTACCTTCCCGATGATGCTGCCCACTTCCTGCAGACAAGACAAGAGTCGTCAGATGGGTGCCAGTGCCCAGGCCCAGCCCCTCCCCATTGGGATAGCCAGTGAAACCCAGCCCAGCCCAGCCTCACCTCGCCTTGCCCTCCACCTCCCACTCACCTTCCCATGCATCAGCATCCGCAGCGTGAGGGTGATGCTGAGCTCTGGCTCCTCCTCCAGTCCCCCATCCGAGCCGCTCATTCTGTCAGGCGAGGCTGGGGCCACAGCGACCTGCAAATGTGTCCACGCTGCGACCTGGCTGGCTCTGGCAGGGGCGGTCAAAGAGGGGTTCGAGAGGAGCCCAGTTCACCCTGTCCCTGCCCTTACATGGGGACCCCAGAGCTAGGCTAATCAAACTCCCAGAGGAAAGAGACTGCATGGACCTTGAGTGGCACACATTCCTCTGACCAGGTGCTTATGTGTCTCACGAGCTGTGCAAGCCTGGGGAACCCATTCAACCCTCTGAGCCTCAGCTTCCCCATCTGTAGAAGGGGGATACAAATTCCCATCTCCAAAGAGTGATAAGAATTAAAACAATAAGCACATATATGGTAGGTACCTAGTCTTTCCCTTACCCTGAGACACTAAAATAAATAATTAACTAGGAAGCCTATGGGAGTCCAAAGAGGAGAGCCTCCTCCCTGACCTCTTGGAAGAGGGAACCTCTGTGGATTGGGCCTTGAAGGTGGAGCTCAGGCTGAAAGCTTACTCCATAAGAGAGGCACTTGCGTCCAGCAGCCAGAACCTCTACTGGATGGAGCACAGAAGAGCAGCTGGGGAGGAAGCTGGAGCAGCCATGGGAAGTCTTGAAGCGAGGGAGGCCTCGGGTGTGGTCAGGTCTTGCCCCTGCCTGGTAAAGGCCTGAGGCAGGGGTTGAGGGGGGAATTGAGGCATACCTCCCACCTACCAGAAGTCACTAGGGCAGAGGCTCACTACAGACACCTCTGGGCAGGTTTCAGTCAGCACTGGGCTGCAGTGGGTGGGGCACAGCATGTCAGGGGACTGCCAGTTCTGCACGTTGGTTTCCAATCTCTCTCCTATGTGCTGGAAATGGCCTTCGGAACAGGAGGTAAGAAGTGTCCAGGCTGGCCACATTCCCAGCCTGGAACACTTTCTACTGTACCAGAAACAAGTCACCTGGGCTCTGAGTCTCAATTTCCTCACTCCTAAAATGGAGGGAATACCTCTCCCTGGGATTGCGTGATGGGTAAGAAAAGGATTTGGTGGGCTGTGGGAATGTCAAGGCCATTAACTGATGGAGAAAGGTGGAGCCTGAGATTAGCTGCTGGGATTAGCTCAGCAGTCGGCCCTCCCCACCCGACCCTTTTTCATGCCCCTACTTAATCCTGAACCTTAATCCTGCTTGGAAATCCCTCTCCTTAGGTGTCTGTCTCCTGCCAAGGGTCAGCCTTGATGGGGAGCTCACTGGGGGACCAGAACCCTGTGGGGAACACAGGGAGTGGGACTAACTGGTGCTAAGTCTGGGCCAAGACCAAGCCCTAACACTGCAAATTCCTCATGCCCAGAAGGGTGTGGGGTGAAGGATGAGTGCTGGGCTTGGAACACTCCAGAAGTCTCTGGGCGCCTTCCTCCTCAGAACCCTGCCCCATCCCGACATGACAGGAAAGGGCATGGAGTTCTGTCCAGCGCCCTCTTCTGAACTCCCCTTGCTAGACAGAGCTTGAGCACGGAAGGTGAAGGGGGCTCCCAGCCTGGCTCCTTCTTAGAAGCCCCAGCAAGCCACTAGATGGCATAAGGTCTTTGTTTCCTCACCTATCCAGCGGAGGTGACACCCTGCTCCCCTGGGCGCAGCTGCTCCTCCTTCTATTTGAGTTCTGCCATAGGGACTCCAGAGGGTGGAGATGAGCAGTGGATGCAGGGACTGTGCTCTCCGAGCATCCTGGCCAGCCTCATGCTGGCTGCCCTTGCTAGACATTCCCCCAGCTGCCTGCACTTCCCCCATCAAAGCACTTGTGATGACGTGCTTGGTTTCTGCCTCTCTGGACAGCCAAGCCCAGGAGCCCCTTGGAGCAGGAGCCAAGGCTGCTGCCTTCTCCTTATGTCCCCAGGGCTCAGTTCAGAGCCAGGCCAGAGAAGGTGCTCAGAACATACTGAGCTCAGCTGGAACTCAGCTAACATACTGGTTAGCTGAGCAGATGAATTCACTGCACAGAAGGAGAATCTGATGCCTGGAGAGGATCAGTAACCTGCCCAAGGTCACAGAGAGGTGGGACGCGGTGGGACTAGCATTGCTAGTGTGAGGCTATCCAAAGCCCCACCTGCCTCCCCTTTCAGGCTGCTCCTGTCTGGATCTGTTAGTCCTCTTCCTGGAGGGCAGGCTCCTTCCAAAGCGGGGATTGGGCTTCAGTTGTCTCTGAGACCTTTGCCTGGCTAGTAGACAGGGATCCTATTTGGAAAGGACTGACAACTTGTCCAGGGCCTCAGTCTTAAGTTCCAAAATTTTCTGGGGTTCAAGGACCCCCTTGGGATGGTAACCAGTGGGAGACCTGACATTGTCCCCAAACCATCTCTACATGACCTCTCGTGGCTCCACGAAAAATGGGGCAGGAGGGCTGGAACATGGCCAGAACTAGAGCTTTTGCCATGAAAAGATGCCTGGGTCTCCAGCAGAGACCCACTGCCCCAAGTCCAGTGAGTAACTTTGCCCAGGTCCTCACCTGACCTAGACCTTGGTTTACCCACCTGCATTGTGTTTAGGGGCTGGGGGTAGGGAGAGAGTTGCTGGTCTATCTGCGCCCTTCCTATTCTGAGAGACTCTCAAGGTCTTTCCCATCTTTAGGCAAGAACAAGGGGTTCTAACCCATGTCTTCCAAATTATTCTCCTAGGGCCCAAGGAACAAGCAGCCCCATTAGGCATCACTGGCTCCCCCTGCCCTCACCGGGGCTCTAGGGAGTTATTTGTTGCTCCAGCCTGGTGGGCCCTGGGTCTTTGCTGGGCCACCCACGTGGCAGCCACACAACATGCCACAGTGACCTCCAGCTCACCTCCGAGGGTGCCCAGCCCCCTCTGGTCAGCAGGGCTCCCTGGCAGGACACACCAAGCTCACACCAGGCCTCTGACCTCGGGCATTCCCTCCTGACTCCCAGGCCCCCTCCCCAGCCCCAGTGCCCACTTCTGTCCCTGGCTTTCTGCCACTCAGGCTGGAGGGGATGGCGGGGGGGTGGTGGTGACAGCTGTGTAAGCGATGGCGGCTGCCCCCTTCCTGCCCCTCCCCCCCAGCTGTCTCTCTCCCATGACAGCTGCCCAATCAAAGGGCTGGGGGCTTAGCCAGCTCCCCCCACATGCAGGGATCAAGTGTCCACCCTGCCTTTGTTCTGGAACAAGAACAATTCGGGGGAGGGGAGGGCTCCTGGGGCCAGGCGATTCAAGTAGACTGGCCCGCCCCTTGGGGGATTCCCTCTGCTCTGCTGGCCAGAATGTCTGGACCAGCTAGGGCCTGTGGACCCACCTGGGCTTCACTCTCCATCTCACATCCCCCCATATCCCCTCAGCACCCCCAGCTCTCCACCTAGCAGCCTCCTTCTCCTATTCCCACTCCCAAAGCAGCCATGCTAGCCACACCCAGCGATGCTGGGGAATGGCTTGGAGCATCCGGGGAGGCAGGGTGTGGTGAGGGTGGACCCTGGGCCTGAGCAGGTCTGCATCGAGGGCTCCTAACTCTCCTGCCCAATCCTTTCTCCGGAGATGCTCACTCTCCTAACTAGCCAGGCCTTCCTAAGAATTGCCCCAGCGTCCTTGGACACATGTGCCCAGCCTCTTGGCCTCCCAGCCTCCGGGGATGGCCAATCATCTGCAGTTGAGAGAGGAGGAGGGGAGTGGGGAGCCTCAGATGAGCATCCTGGGGTCCACAAGCTCCAGCCTCTGGCTTCTTGATTCAGATCTGCCACACAGACAAAGTGCCAGGAAGGGAAAGGCAGCTCTGACAAGTTGGCAGGTGCCAGAAATGCTACAGCTTCTGTACAGCATCATTAGGCAGCCCCCAGGGATCTTCAGAACCAAGGGAAACCAAGTCAAGTCTGGGCCCAGGCTTGGCTCCAGGAGAAAGGACACAGCCTCCTCATGGTACCCATCCCCTCACTCTCTCACCTACACTGAGAAAGACCTCTAGATTCCATTCTTCGTGCTGAAAACTGGATACTTACTCTGCTGCTCAACAGCCACCCATGGCTCCCCAGTGCCCAAAGAATAAAGCCTGAGCTCCACGGACAGACCATCAAGGACCTTCGTGATTCAGCCCCCGTCTCTCGTCTCATCTCCACCCCATCCTTCACATATGGCAGGCTGCAGAACACATGTAGCACCTCCAGCCCTTCAGGCCTTTATCCAGGCTTACCTCAGCTCAAAACACCCATCCTCTCCACTCTCTGTCAAAATCCTTCTCAAATGTCATCTCCTCTGTGAAGCCCTCCCCAGGCTTCCAAGTCAGATGTGATCACTCAGGCCTCTGTGCCCCTCAAAGATGTTGCTGCAACTCAAAGAAGTCCCCGTTGGGCGTTTCTGAGCCTGTCTTTCCACTATACACAGAGCTCCAGAAAGAGGAAATTTGAGACAGGACCAGGGTCAGTGTGCAAGGAGAAGAGTTAAGGTTCATGGGGCCTGGGGACATTTGGAACCAACGATGGGGCTGAGGGTCCCGGAGGAGTAATGAGAGTAGAGTGAGAAGACCCAGACGTGAGGGGCCAGTCACATGGGCAGAGGTAGGACCTACCTGGACAGGATTCCTGGTTCCTTTCTCAGCATCCCCAGCCCTACTCCTGCCGTTTTACCAGGACTAGGAGCTCCCTAGGTATGCTGCTGGGGTGGGGGATTTGGGCTGTGCTTTAGGTTTTCAGAGGGTGGGAGCAGAGTGGGTCTCCTCACACAAGAGGGGGACTGGAAGAAGAGCTGGGGGGTGGAGTACGTTTCACAGAGTCGAGTTGGGCTCAGCCTGTCACAGCTGGAAAGGCTTCACCAATCACAAGAGGGGCCTGAGGCCCAGAGAGGAAGGGAAATATTTCTAACGCTACATGGGAGGCAACTGGCAGAGCTGGAGAACCCAGGGGTCTACCTGTGCAGCTCAGAGCTCTTTCCTCAAGATGTCAGCGCCACTGGGCAATGGTGATGGAGGCTGGAGGGGCAGCAGTGATGGGAGTAGGGAGGGTGGACAGCCTGTCTGGGGACACAGGGTGGGGCAAGCCAGCCTCCTCGTGGCCTGGGCCTGCCAGGGTGTGTGGGCTGCCTGCTCCCAGCCCCCCACCCTGAGCATGCAAGAAGAACAATCCCCTTGTGTTTGGGCAGCCTGAGCCTGCATGCTGATGAAGGCTAGGGGGTGGGGGCTGGGATGGGGGTGCTCTGGAGGTTGAGGGGGCTCTAGGACCTGGGAAGGCCAGGGGATTTTTTCAGATGGGGAAAGAACAGGGTCCCAGGTACTGGTCCTGAGGCAATAAGGGTGACCCAGGGAACAGGGAGGGCATGAGCTCAGCTCTTAGGGAGTTCATGGGTTTTAAGAGCCTTTGTGGCGGAAGGCGAGCCCCTGGAGACACATGTCCTGCTGGTTCAGCACAAACATGAGCATCCTGGGCTTGGTGGGGAGAAAGGAATGCAACTGGCCCTGGGTGCATCACCTTGGAGACCACTCCCCTGGGTGCTGGGGCCGGGTGGGGCACTGGGTGCCACAGGTCTCAAGATGGCGGGCCAGGGATAGGGGAGAGAGGAGGCGGGCACCTCCCTCTCCTGGCCAGGCAGGCATGAGGGCCAGGTTGAAGTGAGTAGCAGAGCCTCCCACCCCCACCCCCCAGGACCCCAGCCAAGAAGCTAGGTCAGAGCTGAAGGGCTGAAGAGCTATGGGGCAAGAGGGACCACTCTGAGCCCCCAGCTGTCATCTCCATACACCCCTGGCCTGGAAGTCTGTATCCGGCTCCCCCAAGGACTGCAGAGGATGGGAAGGGGTGTGTGCCCAGCCAGGAGCTACAGGGGAGTGGCAGATGAGGGCAGAGATGGAGCAGAACCAGAACCCAGGGTAGGAGGCAGAGAGAGGAGCAGGCCCAAAGGACAGAAACAGCGAGTGGGATGGGAGCCTCAAATCTGGGATCTAAGGTCCAGGAAGCCCCTCCCTGGTGCCGACAGCGCCTCTGGCAGACCAGCGCCCCCCACCTGTGCAGGCCTCAGCCGTGTGGGACAGGGAACGTGTTCCTCGCAGTCTCACAAACCCGGGACCCCAACCGAGGGATCCAGGCGCGGGCTCCCTGCCCCCG
>NW_012118232.1:77889-82340 GCF_000951035.1 Colobus angolensis palliatus
GGCTCACAGTGTTGGTCCCAGGGGTGGGGGAGGGGCGGCGCTCTTTAGAAGCAGCAGCCAGTGGGGTCTAATTGCATCACTTTATTTCACCGACCTCTACTCTGGCTCCCACCCCCCAAAGCCTCAGAGCAGGAAACAAGCTTGGCTGAGATGCCTCAGGCCTGGTAACCTCGGGAGGTATAGAGCACCCAGAAGGAAGGGTAAAAGCAGGGGGGCAAAGTGGTGGCCCTCCCTTTCTGGGGGTCACCTCTGAGCTGGGGCCCGCTGAAACCTGTGTCCAAAGTAGCTTTCAGGGCTGGCCACACCCTAAGCCTTGCAAAAGGGCCTCCTGCAAGGGCTGGCCCCATGGGGTCCCCACTTTCCCAGCCAGTGAGGTTAGCATGGTTAGGAGTCCACGTGTGCAAGTGCTTGTGTGAAGGATCATGTATGCACGTGTGTATATGCAAAGCTGTACATGACAATGTGCTTGCCAGTCCAGAGTTCCATGTACCTATGCAGTTGCCCTCAAGCGAAGGGTCATATTTGGGAACAAGGATGGCTCTAAACATGTAAGTGTGCATGTGGGCATGTATGTATCTGGGGCCTAACGGGGTGGGGAAGTGGGTGTTGGGGGAAGGGCTGGCCTTCTGGGCATTTGCAGAAGGAGGAGAGGGTGGGAGGGAAAGGCTGGGGAGAGCAGAGGAAGGAGTGAAAGCCAGGCAGGAAAGTGGAAGAACAGGAGAAGCTCAGGTAATGGATTACCCTCCACCGGATTATGTTCCTTGATTCCTGAGGGTTTTTTCTCTTGATTTTACCCCCTCAGCCTATCACTGCAAGAGAAAGAGACAGAAAAGACAAACAGACCACAAAAGACAAGAACCCAGACAGACATATAGACAGACGCACCTGTTGCATGTGCATGAGGCAGAGCCCGTGAGAGAAGAGAGAGCGCGCCAGAGAGAGCTCAGGGCAGGCAGGCAGCCCACCCCCTGCAGCAGTGCTGGGCTTCACTGGAGCCCCTGCAGGAAGTCCAGCAGCCCTGTATGCCACTCCTCTGGTTTGTCCAGGTAACAGGGGTGCCCCGCCCCCTTCATGATCAGCACCCGGTGGTTGGGCAGCTGCTTCAGGTGCTCAAAGCTGGACTGACCCATGGGGTCCTGGTCTCCATATACAATCAGAGCCGGAGTCTGAGAGGAAGGATGGGGCAGTCAACAGGGACCTGCCATAGCATCCCCAGCCCTCCCCACCACTTCAGTCTCTCCCTGGGACCACCCCACATAAGGGAGAGAGACAAGCTGTCCCAGTGGGTGGGGGCACATATTGGTATCTGCCCCAGAACACAGTTTAGCACAGGGCTTGGCACAGTAGTCTGCTGAGTAAACCAAAATGGTGGAGTTGGGTGGTCATTTCCTCCCAGAAGACACCCCTTGGTTACCCAGCCCCCAGATAAGGAAGGCCCAGGGATGCACCCTTCCTTGTTCCTGGCAGGGACACCTCAGCTTCCCACACAAGGGTACCTTCACACTGGCATAGTTGGCAGCATTGATTTTGTCAGTGCAGATGGGGGCCACTGGCACATAGCCGCGTAGCTGGGAGCCAGGGGCCATGAGGAAGGGCAGGGAGTACATGCCACTCAGTGATGGACTGATCACAACCGGGGGGCCCAGCTCCAAGGCATCCACCACAGCCGCCAGGAAGCTGCCAGGGGCCAGCTCCCCAATAGGGGCAGGGGCTGCTGCTTCCTTGGAGTGCCCCAGACCTGCAGGGATTCAGGTGTGGAAGAGATAAGACAAGGGCAGTGAATGGCAAAACAAGGGAGATGGTTGCTCTCTCCAGGAAGCCCTCCTAGGTCAGTTTCTCTGTGGCCAGGTTCCTATAACACCCAGTGTGCCCACGTTTATGCCTACAGTAGCCTCACTCTATCCTATCTGTACCAAGCATGAGGCACTTCTCTCCATGTCTGTGCCTGTCTCCCCAGCAGTAAGTGTCCTGAAGAGAATCAGACTCTGAAGCCCAACAAGTCTGGGTCCAGAACGCAATTCTGCATTTATTATCTATGTGACCTTGGGTAGGTCCCCCTCAGCCTTCTCTCAGCTGCTCAGTTTCCCCATCTGTTAAGGGGGGATAACAAAAGTATCTGCCATTTAACATTGTTGTGAAAATTAACTGCGTGAAAGGCACGTGGCCTTGGATTGGGACAGGAGAGGCTCCTGAAGGACAGCAGCTGAGGGGCAGATTCTGCAGCTCCTCCTCCGGTCATTCAGGCTTCACCAACAAGATTAGCTCCAGACCTTCACCCTGAAGCTCAAGCCAACCCATCATTGGAACCAATCCTGCCTGGGCTGGAGGCTCGCCCTTGAGCCATGAAACCATACCATCCCTGGCCTGAGGGGGTGGGACCAGCCATGCTGCTCCTTTCACACCTGGCACCAAGGGTTGGGACCCAGCCGTCTGGGTTATGACAGGCAGTCTGGGCACTGATCCCACCTCCCTAGAACCCAGCTCAGGGCTTTGCATGTGGGATCACAACTGGGGGCCTGGCCACCCACCAGGCCCTGCCTTGTCCCCCAAGGCTCCAGAAGACTCAGATCTCACTCCTTAGAGCTTCCAAAAGCCTATGGTTATGACTCACTCAAAATACTTTACTTCCAATTGGCTGAGCACCAATTACTCTGTATCAGGTACTAGCCACATACTCACATGGATTATCTCATTCCATCCTCATTAGAGCCAGCCCCAAACATAAGTGTGGTTATCTCCCACTGCAGATGAGGAAACAGAGGCTCAGAGACACTGAGACACTGCCCAGGTAACAGTGAGGAGCAGCTGGGCGGTGAGACCACATCTGGATCAAGACTGCTCAGAGGCCCTTGCAGTGTGCTTGACCAAACGCTGTCAAGTTCAGGGCCCAGCCTGGCTGGGTCCTCCAGATCCCACCGCCCCCACCTCTGGAGTGGGGAGGGGCTACATGTTATAGGAACCTGGCCCTGTCCCTGATGAGAACTCCCCAACCCCTGCCCAGAAGCCTGCCCCTTAAGTACCTGGCAGGTCAATGGCCACAGCCTGGTAGCCAGCCTGGGCCAGCCTGTGCAGTGTACCCAGGTTCTGCCAGGTCTCGGAGGAGAAGCGAATACCATGCAGTAGCAGTACAGAGAAGTGAGCTTGCCCACTGCTGGGCCGGGCCTCTCGGAAGAAGAGGGCCTGGCCCTGCACCTGGATGGTGCCCTCGCGCTGCTCCACGCTTGCCGCCATGCCTGCCGCTGCTGGCTGGTGAAGGGCCTGTGGTCGAAAGCCACAATGATGAGGGGCCACAGAACACCCTGCTCAGGGTGGTGGTCCCACAGGAGCAGCAAGGAAGCCTCCAGTTGGCTTCCAGAACTTTAGGAACATGCTTTGGGGTCAGGAGGACATAGGTGTTATTTCTGCCTCTGCCATTCACTTTAGTGTGTAACCTTGGGCCTCAGCTTCTTGATCTGAAATATGGGAACAATAAAGCCAACCTCAATAATTAGGAATTTAATTAAAAGTTTAAGAAAAATTATCAGCCAGGCATGGTGGCTCACGCCTGTAATCCCAGCACTTTAAGGCGGGTGGATCACCTGAGGTCAGGAGTTCGAGAGCACCCTGGCCAACATGGTGGAACCCTGTCCCTACTAAAAAAATAAATAAATAAAAAATAAGCCAGGTGTGGCGGCGCATGCCTGTGGTCCCAGCTACTCAGGAGGCCGAGGCAGGAAAATCGCTTGAACTCCGGAGGCAGAGGTTGCAGTGAGCCAAAATCGCACCACTGTGCTCCAGCCTGAGCGACAGAGTGAGACTCGGTCTCAAAACAAAAAACAGAAAGAGCCAGCTGATGGTCACATGTCATTGCCATTAGGCCAGTGCAGTGGCACACGCCTGTAATCCCAGCACTTTGGGAGGCCGAGGCGGGCAGATCATCTGAGGTCAGGAGTTCGAGACCAGCCTGATGAATATGGAGAAAGAAACCCCATCTCTACTAAAAATACAAAATTAGCCAGCTGTGGTGGCACACGCCTGTACTCCCAGCTACTAGCGAGGCTGAGGCAGTAGAATTGCTTGAACCCAGGAGGTGGAGGTACAGTGAGCCGAGAACACGCCATTGCACTCCAGACTGGACAACAACAGCGAAACTCCATCTCAAAAAAAAAAAAAACAGAAAAAAAAAACCAGAAAAATTATCAGTGGGGGTGCCTGCTATAAAAACTGAGCATGTGGTGGGGTTCCATTACGATTGCTGTTCTTATTCTCATTGTTATTATCCTTTTCTATAAATGGGGATAATTCAGTAGTACTAGCTCATAGGTGGTTGATAGGATTAAATAAGGCCATGCATGTACTATGCCTAGCACGTAGTACTTAGTGCTCAATTAAGTTACAGGTCATGAGTTGGCAATGCAGGCCAGAGGGAGCCTAAACTGGGGTAAAAAGCCTTATTTATTTATTTATTTATT
>NW_012118232.1:82745-85012 GCF_000951035.1 Colobus angolensis palliatus
GGATGGTCTCGATCTCCTGACCTCGTGATCCGCCTGCCTTGGCCTCCCAAAGTGCTGGGATTACAGGCGTGAGCCACTGCACCTGGCCTAATTTTTGTATTTTTTGGTAGAAACGGGGTTTCATCATGTTGGCCGGGCTGGTCTGGAACTCCTGACCTCAAGCGATCCGCCCATCTTGGCCTCCCAAAGTGCCAGGATTACAGGCTTGAGCCACCGCGCCGGGACTAAAAGCCCATTTTCTTTTTTTTTTTTTAAGAGAAGTTGTCTCGCTCTGTCGCCCACGTTGAAGTGCAGTGGCGAAATCATGGCTCACTGCAGCCTTGACCTTCCTGAGCTCAAGTGATTCTCCCGGCATTCACCCCCAGTAGTTGGAACCACAGGCGCGCACCTCCACACCGGAAAGCCCATTTTCTAGAGGCGGAAACCGAAGCGCCCAGTGGGAAAGGCGACGCGCCGGGGACGTGGGGTGCTCAACGCGCTGCCACCTGGGGCCCAACGCGTTGACCTCGCGGTCAGGTTGCTTCCGCGGACCACGGTTCTGGCTCGCTAGGTGTGGCAGGGAGCACGGAGAGGGAATGGTGGCAACCCCCAAGGAGGGGACCCAGGGATCCGAAAAACGAAGACTTGGGGTAGGTGGGGTTGGGTTTTGACTGGAGAGAAGAAAGGGTCAGGAGCGCAGGGCGGGTACCTGGGGAGCTGTGTGGACTCGCGCAGACGGGAAGCAGACGCGTACTGGCGGTGAATTGGCCCCGGCGGAGGAATGGTGGGAGAAGAGGCCGGTCCCCATCCAGCAGGGGCGGGGACTGGGCCGTGCTCCGGGGCGCCCTCCTGTGGTCACAAGCTCGCAGGGTCCATAGGCTCCGCTCAACTCGTTCTTCTCACAGCTGCGTCAGTTTCCCCAAGCCACTTGGTCCCACATGCCCCAAACGCGGTGCTGAGCACGGTTTCGAACTCCTCAGCGACCTGCTCCACATGGACCTGGAGCAGTCTGAGGAGGAAAGTTCCTTCGGGATCGCATCCTTGCTGCTCTCTTCCGGCTCCCCATCCCCCTTATCCCCAGCCAGAACTGCCCAGGGCGAGTTGTTGGCCTGGCACGGAGTTGAGGTGGGACAGGTTTGAGTGCGAGGCTCCGCCAGTGTCCAGCCAAGTGGCCTTGATCGTTTTCCCAATGCCTCCGAACCTGTTTCCTTCCTGTAGAGCGGTCATATGTTGCCAACCTCTGCAGAGTAGCAATAAAGAGTAAACGCCACGCTCTGCACAGCCTCCCAGTGCTGGGCCTGGTAGCCACGCAGAGCCTTGGGCCTGGGGCAGGCCAGACGTTGGTAACACATCACCAACCAGGGCAGGCGCCATGAGTAGATGTGAAGGAGCCCAGGGCCGGTCCAGGCTCTGACCGTGGGTGTGCGTCGGGGAGGGGTTGGGGTGGAGTGGGTAGGAGTCAGGAAAGTGGCTGGGCCAACACCTGGAGCTGCTGCATAACAATATCTGACATTTACACAACGAGGCCTCTGCTCCGGACACTGTTCTGAGGCTTGACCCGTCCTTAAGAACCTAGAACAACCCTGTGCTGTGGGTTTTATCCTTAACTCCATTATACAGGCCAGAGAACAGAGCGAGAGTGGAGATGTTCCACTGGGAAGAAGCCACATGGCTCTCCGCCATCCTTCAAGCCAAAAACAATTCCGAAAATCTGGGCAGGGGGCGGGCCAGAGAGCATTTGGGCTCTGCTCCCAGCACCCCCTTCGCGCAGACGACTCGGTAACTGGGCTGCAGGCCGGCGGCTGCGGAGTGCGCAGGCGCGCCTAGGTGGCCGTGGTCCTGGCCTTCTAGAGCTGGAGCGGCCCGCGGAGCTGCGGAGGCAGCCATGGTCGGGGCGCTGTGCGGCTGCTGGTTCCGCCTGGGTGGGGCCCGCCCGCTCATCCCGTTCGGCCCGGTGAGTCTCCCCGGGTACGGAGGCCGGCCGGTGGCCCGGGGGCGGGCCATCTTTATCCCGCCCCTTGCCCCGGGGCAGAGTCCCGCGGAAGAAGCAGACGCTAGGGCTGCTAGTGTGCATGTGTGCGCGTGTTGTGTGTGTGCACGTAGGGTCTGCGTGTGTTCTTGGGGGTCTGGGTGTATGTGTACGCTCATGTGTCTGCGTGGTGTCCGTCAGTGTGTTTCTGCGCGCTTATATTGGTGGGGGGAGTGTGTTCGTTGATGTCTGCCTGCTTGTGTCGGCCTATGTCTTCCTAGTGTATTTCTGTGTGCGTGTGATTTTTTTTTTTTTTTTT
>NW_012118232.1:85263-92756 GCF_000951035.1 Colobus angolensis palliatus
GTCTACCTGTCTGCGTGTGTGCATTTCTGAGGGTCTCGATCTCCTGACCTCGTGATCTGCCCGTCTCGGCCTCCCAAAGTGCTGGGATTACAGGCTTGAGCCACCGCGCCCGGCCGTGTGCGTGTGGTTTTAAGGGTATATGTCTACCTGTCTGCGTGTGTGCATTTCTGAGGGTTTGTGTGTGTGTGTCTGCTTTCCTATGCATGTGCCTTTCTTGTGTGAGTGTGTAGTTTTACGGTTGTGTGTATGACCGTGCTTGAGTATTTCTGAGAATCAGCCTGTGGTTTTGAAAGCGTGCACCTCCGTCAGTCTCTCTGGCTTCCTGATGCCTGACTGCGTGCGTGATTTAGAGGATACCATTACTAAATGGAAGGGATTGATTGCACACGGGCCAGTGTGTGTGCAAGGAGGCTGCATGTATATGCAGGGAATAGCTTGTGCAAAAGAAAAGCGTGTGGGGGCAAGATTTGTATTTGTGCTTGTGTGCACCTGTGTATTATTGTCAACGCATATTCCAGTGACCTAACGCGGGCACAGTTTACCCTGCCTCTCGCATATCCCCCCCAGGCGGCCGGCTGCAGGTCCGCTACAATTGCCTAGTACTGCGAGCACCCTGGGTTGCCAAGGCAACAGCCTAAGCCCCGCCCTTCCCTACTTGGAGAGGCGCGGGGGCGCCCCGAGTGGACTACAAGGAAAGGTCCCTCGCGCCCGGTGGGAACCTGAGCTAACGCCCTGTTAGAGACGTGCATCTGAGATTGTTCGTGGTCTCGAAGAAAAGAGGAATGCGGTCTTCCTCCACTAGGTCCTGGTTTTCCAGAAACAGCAGAAGGCTGCTGCTGTGGCCCACAAACTCCCCCACCCCGAAGCCTGGGGATGCAGGCTCAGGAAACATTCCTAAAACATACCAGAGGGATGAATAGGACCCAAGACGGGCCCCGGCTCCTAGCTCGGGCAGACGCCCAATTGGCACTCAACAAAGATGTGCTGGCCGGGCGCAGTGGCTCACGCCTGTAATCTCAGCACTCTGGGAGGCCGAGGCGGGTGGATCACGAGGTCAGGAGTTCGAGAACAGCCTGAACAACATGGTGAAACCCCGTCTCTACTAAAAAATAGAAAACTTAGCCGGGCGCGGTTGCGGGCGCCTGTAATCCCAGCTATTCGGGAGGCTGAGACAGGAGAATCGCTTGAACCCAGGAGACGGAGGTTGCAGTGAGCCGAGATTGTGCCACTGCACTCTAGCCTGGGGGACAGAGCAAGACTCCGTCTCAGAAACATAAAAATAAATAAAGATATGTTTGCTGGACTCCAGGAAGGAAGCAGGCGTGCTCATCCTAGGCCCAAGAAATGGCAGGAACAGCCCTGATCCAGTCCACGGTATTATCTAAATCTCACGGAAGCTTAGGAGGGCAGCCACGAGGTTATCCCATTTTACTGACAAACTGAAGACACAAGGCCAGGAAGTGGCAGTCTCAAAGGCCTGCCCAATTTGAGTCCTGGGTCCTAAGGGCTGTCCTCTGGGGTGGCAGAGACCCCAGACTGGAGGAGTCCACAAAGCAGGTCATTTGGCCAGAAGCTGTCTGTGTATGGGATGGGGAGTAGCATTCATCTCTCCAACCTCTATGCTGTGTTTTTCATTTCTGGGTGTACCATGCTCCTCCCTGGCCCTGCAGCCCCTCACTCCTCAGCATTTTCCTCTATTACAGACATTCACTGTGAGCCTCTTCATAACAGCTGGGTTAGACCGTTAGTTATAATGCGATTGTAAAACGCATTCTGATTTTAGCAGTATTAAATGCAGCGAGATCAAAAGAACCATTTCCAAACATGCCCTTAAGTGGGAGGTCCCTTTGCACGCAGTCTTTCTCCTTTGATGGCCCTCACCACTTTTTCCACCTGCAAGGCTCCAGTTCATCCATCACCTCCCAGCTCCACGGGTTCCTCCTTGGCAAACCAAGTGTGGCCTGGTAGTTAGTTAGAAGCCCATTCCTAGGTTCAAACCCCAATTCCTTGCTACTTGGCACTTTGGGCAAGAGAATGTACCTCTCTGAGCCTCCATTTCCTCACCTGTAAGAGACCTGTAATCACATCTGCTCCCCAGCGTTCTTGGTGGAAAAGAACGTTGTATATAAAGTGCCACACTCAGGGCCTGCTGTCATAAGCGCTTGATGAACGGAAGTGGTTTCAGTTGATCCCATGATGGTGGCGGTCACTGAGCATGCTGTGTGCCAGAGGACACCTCAGATGCACCTCCTCACACTGAGGTATCTGAGCATTTGCCCTGGCATGTGGAGTAGTTGAGCATGAACCCCCAGAACTTTGCCCATAGCAAGGGAAAGGGCAAGGGCTACAGCACCTCCTCTGCTGGGGACTCTGGGTGGGTTTTTAGGATAGGATCCAGGGGTCCTTGTAGGGGCTCGGTCCCAGCCTCTTTTCCCTCTCCTCTCCTCCTCCAGACTGTGGTACAGACCTCCATGAGCCGGTCCCAGGTAGCCCTGCTGGGCCTGGGTCTGCTGCTCATCTTCCTACTGTATGTGGGGCTGCCAGGCCCCCCAGAGCAGAATTCCTGGCTCTGGGGAGACCCCAATGTCACTGTCCTGGCTGGTCTTACTCCTGGCAACTCCCCCATCTTTTACCGCGAGGTGCTCCCACTCAACCGGGCACACAGGTAGGTGCTGCCCCAAGGGTCTAGTGGAGGGACTAGGCCCAAGGGGAGTCCCTGTGTGGGACCTCCATTATACTCAGGGTGCTCAGGGCCTGGGAGGGCAATGGGAGAAGCCTAGGAATAAAGAAAGGCTGGCTACACCAGGTCCCCAGGATACACATTCCCATGTGCCTGCAGGGTGGAGGTGGTGCTGCTTCATGGAAAGGCCTTTAACTCTCACACGTGGGAGCAGCTGGGCACACTGCAGCTACTGTCACAGAGGGGCTACCGGGCCGTGGCCCTTGACCTTCCAGGTGAGCACCCCCACCCCTTTGTCTAGGGAAGCCCTAAGGTGTGGCTGGGGGGCAACTGGACCCTAGTGTCTGGACAAGCAGTGGCAGGTCACAACATGAGGAGGCACCATGAAAAAGTCTGTGTTTTCATTTTCTACCATGAAAACTAGTGTGAATTCTAGGTCACGGAGCAAATAAAAACTCTTCACAAGCAGTGTACTTTCTTTTTTTATTTTATTTATATATATTTTTTGAGACAGAGTCTCGCTTTTTCACCCAGGCTAGAGTACAATGGCACAATCTCAGCTCACTGCAACTTCCACCTCCTGGGTTCAAGCGATTCTCCTGCCTTAGCTTCCCAAGTAGCTGGGATTACAGGTGCCTGCCACCACACCCGGCTAATTTTTCTATTTTTAGTGGAGATAGGGTTTCACCATGCTGGCCAAGCTGGTCTTGAACTCCCGACCTCAGGTGATTTGCCCACCTCAGCCTCCCAAAGTGCTGGGATTACAGGCGTGAGCCACTGTGCCCGGCCAAGCCGTGTACTTTCTATGACAAACTATATAGGTTTTGTGTTTTTAAGTACACAAATGATTTATGCTATCATTCTTGTCATTAAAAAAATTAAAAAATGTCATCGAATCATAGAGGATAAAAAAAAAACTAAAAAATAGCGAAGCTCTCAGAGACCGGTGCCGCATTTCTCTCCCTCTCTAAGAAGTGTAGGGGATGCCACACCCTCTTCTGGGCATTCCCACACATAAAGATGCAGACAATATAGAGAATTGTCTGGTGAGGGCTGTAAACATGATTGGTGTCCTGCCTGCTTAGCACATCCATCTTCAGCTTGGTTTTCTCTCCCTACATCATGTCTCAAAGATCATGCCGGTCCCTGCAAACCTCCCTCTCTGTTGTTAACCCTGCAGTGTGTCCCATTGAAGGGATGGACAGGCTTTATCCAACCATTCCTCTACTAGCGGAATGCTCAAGCAATGTAGTAGCTAAAGCATCCTTGGACATGCTTCTTTGAACATGTAAGCAATAATTTCTCTAGGGTAGCTACTGAGGACAATTGATGGGCCAAAGGACGTGGTTTGTTTTTTTTTTTTTTTAGACGGAGTCTCGCTCTGTCTCCCTGGCTGGAGCGCAGTGGCTCGTACTCGGCTCACTGCAACCTCCACCTCCTGGGTTCAAGTGATTCTCCTACCTCAGCCTCCCAAGTAGTTGGAATTACATGCGCGCACCACCACGCCCAGCTAATTTTTGTATTTTTAGTAGAGACAGGGTTTCACCATGTTGATCAGGCTGGTCTCAAACTCCTGACCTCATGATCGACCCGCCTTGGCCTCCTAAAATGCTGGGATTACAGGCATGAGCCACCGCGCCCAGCCGCCAGGCCATGCACTTTTAAATTTAGATAACTACTACATCATCCTCCAAAAACACTGTATGGATTTATCTTCTCATCTGTCATGTATGAAAGTGCACATTTCCCCATGTCTCCCCCAACATTGGGTGTTATTTCAGCCTTTTTCATTTTGCTAATATTAGATGAATGAAAGATACGCTTTTCTTTTTCCTTTTTTTTTTTTTTTTTCTGAGACAGAGTCTCACTCTGTCACCCAGGCTGCAGTGCAGTGGCACCATCTTGGCTTACCACAACCTCCGCCTCCTGGGCTCCAGCAATCCTCCTGCCTCAGCCTCAAGAAGCTGGGATTTCAGGCGCCTGCCACCACGCCCAGCTAATTTTTGTGTTTTTTTTTAGTAGAGACAGAGTTTCTCCATGTTCGCCAGGCTGGTCTCGAACTCCAGACCCCAGGGGATCCGCCTACCTCGGCCTCCCAAAGTGCTGGGATTACAGGCGTGAGCCACCACACCCGGCCAAGATATGCTTTTCTAACAGGCATATTACATTGCCAAAAAATAGCTTCTGGGCAGTTTTAGGTAGTGTGTGCCAGTGCCACTGGTCCCCAACTTTTTCCCCCACTGTGGTGGGCAGGAAGTCTTGTGCCCTTTCCCATTGCCCCTCAGCTGGTACCTGCTGCTGTTCCTAGGTTTTGGGAACTCGGCACCTTCAAAGGAGGCAAGCACAGAGGCAGGGCGGGCAGCATTGCTGGAGCGGGCGCTGCAGGACCTGGAGGTACAGAATGCCGTGTTGGTGAGCCCCTCGCTGAGTGGCCACTATGCCCTGCCCTTCCTGATGCGAGGCCACCACCAGCTACATGGATTCGTGCCCATTGCACCCACCTCCACCCAGAACTACACCCAGGAACAATTCTGGGCTGTGAAGGTACTGGGAGAAGGATCTCAAAGGCCCTGGCACCCTGTCTCTGGCTTGGGGGGGTTCAAGACTCAAGTCTTACTTGGCAGGACATGGCCTTATCCCTGATCTTGGAAGGAAGAGTTGGATGGTGTTGGGGAAGGCTTCCTAGGAAGTGGCTTGGGGGTCAGAAACTCATCAGGCCCCAAGATCACAGCCCCCTGCCTTGCCCTGCAGACTCCAACCCTTATCCTGTATGGAGAGCTGGACCACATCCTGGCTCGAGAGTCACTGAGGCAGCTCCGCCACCTGCCCAACCACTCTGTGGTGAAGCTACGCAATGCGGGCCATGCCTGCTACCTCCACAAGCCGCAAGACTTCCACCTTGTCCTGCTTGCCTTCCTTGACCATCTACCTTGAACTAACCCACTCCCAGGTCCTGACCTGGCCTGAGCTTGGACAGTCTGGACCACCACCCTCCCCTGACCAGGGAGACAACCTCTGGGATTGGAGGCCAGAGGCCAGAGGGTCAGACCCAGCCAGGACTTCTCATTTCATCTCACAGACACAATAAAAAAGCGTATTTGTCCTGCCTGGGAAGTGACAGGTTCCATTTCCTGGTGTGCTGTGGGAGAGACGGGAGTGGGAGGCAAGTCTGGGACTACTTTGGGCCTGGGAGCTGGAGGGGATGCTCCAACAGTCTGCAAAGGCTAAGAGTGCGCCACTTCCTAAGTGCCTGGCCTCACCACTCTGTGCCTGAGTTTCCTCATCTGTAAAACAGGTATGATGGCAATGCCTAGGTTGGAGGGTGGTTACAGGACTGAATGAGTCTGGATAACTGAGTACTCAGCCACATAAGGCTGGGGAGTTGCTGGTGGGAGGCAGGGTGTATTACTGCTGCTGCATGACCACTGGGATTCGTGGGAAATCCAGGGTCCGGACAGCCAAGCTGAGGGAGTCAGGAACCTAGACGGTGTGGGGAATGCGATTTAAGAATTAGCCAGCATTGCCGGGCGTAGTGGCTCACACCTGTAATCCCAGCACTTTGGGAGGCCAAGGCTGGTGGATCACGAGGTCAGGAGATCGAGACCATCCTAGCTAACACAGTGAAACCCCGTCTCTACTAAAAATACAAAGATTTAGCCAGGCGTGGTGGCAGGCGCCTCCCAGCTGCTCGGGAGGCTGAGGCAGGAGAATGATGTGAACCCGGGAGGCGGACCTTGCAGTGAGCCAAGATTGCGCCACTGGACTCCAGCCTGGGCGACAGAGCGAGACTCCATCTCAAAAAAAAAAAAAAAGAGCCAGCATTGGCTGGGCACAGTGGCTCACACCTGTAATCCCAGCACCTTGGGAGGCCGAGGCAGGTGGATCACCTGAGGTCAGGAGTTCAAGACCAGCCTGGCCAACATGACAAACCCTGTCTCTACTAAAAATACAAAAACTAGCCCAGTGTAGTGGCACACACCTGTAGTCCCAGCTACTCTGGAGGCTGAGGCAGGAGAATCACTTGAACCCAGGAGGCGGAGTTTGCAGTGAGCCAAGAACAAGTCACTGCACTCCAGCCTGGGCAACAGAGTGAGACTCCATCTCAAAAAAAAAAAAAAAAAGAATTAGCCAGCATTGGCTGGGCACAGTGGCTCACATCTGTAATCCCAGCACCTTGGGAGGCCGAGGCAGGTGGATCACCTGAGGTCGGGAGTTCAAGACCAGCCTGGCCAACATGACAAACCCTGTCTCTACTAAAAATACAAAAATTAGCCCAGTGTGGTGGCACACACCTGTAGTCCCAGCTACTCTGGAGGCTGAGGCAGGAGAATCACTTGAACCCAGGAGGCGGAGTTTGCAGTGAGCCAAGAACAAGTCACTGCACTCTAGCCTGGGCAACAGAGTGAGACTCCATCTCAAAAAAAATAAATAGCTAAATAATTAGCTAGCATTGTTATAAGTTATAAGCAAATACATGTTATAAGTATTTGCCCGCATGAATAAATAGGTAAATAATTAGCCAGCATTGTTATAAGTTATAAGCAAATACATGTTATAAGTATTTGCCCGCATGAATAAATAGGTAAATAATTAGCCAGCATTGTTATGAGTTAAAATCTAGTTGCCCACATGACAGAGTGAGACTGTATCAAAAAAATAACTAAATAAAGAATTAGCCAGCATTGTTACGAGTTAAAGTCCATTTGCCCCCATGTTATGTGAGAGCAGCCAAGACTTAAACCTCAGGAAAGGTGGGACAGAACCCCTACCCCCAGCCTGCCTCCTTGGCCTAGAGATTTAAGTCTTTGTCCCT
>NW_012118232.1:93653-95125 GCF_000951035.1 Colobus angolensis palliatus
AGCCCGGAGCTCGCAGCTCACCGTGCGTCGCTGGCTGCGGCGGCCGCTGCCCGGGGGCGGGATCCGGATCTAAGCCTCCAGTAATCCCGCGGAGGCCCGAACCAGAGGCGGGCGGGGACTTCCGCGCCGACGCGGCTGCGGGCGCTGGGACGGCCCTCACTGGCGGTCTTTGGGCTCCGCCCCGACATCCGGCCCCGGGCACGTGGTGGGCGGACCGGGGCGGTCCTGAGCCTGCGACCTCGCAGGGGACCTCGCAGGACCCTAAGTCCGGGCCACAGTCAGGGGCGGGCGCTGGGAGGCGAGCGTGAACTCAGCGACAGGAGAGTGAGGTGGGGGCCCTGGGGAGGGATAGAGGGACTGGGGCTCCGTGGCTTGAAAGCCGGGCAATTGGGAGGCGTTGGGTGTTTTGCTGTTGTTGTTTTTTGAGGGATGAGGGAGTACAAGTCTGGGTTCAAACCTCGCTCGGCTACTCTGAGCTGTCCTCGAACCTCTCTGAGCCTCTCGGCTTTCTCCTCTGTAAAGTAGGCATTCTGAGCACAAACTTCATGGGGCTCTTTTGGGGATTAAATAAGGAAATGTGCTGGAAGCAGACAGCCCAGAGCCTGAAACAGAATGGGTGCTCCTTAATGGGAAATCCTACCCCTGTGGGAAATCCGGGAGCCGCCTTAGGGACGGGCTGTGTGCAGAAGCGCACCGGGTCCAGGGGCTGGGAGGGGTAGTTAGCCATTCACTTTGCCCCCAGCTCACCACGAGCAGCGCCATGACCAGCAAGGGTCCCGAGGAGGAGCATCCATCAGTGACGCTCTTCCGCCAGTACCTGCGCATCCGCACCGTCCAGCCCAAGCCTGACTATGGTGAGAAGACGGTGGTTCCAGAGCCTGTGACGGGGCCTAACGGACGGGGACTGGGCTCTAAACCAGCCTCCAACACCTGTCAGCCAGCTGAGCCCCCCTCTGCTGTCCCACATGGCTCCCCAACCCCTGCAGTCATTGCCCAAGTAAATAGACTGAGGCAGTCCCTCCAGGTTATGGAGGAATCCTTTCCCCAAACGCTCTGCTGCTGCCCAAGGTTACTCCTGGCAGCTGGTTAAAGAAAAACTTCACCTCACTCCCCAGGGCAGGAGTGGTGGGGGAAGCCTCAGGCAGCCACAGGGGAAGGAGAAGCCTTCCAGAAGCCCACTGAGGCTGGACGAAGGCCACAGCCCTTAGGGAATCAAGCTTGGTGGTTAGGGCCTGGGAGGTGGCTCCTGCCTTTTATCCCAGCACTTCAGGAGGTTGAGGCTGGCAGATTGCTTGGGCCCAGGAGTTCAAGACTGGCTTGGGCAACATGGCAAGACTCTGTCTCTATAGAAAAATACAAAAATTAGTCAGGAACGGTGGCGCACCTGTAGTCGCAGCTACTCCGGAGGTTGAGGTGGGAGGATCGCTTGAGCCTGGGAGGTCGAGGTTGCAGTGAGCCGAGATCGCACCGCT
>NW_012118232.1:95594-99381 GCF_000951035.1 Colobus angolensis palliatus
TGGCTCCGCCAGCACCTGGCTTATGCCCCCTCAGGTACCTGGAGGCTGTGAGGAGGCTGAAGGTGGAGGGCCACCGGTTCCCCAGAACCATCCACATGACCTTTGTGCCTGGTAGGAGTGGTTCAGATACCTCTGGGAAAGGGGAGGGTGGAGGTGGGGTAGCCTCCTCATCTCATGGCCCTGCTGCTTTTACAGATGAGGAGGTTGGGGGTCACCAAGGCATGGAGCTGTTCGTGCAGCGGCCTGAGTTCCAAGCCCTGAGGGCAGGATTTGCCCTGGATGAGGGTGAGCAGGTTGGCAAGCCGATGAGCAGCCAGGCAGGGAGTAGGAGGCTGCTAGTGGGGACTGGGCTGCTCCACCCTCTGAACCCCGTTTCCCTCCTCAGGCATAGCCAACCCCACTGATGCCTTCACTGTCTTTTATAGTGAGCGGAGTCCCTGGTGTAAGTATGAGCTTGGAGGGAGGGCTCACTCTACAGGTGGGAGGCTAGGCCAGAAAGGGCACGGCCCTATGAAGCGTTGCACAGCAAAAAGTTGAGGCCTGAGAAGGCCTCGAACCCAGAGCCTCTGCCTCCCAGCTCTTTCCTATCTGAGCTTCTCTGAGGGCAAGCCCTGACTGGGCAGAAACAAGCTCTACGTTATGGGCCCTGAGCAGGGACAGGACCCTGCCAGAGGAGCCTGGAATGAGGGGGAGACTTGAGTCCACCCCAGGGCTGATTGTGTCTCCAGCCCCTGATGCTGAAGACACTCCCTTCCCCCTATACCTCCCCAGGGGTGCGGATCACCAGCACTGGGAGGCCAGGCCATGGCTCGCTCTTCATCGAGGACACAGCAGCAGAGAAGCTGGTACGTGGCACCCCGGGAGGGAGTCTGGGAGTTCAGGAGGCTCTATCCTGAGACCACTGTCCCATTTAACCTCATATTCTCGTAGCACAAGGTTGTGAGCTCCATCCTGGCATTCCGGGAGAAGGAATGGCAGAGGTGAGGCAGCCTGGGAAGCGGTGGGGTGACTCTGGGAGGCGGTACCACAGAGGATAGAGTCTGAGCCACCTCTTCTATCTGTTGCTGCTGCTACCCTGTCCCCGCACCACAGGCTGCAGTCAAACCCCCACCTGAAAGAGGGGGCTGTGACCTCCGTGAACCTGACTAAGCTAGAGGGTGGCGTGGCCTATAACGTGGTACCTGCCACCATGAGCGCCAGCTTTGACTTCCGTGTGGCACCGGATGTGGACTTCAAGGTGCCACCTCCACCTGGGTTTGGAGGAAGGATCCTGGGTCCTCAGTCTTGTCCTAGAGGCCTCTGGAAAGCCTGAGGGATCAGCTCATCTCTCTTTTCTTAGGCTTTTGAGGAGCAGCTGCAGAGCTGGTGCCAGGCAGCTGGCGAGGGGGTAACCTTAGAGTTTGCCCAGGTATGGACTTGGGACATGTGATGGGAGAGTGTGGGAGCTGGGGGAGACCCAAGTGTGCAACAGTGGAGTGTGTGCTTGGTGTGTCTGCATATGTCTGGGCATTTCTTTATCTGTGATAGACACATTTTATTCCAACAAGCATTAGTTTGTAGATGCTACTGTGGGTGCTGGGGAATGCTGTGGGGAATAAAACTAGGCACAGTTCATGCCCCTGTATGGTGAAACAGGGAAATAGAAATCAAATATTTATATGGTATTACTTTTTTCTGAGAGAGTCTCACTCCGTCACTCAGGCTGCAGTGCAGTGGCACAATCTGGGCTCACCTCCGTCTCCCGGGTTCAAGCAATTCTCGTGCCTCAGCCTCCAGAGTAGCTGGGATTACAGGCACCTGCCACCAAGCCCAACTAATTTTTGCATTGTTAGTAGAGACAGGGTTTCACCGTGTTGGCCAGGCTTGTCTCGAACTCCTGGCCTCCAGTGGTCCACCCACCTTGGCCTCGCAAAGTACTGGGATTACAGGCATGAGCCACTGTGCCCAGCCGTACTCTTATACAATACATGTGCTACAGGAAAGGGTGGCCCCTTGCACTCTGAAAACCTCTAACTGGAGTATCCAACTAGTCTGAGAGGTCTGGGGGAGCCATCTTGAGGAAGGGGCACTTGGGCCAGGATATGAAGGATGGCCCAGGAGGTAAGTAGATGGGGGGTGGGAACATCCCAGACCTAGGACATTTGAGGGGCTGAAAGAGGATCTGTGGCGGGACTGGCCACCCAGATGTCTGGGTAGGTGAAGGAGTGTGGGTGGGGAGGTGTTCGTGCCAGGCACAGCCCACTCTATGGGAAATAGGGCAAGATGCCCAGGCCCATGTCCTGATCCTGCCATCCTTCCCGTCCCTCAGAAGTGGATGCACCCCCAAGTGACACCTACTGATGACTCAAACCCCTGGTGGGCAGCTTTTAGCCGGGTCTGCAAGGACATGTGAGCACACTGGCCAGCTCTCCTCACAGCCCAGCCCCCTACTCCTCTCCTTCCTGCTGCCCCCTCCCTTCTCCTGCCTCTCTCCCACCTTCCTTTGCCCCTTCAATTCTTCCCTTTCTCCCTCCCCATTCACCAGGCCCTTTCTCCTATAGGAACCTCTCTCTGGAGCCTGAGATCATGCCTGCTGCCACTGACAGCCGCTTTATCCGTGCGGTGAGCCACTTGCATGTAGTGCCTGGGCAGTGGACTGGGCCTGAGGCTGGCTTTCCCTTAACGGCTCCTCCTCGCCCCTGCAGGTGGGGGTCCCAGCTCTAGGCTTCTCACCCTTGAACCGCACACCTGTGCTACTGCACGACCATGATGAACGGCTGCATGAGGCTGTGTTCCTCCGTGGGGTGGACATATATACACGCCTGCTGCCTGCCCTTGCCAGTGTGCCTGCCCTGCCCAGTGACAGCTGAGCCCTGGAACTCCTCAACCTTTGCTCCTGGGGCTTCCATCCCAACCAGTGACAAGGACCTCCTCTTCCCCTTTCCAAATAATAAAGTCTGTGGACAGGGCTGTCTCTGAATTACTAACCCCAAGGACATTCGTGGAGCAGGAATTTTCCTTTCCTTGGGGACATGTTACCATCTCCATTTCACAGATGAGGAAACTGAGCCTGGCTGTGAGCACTTCCCCACTACCCCACACTGCTCTGTGCCCCTTGATACAGCACACCCATTCAGTACCATCCAACCATGTCTGTGCCTAGCAAGAAAGGGCCACAGTTCCTATTTGAGTGGCCACCATACTTAGTTCTGACCTACCAGGGATTCCATTCCCATCAAAGGGGGATACTAAGGACCTGAGGAACCACTCCCATCTTCCTGGGTGTACATCTGGGATCCTAAGACAGGACCAGAATAGGACCAGCTGGGCCCCTGCCAGATGAGGGGCAGGCAGAGGGCCAACGGTGACTGCTGGCTCTTGTCAAAACCTGTACAGCCTTGTATTGGCAGCAGGGTCCAGAGGGGCAGGGGCCCTGGTAGACTAGGTCAGTTCATCTTAGGGGCCTCAGCACCCTGGATCTGTGTGTGCAGAGGCCTAGGAAGTGGGTTTCCATGTCAGCCTTGCTAGGACCCCAGGCTTTACCAAGAGTAAACTAGTAAACTATGGCCCCAAGAGCAGAGCCTGATCTAGCCAGATCTGCTCTATCCTGTTCTGACTTTCCTGAGCATGGGGCAGGGGAGATGGGTGGGTTGGGGTGGTTGGATTTTTTGTTTCTAGTTGTAGCCAGAAGAGAAGTCCAGAGCCGGGCTGTGGACTGCAGGCTTAGTACTAATAGAAATAACAATGACTCCTGCTCACAGTTGACAAGGAGGCAGGACTTAGACTGGCTTTTTTTTTTTTTTTTTTT
>NW_012118232.1:99431-100921 GCF_000951035.1 Colobus angolensis palliatus
CTCACTGCAAGCTCCACCTCCTGGGTTCACGCCATTCTCCTGCCTCAGCCTCCTAAGTAGTTGGGACTAAGGCCCCCGCCACCACGCCCAGCTAACTTTTTGTATTTTTAGTAGAGATGGGGTTTCACATCTGCCTCCCGGGTTCAAGGGATTCTCCTGCCTCAGCCTCCCAAGTAGCTGGGACTACATGTCCGCGCCACCACGCCTGGCTAATTTGTGTATTTTTAGTAGAGACAGGGTTTCACCAAGTTGAGCAGGATGATTTTGATCTCTTGACCTCAGGGGATCTGCCGGCCTCGGCCTCCCAAAGTGCTGCGTTTACAGGCGTGAGCCACCGTGCCTGGCCTAGACTGGCTTACTTTACATTGAACCCGTACAGCAGTCTCGTGATGGATGCCAGGTCCCACTAACAATGCAGAAACAGGCTGCAGTGGCCAGGCGCAGTGGCTCATGCCTGTAATCCTAACACTTTGGGAGGCTAAGGCGGGCGGATTGCCTGAGCTCAGGAGTTCAAGACCCAGCATGGGCAACATGGCAAAACCCCGTCTCTACTGAAAGTACAAAAAAATTAGCCAGGTGTGGTGGCATGTGCCTATAGACGGGAGGCTGATTCTAGAGAATCACCTGAACCCAGAGGATGGAGGTTGCGGTGAGCCGAGATCACGCCACTCACTGCATTCCAGCCTGGACGACAGAGCAAGACTCTCTCAAAAGAAGAAAAAAGAAACATGTTCCACTAATATAGTTTGCCCTAGATGACAAAGCTTGGAGGCGAATGAGTGGAGACTCAAGAACTGGAAATTTGTGCTTCCTGAGCACAAGGTAGATTCCATGTACAAGTTGGAGGCTGAAGGCAGCAGCTGGGTGTGATCTTAAGCCCAGTTGAAGCCCTGACCTGGCCTCCCCCTCAGACTGGCACTTAGTAAAGGGATCACTTTTTTCATGGCAGAAACACTTTGGACCTCACTTTGGAAGTCATCAACTTGGTGGCCTGTCTGAGCCAAACCACCTTCAGAACACAGAACCTGCTCCTGCTCCCTTTCAACCACATGTCCACCTGACACGCCTTGGCAAGGGGCAGTTGGCCACCCAGAGACTGCCAGGATTACAGTCAAGAGTTAGCAGCCCCAGCCCTGGTTGGGTAACTGAAGCCTCCTAGGGCCCCACATGGACTGCCTAGGATCAAATGCTACCCTCCACCCCTTCCCAGCTTCATTATCTTCAATATTTTCTCACCAGTGAAACAAAGATATTCATAATACCTACTTCGGAATTAGGGGATCACATGCCATGGGCTGCACCTGCTGCTGTAGCATAACAGCACCCCTTTATGAGTTTCTACACTGTCGACGGCTGGTTTTGAGGATTAAGTGCAGCTGGCAAGTGCCCACCTGGTGCCTTCTATAGGAAGCCTCCACAAATGCTTACTACTTTACTAGTTGCTTCACTGACTGCCGAGGATGAAGACCTCTGTGTGAAGCAGCTGACTC
>NW_012118232.1:102270-102816 GCF_000951035.1 Colobus angolensis palliatus
GCCTGTAATCGCAGCACTTTGGGAGGCCAAGGTGGGCGGATCACTAGGTCAGGAGATGAAGACCATCCTGGCTAAGGCTCACACGATGAAAACCCGTCTCTACTAAAAATACAAAAAATTAGCCAGGCATAGTGCATAGTGGCAGGTGGCTGTAGTCCCAGCTACTTAGGAGGCTGAGCCAGGAGAATGGCATGAACCCAGGAGTTGGAGCTTGCAGTGAGCCAAAATCTCACCATTGCGCTCCAGCCTGGGTGGCAGAGTGAGGCTCCATCTCAGGAAAAAAGAAAAAAAGAATTAGCCAGCATTGGCTGGACACAGTGGCTCACATCTGTAATCCCAGCACCTTGGGAGGCCGAGGCAGGTGGATCACCTGAGGTCAGGAGTTCAAGACCAGCCTGGCCAACATGACAAACCCTGTCTCTACTAAAAATACAAAAACTAGCCCAGTGTAGTGGCACACACCTGTAGTCCCAGCTACTCTGGAGGCTGAGGCAGGAGAATCACTTGAACCCAGGAGGCGGAGTTTGCAGTGAGCCAAGAACAAGT
>NW_012118232.1:102866-104106 GCF_000951035.1 Colobus angolensis palliatus
CCCAGTGTAGTGGCACACACCTGTAGTCCCAGCTACTCTGGAGGCTGAGGCAGGAGAATCACTTGAACCCAGGAGGCGGAGTTTGCAGTGAGCCAAGAACAAGTCACTGCACTCCAGCCTGGGCAACAGAGTGAGACTCCATCTCAAAAAAAAAAAAATAGCTAAATAATTAGCCAGCATTGTTATGAGTTAAAGTCTATTTGCCCGCATGAATAAATAGGTAAATAATTAGCCAGCATTGTTATGAGTTAAAATCTAGTTGCCCACATGACAGAGTGAGACTGTATCGAAAAAAATAACTAAATAAAGAATTAGCCAGCATTGTTATCAGTTAAAGTTCATTTGCCCCCATGTTATGTGTGAGCAGCCAAGATTAAACCTCAGGAAAGGTGGGACAGAACCCCTACCCCCAGCCTGCCTCCTTGGCCTAGAGATTTAAGTCTTTGTCCCTCACCCTTCCCCAAGCTGACTCAGCCCCTGGAGCAGAGGGCAGACCTGGCTGGGAGTACAAAGGGCAGCTGGGGCACAAGTGGGCAACTGCAGCTGTGGCCTGCAGGGGGTCAGTGGTACACCTGTGCCTGTTTAGCCTCCCGCTCCAGTGGCTGCAGAAGAGCCAGTTTCCTCACACTGTCATCCAGGGTCACAACTGCATCCACTCACAGTGACATCATCACACCCACCCACCATCTCACACTGTCCCATACACAGTCATACCCACTGATAGACTGCACACGCAGTGGCACGCTCACACCGTCACACGTGCTCTGGTCCATGCGTTTATTCCCATTTCTGGCACAGTGTCCGGACTCGGCATGGCCAGGAGCATAACCTCGCAGGAAGTGGAGCTCACAGTGTGGGCAGACAGATAATGACCAATAACTTCAGTACAAGCGGAGCTGAGGCGTTAGGAAGACGTCCCCGACGGGCTGAGGCCTGCACAGGGGAGCTGTTGGAGACTTGCCGAGGAGCGCAAGGGCGCAGGCCGAGGGCTTTGCAGCTCTGCATCTTCAGAGCCTCGGGGCGGACCCTTTTCCTCCCGCCCTATCCGGGGGCTGAAGGAGGAGGCGTCCTTAGGGGACGGGACCGTCCCGAGCTCCCGGGGCAGGAGTGGCAGTGGTGTGGTGTGGGGCGGGGCGGGCCTGTCAAGGCGGGGCCAGCCCGGAGCTCGCAGCTCACCGTGCGTCGCTGGCTGCGGCGGCCGCTGCCCGGGGGCGGGATCCGGATCTAAGCCTCCAGTAAT
>NW_012118232.1:104156-104429 GCF_000951035.1 Colobus angolensis palliatus
GGAGGCTGAGGCAGGAGAATGGCATTAACCCGGGAGGCGGAGCTTGCAGTTGGCTGAGATCCGGCCACTGCACTCCAGCCGGGGCGACAGAGCGAGACTCCGTCTCAAAAAAAAAAAGAAAAAGAAACATGTTCCACTAATATAGTTTGCCCTAGACGACAAAGCTTGGAGGCGAATGAGTGGAGACTCAAGAACTGGAAATTTGTGCTTCCTGAGCACAAGGCAGATTCCATGTACAAGTTGGAGGCTGAAGGCAGCAGCTGAGTGTGATCT
>NW_012118232.1:104479-104856 GCF_000951035.1 Colobus angolensis palliatus
AGTGGCTCATGCCTGTAATCCTAACACTTTGGGAGGCTAAGGCGGGCGGATTGCCTGAGCTCAGGAGTTCAAGACCCAGCATGGGCAACATGGCAGAACCCCATCTCTACTGAAAATACAAAAAAATTAGCCAGGTGTGCTGGCATGTGTCTATAGTCGGGAGGCTGATTCTAGAGAATCACCTGAACCCAGGGGATGGAGGTTGCAGTGAGCCGAGATCACGCCACTACATTCCAGCCTGGACGACAGAGCGAGACTCTCTCAAAAGAAGAAAAAAGAAACGTGGCCGGGCGCGGTGGCTCAAGCCTGTAATCCCAGCACTTTGGGAGGCCAAGACGGGCAGATCACGAGGTCAGGAGATTGAGACCATCCTGGCT
>NW_012118232.1:104906-105280 GCF_000951035.1 Colobus angolensis palliatus
ACTCAAGAACTGGAAATTTGTGCTTCCTGAGCACAAGGCAGATTCCATGTACAAGTTGGAGGCTGAAGGCAGCAGCTGAGTGTGATCTTAAGCCCAGTTGAAGCCCTGACCTGGCCTCCCCCTCAGACTGGCACTTGGTAAAGGGATCACTTTTTTCATGGCAGAAACACTTTGGACCTCACTTTGGAAGTCATCAACTTGGTGGCCTGTCTGGGCCAAACCACCTTCAGAACACAGAACCTGCTCCTGCTCCCTTTCAACCCCATGTCCACCTGACATGCCTTGGCAAGGGGCAGTTGGCCACCCAGAGACTGCCAGGATTACAGTCAAGAGTTAGCAGCCCCAGCCCTGGTTGGGTAACTGAAGCCTCCTAG
>NW_012118232.1:106232-106606 GCF_000951035.1 Colobus angolensis palliatus
AGGTGAGATGGTGTCACTGCACTCCAGTCTGGATGAGCGGAGACTGTCTCAAAAAAAAAAAAAAAATTGATTCCTCCCTTTGCTGGGCAGCTTACACAGTCTAGCAAGCAATGTGCCGGAGCTTCCCAAAAGCCCCCAATCATTTCTCATTCATTAGGTCCTCCTCTTGCACCACAGGGCCCCATCTCCTGACTCCCACCCACCCCTTACCACCCACCACCCACAGACTGATGTCTTCTCCCATACCAACAGATAGAGCAACCAAACCCAGTCCCAGGATCATAGACAGAGGCTAACAAATCCTGCCTCAGGTTTATTTGTACAAACAGCACAGGAGGACCCTAGCCCCATGCAGATGGCAGCCCAGAGGTGGG
>NW_012118232.1:106966-120977 GCF_000951035.1 Colobus angolensis palliatus
GCTGGAGCTGCAGCCTGAGCCTTGGTTTGATCCTTGGCCTTGGCCTTTGGCCGGCACAGCCGGAGCCCCTTGGCAATGCGAGCACGAGCACGCTTCCCAAGCTTGGGGTGGGCAATGTAGGCAAGTCGATCAAGCTTGCGGCTGACACCCTTTGGGATCTTGGGCTTAACCTCCTTGGGCTTTACAAGGGCCTTGACAGCCTCGGCACGTGCACTCATGGCCTTGGCATTGTTGGCCTGCATCTTCTTTAGGCCCTTCTTGTTGTGCTTCTTGGCAAAGCGCATGTTCCTCAGGAACTTGGGGTCCACCTGAAAAGCAGGAATGGTACAGGTGGCAGCATGTGGGTCCCCAAGTCTCTCGCTAGTGCCTCTCTCCGTAGGGGTACCCAGTATTCTAAAGACAGCATCAAGTCAACCTCAAATGTGGAAATACCCAACCTCTTGAAACTATTTCCAGAAAAAGTGTACCACCACCCCAGGGAGCCAATACTCCACCTGGGTAATGCTGTGCAGACCTCCTTCAACAACAAAATTACAAGCCGCTTTGCTGCCCTATCTGCCAAGGTTGCGGTGTTTCAACTTCCTACAGCAAGGGTTCCACCAAGTTTTTTCCTGACATCCCAAGGACACCCGCCCTCCCATCTTTAGAAGAAGGTGTCAATGAAATACCAAGTCTGCTCCAAAAGACTTATAGCCGAGGCAGAATATGGGGAAACTGAGGCACAGAGTTTGTGATTTACTCCACAGAACAGAGAGCAAAAGGGGAGGAACAGACTGGGGACACGCTCAGCTGTCCCCTAGACCCTCCAGCCTTCTCGGCTAATTCTTAGAACTCCCTGACACAGGAAGAGAAGCTGACCCCAAGTACAGGACTGGGTCAGATCGAGGTCATAAGGCTGGTCAGTGTGGGAATGTGCCCTGCACACACTCAGAGAAGGCCACTCCTTACCCTAAGTGCCACTGCCAAGCAAGGGAGATGGCCAGGAGGCAGGTTATGCCCTGACCAGAGGGTTACACTTCAGGCTGGGGAAGACCAAGGAAAGCTTTATTATGGGTCTGGTAGGGTAGAAAAAGGAATTGCAGGCTTTGGGTAGGCCAGTTAGGCTCTGCTCAGGCAGAAGCCAAAGTAAGAGAAAAACTACATGAAAGGCCTTGACTGTACACCTGGAACCAAGAAAAGACACTTCCACGTGATTCAGTGCACTCACCCCCTTAAGAGATTCATATCTTTGTGATCGGGGTTTCTTGATACCATTTCTGTGCCATTTTCGGGCTGTGGGAGAAAAAAGGGAATTAAGCCAACAAAGAACTTTCCTCTGATAAAGACCACCCAACATCAGAGCTGGCAAGTCTGGGAGAACCAACGCTTCCTACAGCAGCTACGCTTCAGATATGGGAAACCCTTACTACTAAATGCAAAACACTGTGTATCTCAAGTGGATCTCTAAACCTATAACCCTAAAGTTATTACTGGGTGAAATCAATCAGCCTCAGGCCCACAGTGGAAACGTGCCCCTTCATCCCTGCCCCAGTTTGCCTGAACCAGTCCTTGCCAAGGTCTGGGATGTAGACGGGGGCCGAAAAACTTACACTGGTTGTGTGTGGTGTGGTTCTTGGACTTGGCCATGTCTGCACCTAGAAGACAAAAGTGGAGATCAGGGTTAGGGGCTCTCCAGGCTGGGCCACCTCTGCCCCACCCCTCCCGCCCCATCTGGTGGAACGTGAGACCAGAAGCCAGAAATGAGCCTGCAGACAGAGGATGTGCAGCCTCCACCAGTCTCGACTTACTCTGCACGACCCGACGCCAGTCCCCGCCTCCCAAACCCAGGTAATGATGCCCTGAAATCAACTCCTTACCCCCGGAAAGCTGCGTTCCCCAATAAAGTGGTTTTCCCTGCCATTCCCCTCTTAGGACCTAGAAACACCATTCCCACCCCGCAGCCTTCGCTCCCCCCACACACACAGTCGGTCACCCGTCCTCTCCGCAGCCTGCGCCCCGCCGCCGCTCGTAAGTCGCGGATGGCATTGGATGCCGCGCGGCCAACACTCACCTTTAGCCGCGGCTCCCGAAGCGCCTAGAACCGGAAGAGAAAGAGGTTGCGGTGCAGCACGGGAAATAGGGTCAATAATGCCGGAAAGTACTACTGGAAAGTCTTCCCTCCGCTCCGGGAAGAAAAGTTCCGAGGCCCGGAAGAACCAAGCCGGACGTGGAGGCGGTGCTACGAGCTTGCCTCCGCCCCCTTCGGGCTACCTCTGCACCTCTCTGTTTCTCCAGGACCTGGCTCTTAAGCCTTATTCAAGATCCTGAAAGAGAAAGAAGTCCTTGAGGGACCGATGTTAGGCAAGGAGATCCGTGTTCTTTTTTTTTTTTTTTGAGACGGAGTTTCGCTCTTCCACCCAGGCTGGAGTTCAATGGCACGATCTCGGCCCACCGCAACCTCCGCCTTCTACTGCACCTGGCCGATCTGTGTTCCTAAAAGCACCCCTGTAGTCCCAGCACTTTGGGAGGCCGAGGTGGGCGGATCATGAGGTCAGGAGTTCGAGACCAGCCTGGCCAACATGGGGAAACCTCCATCTCTACCAAAAATAAAAATAAAATAAAATAAAAAAAAAAATTTGCCGGGCGTGGTGGCACGCGCTTGTAATCCCAGCTACTCCGGAGGCTGAGGCAGGAGAATTGCTTGAATCTGGGAGGTGGAGGTTGTAGTGAACCAAGATTGCGCCATTGCACTCCAGCCTGGGCTTCAGGGCCAGACTCTGTCTCAAAACAACAACAACAACAACAAAAACACCTGACAACAACAACAACAAAAAACACACCTCTTTCGTGGAGAAGGAGCAGAGGGGAGGAAGGAGAGAGGGCCTGAGGGAGGACAGTGGGAATGCAGAGGAGTGGAGGAGTGAAGGAAAGAGTACACTGGACTTGGGACACAGAAGATGAGGGAGAAGAAGGAGGCAAGGATAGCCCCTGTGTCTTTGGCTTGACAACTGGGTGAATGGTGGGACTGTTTACAGAGATGGAAGATTGAGTGGGGAGCAGGGGTTTGTTTTGTTTTGAGGGGGAATGATGAACCAGATATTTTTGTTGGATGCATTAAATGTGAGGTGCCTGTTGGACATCAGAATTGAGTAAGCACTGCCCCTAACAACTCTGTTGCCCTCTCCACCTCTTCCCCCTATAGTTCATTTTCCACACAGCAGTGGGGTTTGGGGACTTGTTTTAAGATACAAATCAGATCCTGTCCCTTAAATCTGCAAGGACATCCCCTTGCATTGAAGATCAATTCTTTACCCCACTTGACCCTGACAACCGCTCTTTTTCATTTATTTCTCTCCAAACCCATGGGCTTTCTTTCGTGCCAAGCACAGATGTGTATTCTGCCTCAGGACCTTTGGACTTGCTATCCCGGCCACCTGGACTGCTCTTCTCCCTGCTTTTTGGATGGTGTGCTCTTTCCTATAGAGGCCTCCCTGGACTCTACTATCTAAAATAGAGAATCTCTGCCTCATCTCATCAGTTATTCTGTGTCCTCTCGTGGTTTGCTTTCTTTTCTTTTCCTCTACTTTCTCTCTCTCTTTTTTTTTTAAGACAGAGTCTCACTCTGTCACCCAGGCTGGAGTGCAGTGGCACGATCTTGGCTCACTGCAACCTCTGCCTCTTGGATTCAAGCGATTCTCCTGCCTCAGCCTCCCGAGTAGCTGGGATTACGGGCGCACACCACCATGCCCAGCTAATTTTTAAAGAATTATTTTTAGTAGAGACAGGTTTTCACCATGTTGGCCAGGCTGATGTTGAACTCCTGACCTCAGGTGATCCGCCTGCCTCGGCCTCCCAAAGTGCTGGGATTACAGGCATGAGCCACCGCACCCGGCCATGGTTTGCTTTCTTTATAGAACTTTCCCATACTCTAATTACATTGTTTACTTACTTGTGTATGTATCCATTATCATAGGAGCCCTGAGTTTGGGATTGGTTTGATCGCCGTTTCCCACTACCTAACTCAGCACAGTGTAGATAGAGCAAGAGCTTAATAAACACATGCCCAGTGAACATTCCTTGACAAGCCCGGTTCATGGAGTGACAGACGCATACTGCAGAAGTTTGGGGAGTGAAGGGGAAAGGAGGTTGTAGAGGCAGGACATGTGGATGACTCCTTACCGAAGCATTCCTGAGAAAGGGGAGAGAGATCTGGCAGGTGTGAGTTGGGAGAATGAAAAGCAGGCTTATATACTGATGGATGACGTGGTGCCAAGAAAGAAACAGCAGAGCCCAGAGGAGAGTGTCTCTGCAGGAACAAAGTCCTTGTGGGGTGCTGAGCACAGGTGGAGAACCTGGTGGGCAGAGGTAGGGACTGCAGGAGGTGGGGGTGGTGTGATGGTGTGATGCCTGACAGCAAGTCAAGTCTTCAGCTCAGGAAGTGGAAGAGGTAGCTCTGGAGACTGGGACAGGGAAGAGGAGGTCTGACTGCCACACCCTTGAGAAAGAGAAGCCAGCAGGGTAGAGGCTGACAGCAGGGGCTGCGATGACTTTATTTATTTACTTTTATTTTATTTATTTTGAGACAGAGTTTTGCTCTCATCGCCCAGGCTGGAGTGCAATGGTGCGATGTTGGCTCACTGCAACCTCCACCTCCTGGGTTCAAGCGATTCTATTGCCTCAGCCTCCTGAGTAACTGGGATTACAGGCACCTGCCACCATGCCCGGCTAATTTTTGTGTTTTTAGTAGAGATGAGGTTTTACCATGTTGGCCATGCTGATCTCGAACTCCTGACCTCAGGTGATCCACACTCCTCAGCCTCCCAAAGTGCTGGGATTATGGGGGTAAGCCTGTAATCCATGCCCAGCCTGTGATGACTTTAAAAGAACCAGGCTGCCCTGCTATTCCAGGCCTTCCAGCTGGGAAGCGACTCCCATAGCTCCTAAAAAGTGAGTAGTGACTTGGTTTAGCTAGACTGTTAGGACAGAGGCAGAAAAAGCAGTGAGCAAAAAGTCACGGTCTGATGGGGGAGGCAGATTCAGTGATGGACGATGGCCATGCAGTACCACTGGGGCTGTGTTAGGGATTGGCCCAGAGTGAAATCCCAGCTATTAGGCAAGGGGGAGTCAGTGACAAGAATGAGGAACTTTGGCTGTGACTTGACCTGTTCAGGAGCCAAAGTGGGCCATGACCTGGAGCCACTGACCTGTCATGATTTTCTTTTCTTTTTCTTTTTATTTTTTTTGAGATGGAGTTTTCCTCTTGTTGCCCAGGCTAGAATGCAATGACCCAATCTCAGTTCACTGCAACCTCCGCCTCCTGGGTTTAAGCGATTCTCCTGGCTCAGCTTCCTGAGTAGGTGGGATTACAGGCGCCTGCCATTACACTTGGCTAGTTTTTGTATTTTTAGTAGAGATGGGGTTTCACCATGTTGGTCAGGCTGGTCTCGAACTCCTAACCTCAAGTGATCCACCAATCTTGGCCTCCCAAAGTGCTGGAATTACAGGCGTGAGCCACCATGCCTAGCCCCTGTCATGCTTTTCAAAGTGGGATGGATGATAGGGCCATCCATGTCTATAAAGACAGTATTCTTTCTAGGAATAGTTTTCTTTATTTCTCCCTTCTTTCCTTTCTTCCTCCCTTCCTCCCTCCCTTCCTTCTTTCTTTTCTTCCTCCCTCCCTTTTTCACTCCTTCTCCCTTTCATAAATGGAAACTGACACTATATGAACTCTTCTATAACCTGATTTTATGCATTTAATCGTAAGTTGTGGACATCTTTCTCTGCTCATGAAAATCTTTTGTAATGCTAATCTATTTTACATATTTTGAAACATTATTTTTAGAAGAGGTCAATAAATATCACCAGATGTCAAAGGAGTCTCTGGCACACACATACAAAAAGGCAAATAACTTAACCTTTCTTCTAGGGTTGACACACTCTCACCCTTCATGAGTGAGTGGTTCTTGCCCCATCTCAAATCTGCCTGGAGGCCGGGGTCCATTTGCCTCCTCCATGGAGTAGCCTTGGGCAGAGCCACTATCTGGATTCAGCAAAGCATCAGCCAGGTCTCTCTCAAATGCCTTGGGCACAAGGCAGAGAAAGATGTGAGCCTGGTTGACAAGATAGGGCTGGATAGGGCTGGATGTGATCAGCCCAACCCATGTGACCTGCAAGGGTGTTGTCCAGGCCTTGTCCAGACCCATCACCCAGTTCAAAGCCCAAGTAGAATCCCATAGTGTCTCCTCAGCAAAGTGATGGGGTTGGAGATACCTGGGGTTGTTTTTGCAGTTCCTATCATAGTCCCAGGAGTATGTGGGGACCTGATACATGTTTGAGGAATTAAATGTGCACATTTCAGAAATCCAGGAAGATAACAGAATCAGGGTCAAGAAGCCAGTTGGCGTGGAGGGATTTCTCAGAGACAAGAGTCAGCTCTTCTCCTGGACCCAGAGCCTTGCTTGCCAAGCCTCAGTTCCCAGCGTAACATGGGGATAAAAATAGTAATTACCTCCTGGGGTTAAACTCGAAAATTTTAGTAAAGCACTGAACACTATGTTAAGTACACAGTTGTTGCTCAATCATTGTTAGTCCCATCCATGCATCTTCCCCATAAGGCCACAGGGGAGGGAGACACGGCTTGGGGAAAGAAAATCAGTGGCAAGTGGATGCTAAAAATAAGGACAAGATCCAAAGAACAATAAGCAACAGCCAAGGTGGAAGAAAGTGGCGTTCCTCACGGGGCTGGGGCCCCTCAGCCTCTGAGGTTCCAGAGAGACAGGGACTACCAGTGTTTTCAGGTAAGACGGACTGTGAAGGTTATCAGAACCAGGGTGTTTTATCTGGGTGTTTTACCCCCACAAGAGAGAAGTATGGGGGGGGTGGATGGGCTTTGGAACTTTGGATCTGCTTAGAACTTTCTGAGGGAGGGACTACCTGATTCTGTGTGTCCCTAGAAGACAGAGCTGTGACTGAGGACAGTAAATGCCAGCTTCATGGACAAGGGGCATTTTTGCAATCAGAATTCCCTCCAAACTATGGGCTGCTCCCATAGGCAGTGAGCTTCCTGATACAAGGGTTGTGCCAGCAGCGACTGAATGACCTGGGGTTGGGGGTTTAAAAATGGATGGAGGGAGCCAGCCATGGTGGCTCACGCCCGTAATCCCAGCACTTTGGGAGGCTGAGGCGGGTGGATCACTTGAGGTCAGGAGTTCAAGACCAGCCTGGCCAACATGATGAAACCCCGTCTCTAGTAAAAATACAAAAAATTAGATGGTTGTGGTAGCAGGCATCTGTAATCCCTGCTACTTGGGATGCTGAGGCAGGAGAATTGCTTGAACCCAGGAGGCGGAGGTTGCAGTAAGCTGAGATCACGCCATTGCACTCCAGCCTGGGCAACAAGAGTGAAACTCTGTCTCAAAAAAAAAAAAAAAAAAAAAAAAATGGAATGCAGGGTTGGAAAGTAGAGTTAAGTTCACTTCCCACCAGGAACTTGGGATTCAAAGCTCCTGGTAGAAGGAAAGGGCGATGGACCGCATGCAACGCCAGGCTGATGCTCCAGTATCTGTCAGAAGAGAGTCAGTTCCAGCAGAAACTGGAAGGTGTGGCCTATTCCTCAGGTCATCGCGCACACGCACCTCTCGGCCCCAGGCCTGATCACCCTCTGGGGGCGCACCGGCCCACCCAGCCCAGGAGTGGGCCGGGATGTGAGCCTATCGTCCGCAAGGGGGCAGAGTGGGATCGCGGATGGAGTCTGGTGCTGCAGCTGGGCTATAGACAGGCACCGTGCCGCTCCCCTCCCGCGGGAGACTCTTGCAGCCTGCCAGGGCTTTCACAGCTGCGCTTCTCAGCACCCTCCACTGCCCCCACCTCCAGATTCAGTGCGTGTCTGTCCAATTTGAACAGGTTCTCTAGGCTGGGTCAGGTCTCCCTCAGCTCCAAGTTCCTGGTGGTGAGGTGTCTTCACCCAGAGAGGGTTCAAGGCAGAGGAAGTAGAGCCCGTGGTCATCCCTTGGCACAGACCATCCTGGCCCGCTCTGGAGTTACCCAAGGGCCATGCCTCTTGTGGGTTAAAGGAACAGGCTTTGACATCAGACAGACTTGGTTTTCGATTCTGATTGCCACTTACCAGCAGAGCGACGTCACCTCTTGGAGCCTCGGCCTCCTGCCACAGTGGAGGCAAGTAGCATCAGGGCTGAGCAGGCAGGAAGCCTCCCGGAGCCTCACTGTGCGTTCGGGAGGCCTGCAGTTTTGATTGTGAGACCGCACAGCAGCTTTTGGAAGGGGTAGTGTTTTTATCACCCCACTTCACAGATGGGGAGATGGAGTCCTTGGGCATGACTGGCTAGAGGTCCCAAAGCCAAATGGAGAGCTACGGCAGTCCAGACACCTACCAGAATCTGGGGGAGCATGGGGTGGTTTATACCCAGTGAGGCCACGGAGGGGCCTTGTGACAGTGACTGCCATGTGATGGGAGAAGCCTGTGGCCTCTATGGTCAGTGGATGCCCAGAGTGAGGGCATCCTCTGTGCCAGCCCCTGCCTCTGCCAGACACACCTGCTCCATCCAGAGCAGGCCTAGAAAGGAGGTGGTAGTGTCCTTGGGTGGAGGGCAGGCTACTGCCTGAGCAGACCTGGGCTGGGGTCAGCTGGCCTCAGGCAGCCAGGGACTGGCCAAGTATAAATGGAAGAGAAGTCCAACAGCACAGAAAACTGACCTGCCAAGAAGGGTGGAAGGGAAGGGACAGGGTAGGTAGGTGACATGAGGGTGTTGGATAGGGCTGGATGGAAGCCCCAAGTACCTCTCCCCACTCCTGTTCCCAGCCACAAAAAGAGGCTACGGAGACTCCCTTTTAACAAAGAGCATCTGAAAAGGAAGAATGAAGCTGAGGGTTGGGAGGGACACCCCTCTCCTTTCCCTCCCCAGCAGGCTCCAGTGGCCCCAGCAATGTCGTTGCCTTGGCAACCACAGCCCCCTTCTAGCTCCCTTTCTCCTTTAACCCCATCCTGCCTGGATGCACCTCTCGCCTGTACCCTCCCTCCCTCCCTTCCCAGCTCAGACTAAAGAGAGGCGTGGTGGGTTGGGGAGAGAGGACTTCTCTGCTCACCAAGCAGTCCTGGGGGTTAATGCCCTGGCTGCATCCCAGGACTGCCCCTTCCTAGGGATGAGATGGAGGACTCTTTAAGATGGAGACAGGACAGGATGAAATGACCTTTGAAAGAATTTTTCTGAATGAACAAAGGAGCTATCTTCTCCCAAAGTTTTCAAGCCCCAAGTCTCCCAGACTTCACTCCCTCCCAGGAGACAGGGGCTGTGACCCTGGAACCCCTGGCAGAGTTTAGGAAACCAGCGCTGGAGCAGGGGGTTTGAAGATCATCTAGTTGCCCTCTCTAAGCCTATGGGTGGGGAAACTGAGGTCTAGGAGGAGGATGAATTTACTCAAGGGCACACAGTGAGTAAAGGAGAGTCAGGGAGAGAACCAGAGAGGCCTGAGTCAGGGTGAGGATGGAGGGTGCATTTGCTACTGTTGGCCCTTGGAGTGGCTAGGTACAGAGGGTCACAGGAGGCCTGCAGCCCATGGGAAAGCAACTGCTGGCATTTCTCTCATGAGTCCAGAGAAAGCCCCTGGCTTCCCTCACCCACTTCTGTTCCCTGAGAGGTGCCTGCCTCCCTACCATCGGTGTTCCTGGGTTTCCTAAACTTAGTGTTTCAGTAATCCCCTCCCAGGCCCCAGCACAACATAGGGTAAGGAAGGAGAATTAGCTCTGGCCTTGTTTAGGGAGGCACGTGGGACTCTAGCAAGAGCAGAGAGGAGTTAGGAGTCTGAGAGAGCTGGGATCTTAAAGGTCCCATTGAGAGTGTCCCCTGAGCAAGAAGGGCTTGTGGCTGTAGGCAGCGGGTTCCAGCCCAAGGGTAGCCCTTTCCTGACTGTGTCCCTGGCAAGTCACTCAACTTCCCAGGGGCTGCTAAATGGCCCACTCCCACCTCCACGTAAACGAGGTCGGCCACACAGGCTACCGGAGATTCCCATGAGGCAGCAGATAGAGCTGTGGACAGGTCCTGGGAGGGGGTCCCAGCCCCAAACCTCTTGTATCTGCTGTGTCAGGGCTACTGCCATGATCACTTGGAGCACCTACGGTGTGCAGAGCCAGGGAGGCTGGGAGGGGAGGAAGATGTGGGCATAGCACCCCTAGATGTAGACCAGAGAGGGCTTCATTCAAGCCAGGTCAGAAGGTTCCACAAAGCCTCTGAGGGTTGAAGGAGCACCCTGGGAGCCTTCCTGGAAGATAAGGCAGGCCCTGTGCGATCAGGCGGAGGTGGAGAGAACACACTGGGCTGGAGAGGGTGAAGGTTGACATTTGCTCCCATAGCTCTCCCAGCTGATCCAGACCTCCCTGAGCTGTCACCGTGTCCCTGAAGCCCCCAAGGCCTGGCCCGAAGAGGGTGCCCTCGCCTTTCCTGCACACACCCCTAAATCCTGGATGCAGGCAGAGAGAGGGGCCTGCTGCTGGGGGTTGAAGTCAGGAGCTTTGCCTTTATTGTGGCTGGTTCTCACCACACCCTCAGAGTGGCCTCGCCTGTTAATCCCACGTTGCAGAGGAGGAAACAGTCTCAGAAAAGTAAAGCGAGTTGCTCGTGATCACCCAGCTTTTTCTCCCCTGTCAAAGCTGCTCCTTGAAACTCTCCTGGGCGTGGACACTGCCTGAGACTCTCACGCTGATGACAGGTTGGGAAAAGGAAGGGGACGCCTACCGGGAAGAGTGACCCTCTGGTGGACGGTGCTGAGGTGTCTGTGGAAGGTGGGGGCAGGTGCTGGGAGACTCAGGCCCACCTCATCCAGCAGGCGTCCCCCTGCAGTACTGCGTTTGTTAGTCCCTCTTTCTATATCCGCCCCATACCCGCTCAGTAGTTAGCTATTCAAATTCTCAGGCACCCTTCAGCAGGCAGCCACTGGTGAGGGCTGGGGAGCACAGTCCAGACCTGCCTGGACGCCAGGCAGCCAGGTGACCTTGAGCAGAGACTCAACCCCAAGGCTCAGCTTCCTTATCTGGGAGAGGGGAAGCAGGGCATTACCTGCTTGGCAGGCTGTGGTGGGGATCCAAGGACCTGTTCATTCTGAGACCTACCAGGGCTGGCCTGTGGACACGGCTCAGTCACCGGCTCACCCACAGGCACTCCTCAGCCCTGGTTAATCCCCCAGCCACCTGCCTGCTCCTGTGCCTGCCTGTGACTTTGGTCCCCATTTCCCAATATTCCAGGTGCTGGCAGTCGGGGTCAGGGTTGTCCCCGTCTACCCCGCAGGTCTCCTAGGACAAGGCTCGGGTTGGACAGATGACCAGGCAAGCAAAATGGGGGTCCTTCTCTGCCCTCACCAGTCTCCCCTGGTGGGCAGAGGCTGGTGGGGACAGAGGCAAATAATCCCGCCCGGAGTGGGGATAAGAGAAAGGGATGGCTCTGCGGTGGCCCTCCTCCCTGTGGGCAGGGCTGCTGGGGACAGGGTCAGATGAGGTTGGGCTGAGAAGCAGCTGCTGAGCGGTGGCAGTGAGGGACATGTGGGGACCCCCACCACTCCTAACAACGCGGCACCAGTGCCTGGGAGCCAGCAGGTGAGAGGCCCACAGTCCTGGCTCTGCCTGTCTCAGCGCCTGCTGCCTGCCTGGCACAGGGCCCTGCAGCACTGGTTTTAATCGATCACTTTCTTTCCGCAAGCAGCTCCTGGAGGTGCGGGGGCGGCTTCCCCTTGACTCCAATCTCCTGGAGGATGCAGCTTGGCTAAAAATAACTTGAATTGCTGAGCTCCCACCCTGGCGCAGAGGAGGGGCCTGGGCGCTGCGGGGGTGGCACCTGGAGGGAATGTTGCCGCAGCCAGGAGGGGGTTCCCTGACAGGAAATGGAGAAGAGTGAGTGTCGGCAGGTGGGAAGGAGTGCAGCTTGTTGAAGGGAGGCTGGCCCTTTTTCGCTCATTCCTCCAGGCCCAGGCCTGCTCCCTGGGGACAGTGCTTCTAGAGAAAACCTGGGGAAGGGCTGGCCCTGACCCCTGCACTGGCATCACTGAGGGTGTGTGCCCTGAGCGGCCTGGCTGCGGCGGGGGTGCTCCTCCCAGCACAGACACCGCATTTGGAGGAGACTCCCCATGGAGATGCTCTGGGCGGGAGCCTCCTCCATGCCCTCTTGCAGGGCACCAGAATGCAAGCCGTGTTGGGCATCAGGCAGAGGAGTCAGGTCTGGTCTCATGTCCTGTTCCTTCTGTGTGACACTGAACTCAACTTCCTTATCTGATAACTGGATACAACTGCAAAATCAAGCATTTGCCTCCACCCCCATTCTGCAGGCAGCCTCTCATCTGTCTGGAGGAGCAGCATCAGGCTTCCTGTCACTCCTCACCCCCTTGGTGCCTGCAGAGGGGGCAAGTCCCATGACCACCCTTTAGAGCAGAATGGGTGCTATGTCCAGGTTGGGCAGGCAGGACCTGGGTCTCTCGAGGTGCAGCAGGTCAGGTCAGGGAGAGTGGGGACTCCAGGACCTCATGGAGAGTGGAGGGTGACTTCAGGGCCCAGACAGAAGCCTGGGGTCAGGTAGCATGGTAATAGTCCCAGCTACTTGGGAGGCTGAGGCACAAGAATCACCTGAACCTGGGAGGTGGAGGTCACTGCTGTCCCCCGCCATCCCCATCTTCATACCCCAGGGCCAGGCCAGAGCACGATGCTACACAAGCAGTTCAAGGGCAGGTCCAGGGCTGCATGGCGGAAGGGAGACAGCATGGCAGTCCCTTGCATGCACACGGAGGCAGGGGGACATACTGGTGTGGGACCAATCCGTCCTGCAGCAGGGAACAGGCTGGGAACCCCTAGCCCCTGCCATTGCCTCAGTTCCCTCATCAGTAAAAGAGGTCTGGGTTAGATGCTCTCTGAAGTTCCTGATAGCATCTGGGGACGATGGAGCATAGCAGCTGCCCTCGGGAAAACAGCAGCAGCTACGACTTCCCTGCCCTTCACTGAGCACCTCTGGCACTGAGATGCTTTGTGAGGACAGCATTGAGGTTATGCCCCATCACACATGAGGAGACCGCGGCTTAGAAAGGGGGACTTGTCTGAGGTCACATGGCTTGGACGTGATGGGCTGATTTGGAACCCAGCACTGTCCAACTGCAGTCTGTTTTCCCATTCCATCCTATTCTAAACATAGGACCTGGGGGATGAGACGTGCTTTTAGGGGTGACTCAAGGTGGGGTGAAGGGCCCTGGATCCAGATAGAAGTTCCCTACAGCTGTGCCCCCTCCCACACCCTCTCCCACCCCCACCTAGGTTTGGCTCAGGTCACAAGGAGCCTCATTCTGGGGCACCAATGGGCCTGGAAAGTGGCCGTGCTTGTGGGAGGTCGAGAGGAGAAGAGGGAGTGTGAACCTGCTTGAATAGGAACAGGACCAGTGATAACAATAATGACAATAATTCTCACTCCCCACCCCAGTGACATTTTTAGCAACACTGTTCCTAAGGAGAAACTCAAATATCTGGTGACAGGCAAATTGATAAATCAGCCACAGCTCCCACAGCAGCATGGGTGAATCCTGAATCATCATGTGAGGTGAAAAAGCAAATTGCAGGAGGCTACGTTCAGTTCAAAGCCAAATGTATAAAGCCCCATCGAAGTATAACTAAATGATATCGTTTGAGGAGTTCAGGTGTATATGATGATAGATAGAACTATCTACAGCCTAGGAAGTGCTAAACCAAAATTTGTCATACTCAAGGAGAGACAGGAGCTGGATAGGGAAGCCCACGCGGGGGACCTCACCCATGGACTCTTGCTATAGGCCCACAGGGTGCCAGGCACTCTTCATGGTGCTGGGGAGATACAGGAACGAGCAAGGCAGACGTGAAGCCCAGGCCTTGTGGAGCTTATGGTCTAGCAAGGCAGGTTCCATTCGCATTCTGTGTTGTATGATAGGTCGCAGGTGTCCACTACACTGTTTTGCATTGTCTGCATAGTCCCTTGCAGATCTTCTTTTTTTTTTTTTTTTTTTTAGATAGAGTCTC
>NW_012118232.1:122495-124862 GCF_000951035.1 Colobus angolensis palliatus
TATATATATTTAAATACTACTGTTTTATCTGTTTAAATACTATATATATAATCTGTTTAAATGCTATATATACACACACATATATACTATAGTGTATATATACTATATATAGCATATATACTACATGTATGTATACCATATATAGAGTATATATATGTGTGTGTATATGTATCTAGTATTTGGTATTTAAATAGATTAAACACAAACTTAAGGAATAAACACAAACTTAATTGACCTTCTTCTCCCCAGTAAAACATCCCACCCAAGTGGGTGGGTTCCGGGGGCTGAGCTCCTCTCTCTGCTACCACTCATGGATATCCCATCACACTCACCTAGAGGGGGTGCAAATCCCAGATTCCTTCCCCCCTTTCAATCTCCCAGCCCAGCTGAATGTCCCACAAAGTCATTCTCTCATTCAGCAGCAGGTAAGGGTCAAAGATCGCTTGGAGTGCTAGGCTGGAAAGTGGGACAGAGTTCCCTACCTCTGGGAGCACCGAAGCCAGTTGGAAAGATAAAATGCAAGAGAAAGACATGCAGGGTGGCCGGGCGCAGTAGCTCATGCCAGTAATCCCAACACTTTGGGAGACTTGGGCTGGCGGATCAGTTGAGGTCAGAAGTTTGAGCCTGGCCGACATGGTGAAACCCCGTCTCTACTAAAAATACAAAAAAATTAGCTGGGTGTGGTGGCACAAGCCTGTAATCCCAGCTACTCAGGAGGCCAAGGCAGGAGAATCGCTTGAACCCAGGAGGCAGAGGTTTCAGTGAGCCAAAATCAAGCCACTGCACTCCAGCCTGGGCGAAAGAGTGAGACTCCATCTTAAAACAAAAACAAACAAAAAAAAAGACGTGCAGAGCCTGGCAAACATCCCTCTCCTGATTCAGTGCTCTTGCACTATATTAATAGTGATAGAGAGTGCAGGAGATGGGACATAACAATGTGTGACCTGTCTCAAACTGTTCATTCCCATCAGAGGCAGGGAAATCAGGAGGGCTTAGTCTGCCATCCATCCATCAACCATCTCCCCATCCATCCAACCCTCTATCCATCTGTCCATCCATCCGTCCACCCATCCATCCATCCATCCATACATACATACATACATACATCTATCCATACATCTACCCATCCATCCAACCAACCACCTATCTATCTGTAATAGGCAGACTAACGTCCCCCAAAAGATGTGTCCATCCTAATCCTAGAGCCTGTGATTATGTTACTTAACATGGCAAAGGGGGATTAAGGTTGCAGATGGAATTAAGGTTGCTAATCATCTGGTGTTAAAATAGGGAGATTATCTTGGATTATCTGGGTGGGCCCAAGGTAATCACACAGGTTCTTAAGAGAAGAAGAGGAACCAGGGAGATGGCAGCATGAGAAGGGCTTGGTCTTACATTGCTGGCTTTGAAGATGGAGGAAGGGGCCACAAGACAAGAAAAAATGACAACCCCCAGAAACTGGGAAGGCAAGGAGGACCTGGATGCTCCATTAGAGCCTCCAGAATGCAATCCTGCTGACACCTTGATTTTAGTCCAGCGAGACCACTTTCAGATTTCTGACCTCCAGAACTGTAAGATAATACATTTGTGTTGTTTTAAACCATGAAATTTGTGATAATCTATTACAGCAGCATAGGAAACTAACACAGCAACTAACCAGCCAGCCCTTCATGCAACCATCCAACCAACCATCTAGCCAACCATCCATCTAACCATCCATCCAACCATCCATCCAACTACCCATCCAACCATCCATCCAACAATCCATGTGTCCATTTAACTAACTATCTACCCATTTAATAAATATTCATCGACTGTCCCCCTTGTGTCACCTGGCAAGCTGTGAAAGAAAAGTGGCCAAATTCCTGAAGCTCCCCATCCATTGGGAGCAATAGACACAGAATTTCCATCCAGGTTCCTCAATGCTATGGTGGTAGAATATGAAGCACTTGGGAAAGATTATAGGAGGACCTGTGACTTGATGGCTTTTGGTGGCAGGAACAAGGAAGGGAGCACTATAAAACAATTGTGAGTCATATGGATTTTTTTTCTTTTCTCTTTTTTTTTTTTTTTTTTTGAGACGGAGTTTTGCACTTGTCGCCCAGGCGGGAGTGCAGTGGTGCAATATCCGGTCACTGCAATCGCCGCCTCCCAGGTTCAAGGGGTTCTCCTGCCTCAGCCTCCCGAGTAGGTGGGATTACAGGCACCTGCCACCACTCCCAGCTAACTTTTGTATTTTTAGTAGGGACGGGGTTTCACCATGTTGGCTAAGCTGCTCTTGAACTCCTGACCTCAGGTGATCCACCTGCCTTGGCCTCCCAAAGTGCTGGGATTACGGGCGTAAGCCACTGCGCCCAGTCATTTTTA
>NW_012118232.1:124912-155198 GCF_000951035.1 Colobus angolensis palliatus
AGAGATGGAGTCTCACTGTGTTGCACAGGCTAGTCTCAAACTCCTGGACTCAAGCAGTCTTCTTGCCTCTGTCTACAATTGTCTTTTTTTGTTCTTTTTTTTTGAGACGGAGTTTCGCTCCTGTCGCCCAGGCTGGAGTGCAATGGCACTATCTCTGCTCACTGCAACCTCCACCTCCCAGGTTCAAGCAGTTCTCCTGCCTCAGCCTCCTGAGTAGCTGGGATCTCCCAAAGTGCTGGGATTACAGGCATGAGCCACCGTGCCCAGCCAATTTTTAAAAATTTTAAATCGAAAAAGCCAACAATTGTGAGTCTCTGCAGTCAGCCCCTCACCTGAAGGCTGCCCCTTGAGGCACTGTCCCTTACTGCCTCTGTCCTCACCCCGGGTACCTGGAACTCTTTGCCTTGTTCAAGGAGTAGGGCCAGAGGCCTGGTCCAACCAGGTTTTGTCCTCCTGTTGTGACTTCTACCTTCTGCTCCTCAGCTCAGGCCTCATGCCTGCCATACCTCCTGCACAGCCCTGGGGCTCTGAGATTCACTCTTGCTCCCAACTAAGCCACCAGCACATCAGTTAGTAGTTAATGGCCATGACACCCACATTCTTGGAACCAGTGAGGAACAGCTGCTCAAGGATCAGGCTGAGCCTAGTTCTTGAGTTGTGTGATCTCAGGACTACCCCTGTCTGGGTCTTCACACCCTCATCTGCAGAATGGGAATAATGATAGCTCCTCCTTTCAGGGCTATAGTCAAGATCAAGAGAACTCATGTTGAAGACCAGCCTGCACAGGCTCTGGCATACAGGAACCCCGCCATCATCACTGGAAGGTGCTAGATTGTTACATTGGGGGATGGGGTTGTTGGCACTTAGCTCCTCCCCACAGGAAAGGACCAGTTTCCTGTCTGTGAGTTGTTGGCTTTGACATACCGAGCTGTAGCCCCGTGGAGACTGATCACAGGGGAGCCTGCGATCCACTGACCAGAGAGTTGCCCAGTATCTTGTAGGACCAGGGGCACAGTCCCCCCGCCCAGCCCAGCTCATTTCACAATCTTCCAGGAACAGCCTGTACCTTGGCATGGCCCTGAGAAAGAGCAAAGACAGTGTTGCCCATCCTATTCCAACCTTGTCACAGGAAGGATATGTGTCTGGCCATGTCCAGCAGATGTTTGAGGTCAAATGTGTAGCCTAGGATAGCTTCCTGGGCAGCTGGCCCCAGGTTGGGTGTGGGGGAAGGGAGGGCAGAAGTCAACATTGAGAAGGGACAGCGAAAACGGCTCGGGGTAGAATTTCAGACCCTATCTGCCTAGGGCAGATTGGAGTAAGGTCTTCCCAAGCTTCTTACAGGATCAGCCGCCATGAGGGTCACCCAGGTACCATGTTGGAGGCCTGCTTAGCCAACCTCGACTAGATGTGACTGGCTCTTCTCTACACACCCAATTGAGACCACAAATCCCAGATGCACGAACCTGCTGGGTTTGGCCCACCCCAAGCCAGGAGGTAGTGTGGTCAGGATGCCACACCATATGCCAGGAACTTGGTGTGCCAGTCTTGGCTCTGTCATTGCTCTCAGGATGTCACTTTACCTCTCCAGAACTCAGTTTCCCCTTCTGGAAAATGGATCTATACACAGTAGCCCACAATTTGTGGAATGCCTGGGGACTGTGCCCAGAGATCTTTTGAAATTTAATCTCATTGCTCACCTGATTCTGAATATGAAAGTTGAGGCTTCAGGAGGAAGCAGGCTACCCAAGCCCATGATCCATGGTGGCAGCTCGTACATAGGTCTGGCTAACTGGGTTCTGGTGCAGAGCTGAACCAGGGCAGCCGCCTGCCAGCTCTGAGACCACTGTGCTGCTGGGCTCAGTCTGTGCCGCCCCGCCTTCCCCTGGAACAGGTTTTCTACTCAGAAGTTGGCCTTTAAGGATCTCCCACCTGAAGGGCCGAAGCTCCGGATGCTCATTTTTCCCTGACTGGCTTGGGAGCCTGGTGAGGTGTAAGGGACCCCCTGTTTTTCATCCCTGTCTTCACTCTGTCCTCCTAGCTGTGTTCTCTGCCCAGCTCTGGATCCTGGAGGTGAAATCAAATGGGAGAATTCTGTTGGCCCAGGCAATGTCATCTTCCTTCAGATGTGTGACACCTTCCTAAGTCTGGCCAGACAGCAGGGGCAGAAACTCAGGCCCACCTGGGACCTGGTGACCCAGGCTGTTCAGTGGCAGCCAGAGGTAGGGGCACAGACTGGAGGTGTTCATTGTATAAACACCCTTATATCCTGAAGGGGATCCAGCTGGGATTGGGCTGGATGCCAAATAAGACAGGCAGCACGTGGAAGCCCAGGACCCGGGTTCAAGTCCTACATCCACTAGAGCAGGCTAGGAGAGCTTAGATAAATCACTCATCTGTCCATCCATGAATCAACCACCCACGATCCACACAACACACATTTATAAGGCATCCTCTGTGTGTCAGGCGCCATGAGCAGGTGAAAATCTGCCCTCAGAGGTTGCAAAGGTGTAAGCATGGGAACAATCTAATAAGAACAGAGAGATGAGAGCAGGGTGTATGTGCGAGCAGGGTCCTGGTGTTGTGCAGGGTACAGCTTGCCCTAGTGGACAATGATGATGCAGCAGAGGTGGACCCAGAGATGACCAGGCAGTCAGGGCTCTAAGCTGGGTGCACACGTGTGCATGTGTCACAGGACTCTGACTCTCTGGAGGCTGTTGGCAGAAATCTGGAGGCCCCATATCCCTGCAGTAATCGCCACACAGCAAAGTAGTGTGTTTGACAGGAAATACCTTGACAGCCGTTGCATTTACGTTGCAGAGCACAGAGCAGTAGCCCCTGCGACAGTCAGCAAGCCCAGACCAGCAGAAAGGGGTGGAGAGAAGGGGGCTTCACCTGTTCTGCCCTTAGACTCTGCTCCCAGCTTCTGGCCTCAGGCTACCCCAAGCCCTAGGATCCAGTGCGAGCGTTAAAGGAAGTTCACAAAGCTTTCCTGGCCTTCTTATCAAGGACAGCTTTGGGAAGGAGTGGGTTGGCAGGAAGGCCTCTGGGGGCCGCCCTGGAGTTAGGCTGAGGGACGAGGGGGTGGTGTAGCTTTTTTGTGGCAGCTCTCAAATGCTGGTGTCCAGCCTCCCAGTGCAGTCCCATCTCCTGCCTGTCTCTCTTCTACCTCGTTGTGGTGGCTTCATCTCTGGCTGGGCCAGAATCCCACTGGAAGACCACAGTGGACACCTTTCTGAGGCCCACTCCAACCAACTGGGTGGGTGAACTCAGCTTAGTCTCTTGGCCTCTCTGGGCTGGGAGTGCCCTTCTGAGCAGGTACCTTTAGGCCTCCATTTCTCCGAAGGAAACAAAGAAAGGGACTTTCGATCCTAGCACAGAACCAGGAAAGGAAACAGGTCAGGAAGGAGGTGGCCGAGGTACTTCCTGCATGCTGGACCTTGATGACAGCAGTCCCCACATCCCAGATTAGCCTCACTCTAGACTCCAGTGTGTCCACCCCAGTCCCTCCTGGGGTAGGGCCCATCTAGCTGCCTCCAGCTAGTTGCCTGGTGCACGGTCGGTGCTTGCAGAGGGAGTGCCCTGCCTCTCTGTCTGTGCTTTCTGCGGGGGAGGATCCACTTTCTTTCTTTTTTTTTTTTTTTTGAGGTGGAGTCTCGCTCTGTCGCCCAGACTGGAGTGCAGTGGCCGGATCTCAGCTCACTGCAAGCTCCGCTTCCTGGGTTTACGCCATTCTCCTGCCTCAGCCTCCCGAGTAGCTGGGACTACAGGCGCCCGCCACCTCGCCCGGCTAGTTTTTGTATTTTTAGTAGAGACGGGGTTTCACCCTGATAGTCAGGATGGTCTCGATCTCCTGACCTCGTGATCCGCCCGTCTCGGCCTCCCAAAGTGCTGGGATTACAGGCTTGAGCCACCGCGCCCGGCCAGGATCCACTTTCAAACCTTCACGCGCACTGTTCCCTCTGCCAGGGACAGTGTACACCTCACCTGACCAAGCCTAAAAGTCACTGCCTCTGGGAAGCCTTCCAGGACCACTTTAGTCAGGCCAGGCCCTGCACGCTGGTCTTGCTTTGTCCAGCTCCATCTCCTCTTCTGAGTGAGGGCACTCCCCAAGGGCAGGCCTGGGTCCCCAGCATCCCCTGGGCTGTGCCGGGGCTCTTAGGAGAGCTTTTAACTTCCTCTTATCTACCATTCCTACTCCTGAACACAGTCCACTATCTTTTCCCTGGAGGAGCTGAGCAGGAGGGGAAGCAGCCACTTTACCTCACCAAGACCTCTTGGATGCCCTTTCTGGGTTTTTGGCCCTCCCCTAGCAGCCATCTTCCCTGAGGGCTACCAGGGCTTTGGGCATCCGTCTCTTCCAGAGCTACCTTCAGCGGAAGAGATCGTGAGCAGGAAGGGAACAGGACAAGGAAAGGGGGCTGTGGGCTGTGGGCTGGGGGCTCCAGGGGAACACCCCTGAAAGACACACTGCTCCCCAGCTGTCTGTCCCTGCGGCTTGCGATGGAGGCTGGGGGTGGGGGATGGGGGAGATGGCAGGGGCTGGTCCTCGGTCCAAATCCAGGTCACTCCCAGCCTGCTCAGCAGCCGCTCAGTAATTAGGGGCCAGCAGGACGTGGGCAGGCGGGTGGCAGGAAGCCTAATTGTCTGATTTTTCAGGTAATTAACGGGCGGCTGTCTGGCTAGTCCCCACGGGGTCCAGCATCCGCCACCCCATCCCCTGGGTAGCCCTAGCTGCCTAATGAGGCCAATTACTGAGTGGTGCCCAGGTTCTCATTAGCCACCTGGAAAGGCCATGTGGGACTGGCACCAGGGGGCAGGGCTCAGCCAGCCATGGTGGAGGCTGGGCCTCTCCTCCAGAAATTGGGGTGCAGCATGGACTGGCTGCCGGGCTCCGCTGCTGCCTGTTGAGGAGTAGCCAGTCCGACAGCTGGGACCTCCCTCCACAGCTCCCTTTTCAGGATAGTAGCTTTAGGTCAAACACCAGACTCCCTTCCCACCTCCCAGCTACATGGCCTTGGGTATGTCAAGCCCCTATCTGGCCCTAGGATTCCTGGATCAGAGATGATGGACATAAAGCCCAGTAGGTGCCCCGCTCATGGGTGGGCACTCACTTTCCAACAGTGCCAATTTGCCAATTCCTATCCTGACTCTACCTGTGAGGAGCAGAAGGCCAGAGGAGATAGAGACTGAGGTCACCAGCATGTCAGGAGCCCACTCTGCAGGGCCCTGGAGGCTGAGGGCAGCAGAGACAGTCCCCTGGTATTCACCCCAGAGGACCTCAGCACCTGGGTGGGGAGTCTTAGGAGGGGTCAGTAGAGGTGACCAGACCAGGTTGGGGGTGCTCTAGGAATGACTGGTCATCCAGGGCATCTGAGCTGCAGGAGGAAGGGAAGCAGGCAATCCTCAGGAAATGAGGGGATTCGGATACCGTGGTGGAGCCCTCCCCGTCCCTGGGTGCTCTGGGACATGTAGGGAAAGAGCCCAGAGTGCCCAGGCTCCTGTCTGAGGCAAGAGCTGGTCTTTTCTTGGTCAACTCTCGCCATTTTCGGCCCAGGAAGTCGGGGGAGGACCTGCATCCTGGGATGTTGAGCTTTTTGGGCTTCTGTGGCTCTTCTGTTTTAAGAATTTTGTGACCTAATTCCATGCTGACAAATTCCGTGCTGTTCCGGCTCCTGTAATCGTCAGCTAATGCTACTTTTGGTCCTGCTGCTGGCCTAGAATCTAAGTTAAGAGTTTCCAAAATGTGTCCCCCAGGAGCCCTTGGGTAGAGGCGGAAGCGAGGGGTGAAGGGATGCCTGACCCCACAGCTGGAGCAGCTTGCCTTTGGTCACTGGGAAAATATTGGTAGCTGCCCCTTTGTGAGCTCTTGCCTTGTGCAGGGAATCTGCCTCTATGGTTGCGTTTTGTCTTCATAAAACCCCAAAAGGAAGATAACATCACAGTCCCATTTCCCAGATGAGGATTCTGAGGTTATTGCAGGCTAAGGCTGAGCAGCCTGCCTCAGGTCTCAGAACTTACAGGAAGAGCCGGGACTTGGATCCAGTTTCCATTCTGAGCCACCAGGAATATGGGTTCCTTAGAAAGAAAACTAGGTGCGGGGTTGGGGATGTGTGTGTCACATTCATTAAAACTTGTTTCCTCCAATCCGGGTGTGGGCGCTGGCCTCTCTGTCCCAGGGGCGCGTGGTTCTAGCCCCAGGTTACCCAAGGGCCCCTGCATCCCACCACGCGGTGTGGTGTCTATGTGTTTGAGGGCCCATCTGCCTGTTTCCCTTCCCTCTGCTGTGGGCTCTGCTTTGCTCACGGTCCAAACCAATAAGATCCAGCCCAGAAATAGCATATGTTTCCAGCCTCTGCTCCTCCAAGTCATACATCGCCTGGTGTGATGTGTCCCTGTGTCAGCCTGCTTCAAGACTCAGGGCGGGGGTGGTTGAGGAGGGAGTGTGAGGAGCTCGCAGGGCCACCTCCAGGTTGAGAAACTTAGAGGTGAGGAGCCGGGTGAGCCCAGGACACAGCCTCAGAAGGCAAGTGGGGACCACTATTCCCTAGGCCTGGGACTGGGTTCGGGGCTCAGCCTGGGATGGGAGTCAGAGGTTGATGGCCCAGATTCATCCTGGGCCTAAGGGTTGAGACTTTAGAAACTAGCTGGGCACAGTGGCTTATGCCTGTAATCTCAGCAGTTTGGGAGACCAAGGTGGGTGGATCACCTGAGGTCAGGAGTTCGAGACCAGCCTGACCAACATGGAGAAACCCCATCGCTACTAAAAATACAAAAAATTAGCCCGGTGTGGTGGCGTCTGTCTGTAATCCCAGCTACTCAGGAGGCTGAGGCAGGAGAATCGCTGGAACGCGGGAGGCGGAGGCTGTGGTGAGCCAAGATCGTGTCACTGCACTCCAGCCTGGGCGACAGAGAAACTCTGTCGAAAGAAAGAAAGGAAGGAAGGAAGGGGAGGGGAGGGGAGGGGAGGGGAGGGGAAAGGAAGAAAGAAACTAGAGTTGGGGCCCAGAGGTTTGGGCTTCAGTCTTGTCTAGCAGTCAGAGGTCTAGACTCAGGAGTTAGAGGGTCGGGTTCACTATTCACAACCTGACAAGGATGAAGGTCCAAGCTCAGTTTGGGGTCAGGGTCAGGACTCAGGGTGGTCCCAAAGGCCACGACTGCATGAGGAAGAGGTCCCCAAAGACCCAGAAGTCTTCCTATTTTCTGGAGATGACTCAGAGCAGGACTGGTAACAAAGAGATGCCTGAAAAATGGGCTTCTAGGGCTTGGACATGACTCTGCACAGGGTGGTAGCCAGGTGTGGTGGCAGCGCCTACAGTCCCAGCTACACAGGAAGCTGAGGCAGGAGGATCACCGAAGCCCAGAAGTTTGAGGTTACAGTGAGCTATGACAGTGTCACTGCACTCCAGCCTGGGTGACAGAGCAAGACTCTGACTCTAGAAAGAAAGCAAAGGGCTTGGACCGAATCTTATTCCCGAAGGCCTCCAGCCCCGGCTGCCTGCCTACTCTCAGGGTGTGCTTCCCCTGAAAACCTGGCTGCTCATCTCTGAAATGGGGGTGATCATATCCCCCACCTTCACGCCGATCGTGCTCCCTTAGCGTTGCTGATTTCTACCCTCAAGGCTGTAGGCTCGAGGGACCAGAGGTGGCTGAGCTATTAAGTGCGGATGAGTGTTTGAGGTGGGTGTGTGAGATGCCTAGTGTGGATTCGTGCCCTTTCCCTACCTCTATGGCATGGGGGCCTCAGGGGCGGGGCTGAGCCAAGGCTCTGGGTCCCCAGTCACAGCCCAGGGCCCCATCACTTCCCAGGCTGCCTCCGAGAGGTAGCTCTGTGGCCTGTTCAGGCCTCATATGTCCCACCTGAGCAGGGGACAGGCAGTGCCTGCCTCCATTCCAGGCCTCCGTTCTGCCAACTGGGATTTCCCGCCTCTTCTCCATTCTGGGCCCAGCGTGGACAGACATTTGGGGACCAGCCCACATGGCGGCCAGTGGAGGAGCCAGGGTGGAGTAAGCCAGCAGGAATGAGAGGCAGCGGAAAAGGGTGCAAGGGGGAAGCCTTATCACAGGCTTCTCTGTTCTCATCTCCCACGGGGCCTGGTCACCGACCAGCCTCAGGCACCAACCCACAACTGGGGCAAGAGGTCTCCCCTCCCCAGGGGACCACAGGAAGATTCAACCAAGGGAGAAACCAATCCTGTGTGAGGGGCAGAGGGGTGGGGGCTGGAAGAGGAGAGCACCCTTGGGGGACAGCAGTGATGGAGTTCAGAGCCAGCAAGAAAGGGGTGGACAACAGGGGGATTGCTCTGCTGCCCAGGATGGGAGGCCTCCAGGGTTTGGCTGTCAAAGTCCTGGTCACCTCCTCCAGCTGAGCTATTAATACCCAGCTGCGACCCACGCACCCTTGCTGGGAGGACGCCGAGTTCCTCAGGGGGCTAAAAATGGTCTCCCGTGGGGGCAGGCAGGCCGTTCTCCCTCTCTTCTTGTCAGAGGAGCTGAGGCCAAAGGCCAGGCTGGCTGGGAAGGAGACCAGGGCCAGAGTGGAGGTGCAGAGAAAAGAGGGTGGCTGAAGATTCCAGTTGGGAGCAGGAAGGAGCTCAGCCAGTCCAATCCCCATTGCTCAGAAACCCGAAAGGGAGGGAGCTTGCCAGTGGCCCGTTCCAGGAGGGGACCACACCAAGGTCTCCTGACTCCTTGCCCCCATCCAGACTTTCTCCTTTCCCTCAGGTCTTCGTTTGGTCCTCCCCAAGCTGCACTGGGGCTGGAGACCCGAGGACTGCCTGTCACCTCCTGCCAGGAGGGGCCTAGAGGGAAAAAGGGGGCTCCAGGGAGACGTTTGGAGCCTCTGGTAGGAGCTGGGCTGCCTAAAGCATAGCCACTTATATTTCAGTTTCATGTACAAAATCTTGTTTATCCACAGCATTGTCTGAGAAGGGAATTACTGGCAGTGCCATTTTACAGATGACAAAATTGAGGCTCAGTCATCTCCCCAGAGTTTCAGCTGGAAGGAGCCAGGCTGCCTGACTCCAGCCCCTACCTTGTGTTGTCTCCTGTTATGAGTTATTGGAAAAGGAGATTTCCTGGTTTGTTCGGGGGGCCCATGAAAAAGGTGTTTCCATCCCTGGTAATCACAGTGTCCAGGCCCACTGAGGGTCATGGACCAAGAATGAGGAGGCTGCACGGGTGCCCTTCTCCTGCGCTGACCAACCCTCCTGCCTGGACTCATCAGCCACTTCTTTCCTCATTCCTGGGGCTCAAGGGCACATCCTCAAGGCCTATGCTGGTCTTCTGGCTTCAAGGCCACCCAAGGCCACCTGTTCCCTGCTATGTCCTCTTTTCTCATGGCAGATGCTCTAGGGTCCAGACATAGACCCCAGAAGAGTGCAGACTTGGCCAGCAGATTCCAGACAAGAGAGTGGCTGAGAGAGGTGTCAGCCCCAGAGGCCCCCCTGTGCTGGAAATCCCGACAGCTGCCTGGCTAATAGGTCGTGGGCACTGAGCCCTGACCCGGGGCGGGCAGCGGCCGTGTCAGGTGTCCAGAGAAGTTGGGGGAGGTGATGTCTGGAGCCAGGGCAGTCTGCCTGTGGTTACCAAGACTGTCAACACCTTCTGGGTCGCCAAGGCAGAGTGGGGTGGGGGTCTGGGAGAGGGGTCCTGCCATGGCCTGGAGAGAGAAAGTCTCCAGTCTGGCCTGGAGGTAAGGGTAGAGGCAGCTTCTGCCCTGAGGGTTCTGGGAAGGCTAAAGGAAGTAGGCTGAAGAAGACCTGGCTCCACCTGAGGAATCTAAGTAGGAAGACAGGGCCCTGGCCTTCGGAGCTGGTGGAGGGGATTTATTTCCTAATGGCTGGTGGGGACTGGGGTGCTGAGGGGTTGTCGCAGACTGACTTCACTTCCCCATCCAGGAAATGAGCCGGCCTAACTTTGCCTGGACTTTCCTCATCCCCTGGTGAGGGTTCTTGCCTCTGAGTTGGGGTAGGGAGAGACTGGCCACCCTCAGAGACTGGGTTCCAGAGGAGCCTCTCTCGGGATGTGCCCAGGGTGGCTGCCTCCTCCTACCTGCTCCTCCGCCCCACACACCTTTGATTCTCCTAATGTCCTAACATCTACATGCTCTCCTGCTCTGGGGTCACTCTCCAGGCAGTCTTCCTAGATTGATACAGGCTGGGAGGAAACATGTTCCCAACACCCAAAGCAGGCCTGGAGCCCCTCTGCCTGCCCCAGCTCTTAGGAACCCTCCCCAGCAAGGCTTGGCCTGAGGCCGTGGGCCTCCACCTTCCTTCTCCTGTTCTCTTGTGGGTGCTGCCTCTCTCCAGTCTCTGTCCTACACGTCAGCTCTCCAGTTCTCCCTTGTGTCTCTCCATCTTGTTTCCCTGGGTTTTATCTTTGTCCCTTGGTCTCAGACTCAGACGCGGCTGTGTCTCTGGTTCAGTCTCCATCTCTGCCTCTCTCTGCCTCTGCAGTTGGACTGGTGACTCCCTGTCCCCTCTCTAACTCTGCCTGGCTCTCTCTTGTCCTGTCTCTGATTATCTCCGCCTCTCTGTCGTTGTGACTCTGGAACCCTCCCTGCCTGGCCAGGATGCCTGCTCAGACATCTGCTCCAAATGCCACTCACTGGGCCTCATGAAGAGCTTAGGGGACTTGTAGTCTCAGCTCTGGCCCAGTGCCAAGGGAGCCGCTGTGATTCCCAGGAGGCAGGCAAGGGAGAAACCAGACAGAGGGCCTCGTGCCTGCTCTGCTTGTCCCTTGGGGAGCCTAATGACGCTGGGTCTCCCCTTGCTCAGGTCACTGGCTGTGCTCCCCCACCCTGGCCAATTCCCAGCACCACATGGCTCATGGTCACCCCCCACCCCACCCCCTCTGTGTCTGTGTGACCCTGGATGAGTTTCTGAGCCTCAGTTTCCTCTTCTACAGAATGGAACCAGTTCCAAGGCCAGCTTCAGCAGACGTCAGAAGGTTAAATGTCAATGCACATGGCAGACATCTGGCACTGTGCCCAGCCTGCCGTGGTGCTCAGTAGAGTCCCCGTTACCATCACTGTGGCAGTTATTCCAAAGGATCCCCAGAGCCATGGCTAGTCGGATGGTGGCTGGGTGGAGCCTCTGCTGCTTGTCCCCATGTGCACCCTGCATCCCACACCCGTCCTTCCTCTGCTGGGCAGTAGACGCCCCCACAACCTGGGACCTGCCTGTCTTCGGAGCCAGTCTAAATTCTACACAGTGATGCTCACCCAATTAATTTTCACTGGCTTGGGGATATATATATATATTTTTTAAGAAGACATTTTTCCAGGGGGAAAAACACGCAGGAGCTATAATTAGTTGGGAAGAGGAAAGAAGAGCGGAGTGTGTGAATCACCAGCCCCAGTGACAGACTGTTGGAGCTGAGCAGAAGTTTCAAGAGAAGCCACTGGGGTGTGGGTGAGTTGGGGTGGTGTGTCGTGGGGATGGCACGCTGCGGCAGGCAGGCTGGGGTCCTTGAACACCAGGTCCAGGGATGGGCGCCTTCACCCCTCACCCTGAAGAGTTTTTTTGCCCTGTCTCTCCCTAGACCCTGTCACCCGACACCCCATCCCAGCGTTCAGCTTCCCTGCAACTCCTGTCTGCCCTGACCGACCCCAGGACCTCTCCCCTCCCCAGCCCTTGCTGACACAAGCCTAAGCAGAGAGACTAGCACTCAAATGAGGAGAGAGAAACTTTAGAGGATTTGAGCTCCAGGGTTTGGAGACTGTCTAGTCCAACTCCTTATTCATTCATTCATGCATGCATTCATTCACTTAGTCATCAAATACTCAACTACTGCTCTGTGCCTAGCCCACAGACAAGCAAACTGAGGCCCAGAGAAGTGCCAGGCCTTGCCCAAGGCCATACATCTGTGAGTGGGGCAGCCTCTCTGCCTGTCCGTCATCACTAGCTCTGCTGAGCCAGACCGTGGCCAGGGCTCTGACCACCAAGGTGACCACAACTGGGACCCACTCTCAGAGCCCCTATCCCGATGGGGAGGCAACCAGGTACCTGTTAGAAAAGGAGCCTGGAGTGGACCAGCCTGGTGGACATGGAGAACTTCCCAGGGGAGGAGGAAAAGCAACATGACAGCAGCCGTCATACTGGGAAGGACCTTAAGTGACTCAGTGTGCCTAAGTTCAGGGAGTGGCAGGAATTGGGGTCAGGCTTGCTAGAGAGTGAGGCTTCTCGGACCAGGTCATTACAATACCCGTTTTGCCCATGTTTCTCCTGAGCTCTTGCCTGAATGGGCGTGACCTACTGGCCAGGGGCACCCTGGGGCAATGCTCACCATGTGGCCTTGGTCCTCGGAGACCCTCCACTGTTCTTCCTGATGCCGGGAGCACCAGTCCGTCAGTGGACCAGACAGGCAGTGACCAAGGAGTCTGGCCCTGGGTTTCTCCCTCCCTCCCTCTTCCCTGGCTGAGAACCAGCTGCCTGACTCTCTAGGAGCCTCAGCTCAGGCCTCAGGAGGGAGCACACTGGAGCAGTGTGGCCTGCAACTGAGAGCAGAGGCCCCAGGTCCCCAAGGAGGGGATGCTTCCTCCCCTGGGAGAGCGTGGCATCATTTGGCACACAGAGAGCTCCCTTCTAACCCCAGACCAAATTAGCCTTCCAAATTATAGGCTGCGTTTCCTCTAAATTGGAGACTGGGTGGGAGAACAGAGGCCCGGCTCTCTTTCCTGCTTCCTGTTCACAGAGGGCCCTCAGTTGGTCTAGTCCCAGATCACAGGACCACATTCAGAAAGAATTCAGGACACACACACCCTCCTGCACCTCAGTTCAGGGATCTCCAGGTCCCAGACCAGCATCCAGGGCTCAGGGGAAGCCTGTACCCTTCTGGGGTTTGACAACGAGCTTAGAGCCAGCATGGTTCAGATAAGGCCAGCCTAGAGTTCTGAGGTCATTGCTGGGGGAGGTCATTTATTCAGAAAACACTTTCTGGGTACATTCTCTGTGCCAGGTACAGGAGAGAATGAGAAGGTGCACAGGTGGCTGTGGGAATGCCTGGTGAGGTTAGGGAGGGCTTCCTAGAGGAAGAGGCATATAAACTGAGACCCCAAAAATGCATGTGCCCTTGGTGAGGGGAAGAGAGGGGAAGACAATTATAGGAGGAAGGAGCATTGAATGAAAATCCCAGGAGCAGAGAGTGAGGAAGTGGGCATCAAGAAGTTGTTGGAAACGTTGGTTTGTCCAGATTGGGGGGTGGGGAGGAGTGTCAGTCAGCCATATTGGGAGGATTGCATTTCATCAGGGAAGAGGCCTGTGAGCAGGGGTGAGGGGGTGGGGGGTGCTGTGCAGAAGCAGGGCTGGACCTATTGCCTGACCCAACCAGAGGGCTCCTTGGGATCTCTCACCCTGGCCTCCCTTAGGCCCCTTCCACATGGCCTCAGGCCTTTGGAGAAATAATTAAATTTACTTCAAGGAAAACATGGGACACGGGTTTTATTTCATGTGACCTGAAATGAAAGTGGCTTCCTATGTTTTTGCTAATTGGCTTGGGACTTTTTGTGGTTTTCTTTTAGAAGAAAGTTATTCTAGATGTTGAGAATAAATGCAATTATTGTTTGGTGCTGAATGCAGAAATAAAAGGAAAATACCTCCCTGAGCTCACCCACTCCTGTGTTACAGAAGAGACGAGTGAGGTGGGGAGGGGAGGGACCTGCACAACGAGGCCCCATAGCCTTGGCAGCCGCACTAATTGCTCCGGGGCAGGAGAGGGATGACTTTCAGGGCTCAAATGGGACAGAGGATGCTTAGTGGGAAATATTCCTAATGGGGTGGAAGAGAGGAACTGGGAGATCCTCCAGTTTCTGATCTCACTTGCATAACTCTCCAGACAGAGAGCTCACTGCTTACGAACTGCCTGGTAAATTTACCTAGCTGCAGCTGTTGGACAGTCCTTCTTGAGTGAGGTGCTTCTCCCCTCAAACTCCCAGCCAAGGTTTTCTGCATCCTAACCTCTACCCACCCTCTTCCCCCAACTTTTCATCTTTCCCCCCTTGGCCTGAATGGAGTCTGGGGCCAGGGTGGACTCCGTGGGTAGGGCCCTGGGCTTCTGCAGGCTGCATGACACTAGCTGCCCATCTGGTTTGTCCTGGGAATATGGCCCCAAATGGCTGAGGTGGGTTCCAGGCTAGAGCCTCCCCAGCTGGCTGCCAGCATGTGCACGTGAGGAGAGGCACACAGTCTGTTTCCTGGATGCCTGGCCTGTCATCCTGCACATCCTGCCTGGACTGACCAGGTTGAGGACACAAGCCAGTGGGTAGAGGCAGGGCCAGACAACTTCATAGGCCTTGACAGACAAGTGGAACACCCCATTAGTGACCTCCCTCACTCAGCACACATCTGTTCGGCCCCTGCCACGTGTCTGTCCCTGTGATGGACACTGGGCCCTCAGAAATGAATTAGCCGGGAATCCACATCCTGCCCTGCTAGACCAGGAGCCCTAGGTCTAGACAGGCATGGGGAGACCACAGGGAACAGTATAAAAACTGCAGCCCTGGCCATACCAGCCAAATCAACTCCAGACTTTTGGGAATAAAATCCTACAGAAGCCACCTTCCACCCAGCAGCCAGAGAGGGACCTCCCAAAATCATCCCTGACCTCCTGCTCCTTCTGTATGGCCGGCCATGGCTCCCCAGTGCTGGACCTATGAAGCCCTGTGTGCCCCTGATGCTACCCACCCCCCAGCCTCCTCCCTGGAACTCGACTCCTTCCCTCCCCTTCCGCTGCCCCAAACGCTTTCGGGTTTTCTTGGTCCTTCTGGCCGTCTGGCCCTTGCCCAGGTTTTCCCTCTCTGCCTGGAATATGTTCTCTGTCCATTTCATCTGCTAACTCCTAGTTACTCTTCAGATCCCAGCCCTCTCCCAGGGCAGCTTGCTCAGCCCCCAGACTATGACAGCTCATGGCACCTGCTCCTGTAGCCCCTTGCTCTGCTCCTCATGGAATCTGCAGTGAGAACCTCAACTGTATGATTATTCAATTGGTGTCTGCACCCACTACAAAAAGCAGGCTGTGTTCTCTTGGTCACTGCTGTATCCCATCACCTCACCCCCTGGATGAGCCCTGGAGCACATGCTTAATCAATGTATGTTCAAGCCGGGCGCGGTGGCTCACACCTGTAATCCCAGCACTTTGGGAGGCTGAGGTGGGGGGATCACCTGAGGTCAGGATTTCGAGACCAGCCTGGCCAACATGGTGAAACCCTGTCTCTACCAAACACACAAAAAATAGTTGGGCATGGTGGCGCGCACCTGTAACACCAGCTCCTTGGCAGAATGAGGTGGGAGAATCACTTGAACTCCGGAGGCAGAGACCGCAGTGAGTTGAGATCGCACTACTGCACTCCAGCCTGGGCGACAGAGTGAGACTCCCTTTCAAAAAAAAAAAATATATATATATATATATGTGTGTGGGTGTGTGTGTGTGTCCAATGTGGAGTAAATAAATATAAAAACCAGTGTTTCCACTAGTAGAAATTTAAGGTCAGGATATCAGGCCAATAGCATTGAAAATGCACGTCCAGGATGGGTACGGTGGCTCACGGCTGTAATCCCAGCACTTTGGGAGGCCGAGGCGGGTGGATTGCCTGAGCTCAGGAGTTTGAGACCAGCCTGGGCAACACGGTGAAACCCCATCTCTGCTGAAAATACAAAAAATTAGCCAGGCATGGCGGCGTGCACCTGCAGTCCCAGCTACTCAGGAGGCTGAGGCAGGGGAATTGCTTGAACCCAGGAGGCAGAGATTGCAGTGAGCTGAGATTGTACCACAGCACTCCAGCCTGGGCGACAGAGTGGGACTCCATTTCCAAAAAAAGTAAAAAGAAAGAAAGAAAATGCACGTCCATACCCTCATGCTGAAGATGTCAAAGATAGTTACACTCAATCATAAAATGTAACCATCCCTGAGCCAGCCCCAATGTTACTGGCAGAGGCTGGTTCCCAGGCAGCCAGGAAGCTAAGGGAAGCCAACCACAGCAGCAGTAGCACTGACCATGTGTTGGGAGCCACCTGGGCACCAAATGAGTGAGGAAATTTTTTCAATGAAACACATTCGAATGTAAGAATTCAAATGTGTTTGAAAGTATCAAAGCAAGTGCAGCCCAGGTTCACTTATTGACAGCCCTTCCCTCCCTCCCTCCCTCCCTCCCTCCCTTCCTTCCTTCCTTCCTTCCTTCCTTGTTTCCTTCCTTCTAGTCGGAGTCTCGCTCTGTCATCCAGGCTGGAGTGCAGTGGTGCGATCTCAGCTCACTACAAGCTCCGCCTACTAGGTTCAGGCCATTCTCCTGACTCTCAGCCTCTGGAGTAGCTGGGACTACAGGCACCCGCCACCACACCCGGCTAATTTTTTGTATTTTTAGTAGAGACGGGGTTTCACCATGTTAGCCAGGATGGTCTTGACATCCTGACCTTGTGATCGGCCTGCCTTGGCCTCCCAAAGTGCTGGGATTACAGGCGTGAGCCACCATGCTTGGGCATCAACAGCCATTTCTTCAGTGCCAACTCTGTGCCAGGGGTTGCTTGGGCACTGAGGTCATGGACAGACAGACCCTGCCTTTGCCCATCAGGCTGAAGCCAGGAGGCTCAATGGACCTGACCAAAGGGAAGGGAAGACATTTTCTCCCGTGGGAGGTGCGATCTCTGGGCATAGCTGCCGCCTACAACGCAGCACAGACTGATCCTGTCCTGCAGGACCCTGAGAGGCTTGGGCCAGCCTGGGGCCCTAGAACCTCCTGTCCCTCTGTTGGGGGCCTGGGCCATTGCCCACGCCATCTGCGGCCAGCATTCAAGCAGCTGCGATAGCAGGTCAGGGCAGAAGGACCCACAGAGACAGGCTGGCAGCTTGCCCTGCTCATGCCTTCCCCTTCCGCGGGGCACCCCTCCGCCGCCAGCCCATGGGATGCAGCCTACAACCAGCTCCTGCTAAGGTCATGTACGAGTCACGACTCAAAGCAGCCCCTCCCTGCTGCCGGGGCACTGCTCAGTGTGTCTCCATGACCCAGACTGCATGATGTGTGTGTGCTGGGTGGGGGTGTGCAGGGGGTGGGGGTGCTCTGTGAGGATCGACTCAAGGCAGGACTGAGTCTCCCCGTCACACCAAAGTCCCCAAGGGCCCTAACCAGGAACATGATGCAGCCAGCCAGCTTCCCTGGGGCCAAGCCCCCGTCCCCACCTGGCAAGACCCTTGGGTCAGTGGCCCGGGATCTTCAGCGGCCGTGCTGACGTGCCTCAACCCAAGGCTGCACCCAACTGTGCCCCGTGCAGGCAGGCAGGGCTCTGAAGGATACAGGCAGCTCTTCCTCTGCCGGGACAGTGGGAGCATCTATCAGGGAGATAAGTGGTAGCCAGAGGGCAGAGCTGGTGGAAGGAGCTGTGTGGAGGAGGTAACCCGGGGTCACTCAACAAAGGGCAGCTCATGGCCCCACTCTCAAGCCACCTAGACCTGGGCTCTGACACCCTGCCCCCATGGCCTGCTGGCCGCAGGCGTCTGGTTGCCATACCTCGGTGTAAGTGCTAAGGCCCTCTGTGCACAGCTTACTGGGGACCTGCAGTCGGCACGGAGTGTGGTTCTTCTTTGTATTCTGTGCCATGGCAGGGCCTCTACTATGGTTCTGTCTCACTCATTTACAGACTTTACAGATGGGGAAACTGAGGCCTGGAAGTGGCTTTGGTCTGCTCTGGTCCAAGGGAGCAGGCACAGGGTCCTGACCTCACCCTCAGCCTCCCAAGCATTGGACAGGGAAGAAGCCACATGGCGCTGCATCACTGGGCATTTATTGTGCGTCCCCACATGCTGCTGTGCGTGGCCCCTGTCCTGTTCCCTCTGCCCTGTGGACCAGGTCCTCCTTTCTAAATGGAGACAATGCCCAGAGAGGTGAGGTCACCAGCCTAAGGTCACACCACTAGAAAGTGAGGTTTGAACGCGGGCCTCTTAGAGCTGCATTCAGAGCTTCAGCTGACTGATGAACAGCACTGTCTGCCCAGAGGGGCCTCGGGTGCCCAGTAGAGGCCAGAACAAACCCCCAGGGCAGAAAATGGTTAAAAACTGTCACCCCCAAACTGTCAGAAGACCCTGGGCTGATCTGGCCACCCCACCTCTTATTTATTGAGTAGGACCCAATAAATCTGAACAGATTAATAACTCAATATTGAGCCAACACGTGGGAATAAATAATACAACCTTTCCCCTTTCTGAGTCCCTGAAGTTGTTCTGGCCCATCTTTAGGGCCTCACACACTGGTCCTGACAGCTCCCTGGGACACACCTGTCCATCATCTATTGGACTCTCAGGAAGAACCATCAATAATGACAGTGCCACCTGCGGGAGCCAAGAAGAGCCTAGGCCTTGGATCACAGAGATGGGAGGAGGAGGGTGAAGGAGTGAGGAGCCCCTTGGCCTGGACTGGGAGCCAGACTCATCACTGCCCTTTGGTGGAGACTTCTGCAGCCCTCACTGTCAGGGTCTCTAAGGGCTGGCGTGTTCAGGTATTGAAGGAGGCCGGGGCCAGTCTTGGGGATGAACCCTGGCTTTCTTCTCTGCCCCAACGTCCAGGGCAGTGGACATAACCCAGAAGCAGTTGGGAGTTTTCTGGAAAGTATTTTCCGGATGAATGGTTGGAAGGGGCATCTTGTGGAGTCTTGGAATTCATCTGGCAGACAGTGGAGGGATGGGGGCCTTTAAGGGGCCTGGGACCTTTCTGGCTGTGATCAGCGTCGGGGGGCTTCTGGGTCCTCTTTAGCCTTGGCCACCCCAGGAAGGGACAAGTGTGTGTAAAAGGAAGAGTCCCTGGGGCCTGGGGAGGGAGCCAGGGAAAAAGATGGTCACTCAGAAAGGAGCCCACAGGCTGTCGGATGGGTGCCAGCCCCACCACCCCAGCCCCTGGGAGGCTTTCACACCGAACGGGTCCTTCTTTGAATCTGGCTGAGGGCCTCCACTTCCACCCAAGGCTGGATTCATGAGAACCTGAGGGTGTGGAAAGGATTTTTGCCACATGACATGGGTTGAGTCACCTCATGCTAACCCAGAGGGGAGATCCAAGCCTCCAGTTCCCCTGAACCAGAGACCAGGCCCAGGCACGCTTCTTAGCAAAGCTCCCACCCTTAGGACCTGGGTGGTTGCTGGCTGCAAGATCCCAGCCAGACCAGGCAGATGACACTACTGACAATAACAGAAACCTGGGGAACAGCACCCTTCTCTTGCTCTGCTCCAGACACTGACTGAGCTTGGCTTCCCAGCACTCCCTCATTTAACTCAATTCTCATGATCCTGGGAGATTCGCCCAATTATTTTCCCCTCTTTTACAGATGAGGAGCTGAGGCCCAGGGGAGTTGAAATGCTTGCCCAGAGTCACAGAGCACCAATAACCCTAGTACCCAGATGCACACTCAGAGGGACTGAGACACTCTGCTCAGCGGTCTCATTGCTCACGAGCACACTCTTTGCAAGAGGGTCTGTGACAGCAGAATCCTTAATGGCAAATCCCTGGGAAACTGGAAATGTCCATGGCAGGTCTTTGCACAGGACCCCATTGAGCCAGATATGGAAGCTGGCACAGAAGGCAACACAAGCTTGTTGCTGGAGGAAAGGCAGCTGCAGCTAGTATAGATCAATCGCACTTAGGCAACACCAGTGTCAGAGACAAAAACTGGGGGCGGGGCACAGTGGCTCACATCGGTAATCCCAGCACTCTGGGAGGCCAAGTCAGGGGCATTACCTGAGTCAGAAGTTTGAGACCAGCCTGGGCAACATAGTGAGAACTCATCTCTACAAAAAATAAAACAACACAAACTTAGCCAGGCATGAGGGCACTCACCTGCAGACCCAGCTACTCTGAAAGCTGAGGTGGGAGGATCGCTTGAGCCCCTTGCTGCAGTGAGCCATGATCATACCACTGCACTCCAGCTTGGGTGACAGAGTAAGACCCTGCCTCAAAACAACAAAAACAAAACCGAAAGCTAGGTGGCTTGGGGAGCAGATAGGACACCCTGCCACACGCCCACTGGAGGGTAGCCACAGATAGGGCCCCAGGACCACGCCGCCACATGTCTGCATGCTTGCATGCACACAGACCCCCCAGGACCCCTCAGCCCCCCGGGGGACCCTCCAAGCCTCTCTGCTTGGGCCTCCCTGCCTACCAGGCTGGGATGAAGGGACTGGTGGGCTGGGCCCAGGTCAACATCAAGGAGCCCTAGCCAGTCTATGACAGTCTGGGGGCCTTGGCTCCACCCTCTCCAGCAGCTCCCTCCTCCTTCCTTCCTCTTTTATTTTATCCTGCTTGCTCCCACCTCTCTGTCACCTCTGAGAGGTCCCAAGAAGGAGTCCTCAGTGGCACCAGCCACACACATGACATGTCATGCTGTTCAGTCCCACACTGCATTCCTGCCCCCAGCCCATAGCTGCAACAGGCTGCCCTGTAAAGACAGCTTCCCTCACTCCATCCCTCCTTCACGACCACAGGGTGTGCCTTAGCCTTGCAGAGCCTCAGTTTCTTCATCTGTAAGATGCGGAGAATGCCACACGTATCTGGAGAATAGGTGTGTCTCATAGGCTATTTGTGAAGATGCATTGTACACCCCAGTTTCATTGCCTGAAAGATGCGGAGAATAATTTCTTCCCATAAAGATGAAAGCATACAAAAGTCTTCGTGCAGAGCTTGCACAGAACAAGGCCTCACTACACGGAAACAGCACTCTCATGATCACGCCAGGCCCTGCACTGCCCCACCTAAACCTCTGGGGTTCTGGTCTCACACTCCCCATTTTCCTAATGAAGAGTCTGGAGCTTAGTAGGGTTAGCGATCTCCCCAAGGTCACACAGCTGTAGGTGGCGGAGCTGGGGCTCCAACCCAGGGTTGTCCTATACCTGCAGGCTCAACTCCGCTGGATGACCTGCTCAGCCCACGTGGAGGGCGTCTGTGGCCCTCACTGGAGGCCAGCCAGTTTTGCACAGGGTTCTTTGTCTGAGCCCACAGAACACAGGGGAGGAGGCTCAGGCACGTCTGCCTGGCTGTGCGTTCAGCCCTCTGGACAGGGCTCTGAGCCCAAGTGGGTGGCTGGGCAGCTGCCAGCTTGCAGAGAGGGGCTGAGGGCTCTGCAGGAGCTTCTGCTGCCCCTGGCACCACTCTCCCAGGTCCTGGGGTGGGGTGCAGTGGGGGCAGGAGTAGGTGGCCTTGGGTTAATTCACTCTCCTTTTCTTGTGCGAGGACCCCTGAGGCCACAGCACCTCATGCAGTGTGGAGAGACCAACCTGGCCTTGCCTGGAGCAAGCTAGGCTCCGGGCAGATGGTCTCTGCGGCTCAGCTTTGGAATTCCAGGCACATCCCGAGGCTGCAGCAGAGGCTGTGAGGGATAAGCCAGGCCCTGGGCCTGCATGGCTGGGAGAGGCCAGAGCAGACACTCCCAGCACCTGCTGCGGCAGCGTGGGGGGCGACCCTGCAAGGTCTCAGGAGGACAGGCGCTGTGAGTCCCTAAGAGGCCTCCACCTGGCCTGCGCCCTTCTCCCTGGTCTCGCGCCTTCGAGGACTCCCTCCCCACTGTTTGTGGGATTATAGCTGAGTTCTTGGCTGGGTGCCGGAAACTCCCTGTACATCCCAATTTCACTGCCTGAAAGATGGGGAGAATAATTCCTTCTCATGCGGATGAAGTAAGGTGGTATGTGCCTAGAACAGAGCCTGATACACATGAGGGGCTAAACCACGCAGGTGCCTCTTCCCTGAGACTTCCCTGAGTTCCTCTTACCTGTGACTCCTGAGAAATCAGGTATCACAGTTGAAGCTGCCTAGGGTGGTGCACGGTGCTGAATGGATTAAGTACCTTCTCACTGAGCTGCACTCCTTGCCCAGTAGCCTGGCCTGTGTCTCTCTGTTTCTCTGTCACTCTCTCTTTTTCTTTTTTTTGAGATAGGGCCTCACTCTGTCTTGCAAGCTGGAGTGCAGTGGTGTGATCATAGCTCACAGCAGCCGTAAACTCCTGGGCCCAAGTGGTCCTCCCACCTCAGCCTCCCGAGTAGGTGGGGGTCACCATGCCTGGCTAATATTTTATTTTTTTATTTTTATTTTTTGAGACAGAGTCTCGCTCTGTCGCCCAGGCTGGAGTGCAGTGGCACAATCTCGGCTCACTGCAACCTCCTTCTCCTGGGTTCAAGCGATTCTCATGCCTCAGTCTCCTGAGTAGCTGGGATAACAGGTACTTGCCACCACACCCAACTAATTTTTGTATTTTTAGTAGAAACAGGGTTTCACCTTGTTGGCCAGGACGGTCTTGATATCCTGACCTTGTAATCCATTTGCCTTGGCCTCCCAAAGTACTGGGATTAAAGGCATGAGCCACCACGCCCAGCCAGTGCTGTGCTAATTTTTTAATTTTTTGTAGAGATGGGATGTCACCATATTGCTCAGGCTGGTCTCAAATTCCTGGTTTCAAGCAATCCTCCCTCCTTGGCCTCCTAAAATGCTGGGACTACATACATGAGCCACTGCACCCAGCCACCTCTGTCTCTTGGACTTACAGGGAACACAGGGCAGAAGTTCACTTACCTTCTGCTGGAAAAATAGACTTTGTAGGCAGCAAGGGCTGGAGGTAGGGGGAGGAACAGATGACTCCCCAAGGGCCTAGAGAGGGAGGGGAAGAGGGGGGCCTTGCCTGTGTCCGGCATCCCAGGCTATGCTGTGTTGAGGCCGTGCACTGCCAAAGCCAGGGAGCATGAGGCTGACCCGCCAGGTGTGTTGTCATGGTGCCCTCATAATGCCTAGGGAAAGGCAGCAGTTCAGTCTCACACCCGCTAGAGACACTTGGAATTCAGCAGGCAGTGGTCAAACAGCACTATGGAGAGTGGAGCCACCTCACACCCACAGGGAGGACAGAGGCCTCCAAAGACCTCCACCTGGGGGCACACAGGGTGCAGGATGCCCATGGATGAAATCTGAGCAGACTCCCTGGAGGAGGGGGCCTCTAGGATGCCCATGTTTGGGCAGAGAGAAGCCTGAGTCCCAGAAAGGTGAAGGATGGACAGGGAAGGTCCATGAATGTGTAACACAGGCCCGGGCAGTGGCCTGGGCACCGTGGGCCACATTCTTTGGGGAGGATGATGGACATGATCCTATGGGAGGGAACAATCTCATTGGGGGAGGCTGGACAACAGCCACCAGGTCCAGTGTGAGCCAGGGAGCATGGATCAAGTTAGAGGCTAACCCACTCGACTTCTCCCTTCCTTCAAGCTGAGATTTTCTTAGGGCAGATTCCCAGGAATGAGATTGCTGGATTAAAGGTTGTTCATCTTTTTAGACCTTTCGATTCAAGTTGCCAAATGGCCTGCAGAAAGCATCTCCGGATCCCCCGCCGTTGGTGGGTTATGAGGCAGCCAGGGAGAGCTGAGACACCATCCTACCCCCACTTCAGAAGGTCAGTTATACCTGTGGCCTGGGACGAGGCTGCCTGAGCTCCCCCTAGGATAAAAGGACCTGCTGACCTGCTGTGACATCATGGCCCACGCCACAGCCTCATGGTCCCTTCTCTGGGCTTCCCTTGCTCCCTCTCTGGGAACATAGGAGTGGGTGAGCCAGCCCTACCCTTGTGGAGTCTTATGGGTGTTCCCATAGACAAACAAGTCCCACGGCACCAGGACAGGGTGGTGGGCACAGCGAAGGCATTTCACTCAGCCTGGGGCTGGGCAGCTTCCTGGAAGCGGCAATGCCAGCCCACGCAGGAGGCAGCCAGCTGGGGACAGGAGGGATCAGGACTGGTGGCCCTTGGGGTGGCCTTGTCCCTGTGCCTCTCTAGGGCTGACCCCAAGATGAAGCATCCTCATTCCATCCCTCCTGTCTAGCCAAGGGCTGGGGCTCTGGGTTTCCCTGCCTCACATTCCAAGTCACTGAATTTCTCTCGGCCTCTGTCTCCATACTCACAGTCCAGTGGGAACCTCGTGAGGGAGTTAGAAGCACTTCTGTGAAGCCTTCAGCTTGGAGCAGTGGTTACTGCTGGCCTGGATACCTGGGAGGGAGAGTTCTTCTGGGAGGGGAAGCACTGCTGAGCCCACTCAGTCCGAGGACTCCCCCAGCCCAGGGTCAGGCTCAGACTGCAGCATTCAAGGAGCCCTGCTGCCAGAGGAAAGACACCTGAGGCCACCTTCCTTCTGGGCCTGACCTCTGCGTCTCTCTGCCCTCTGTTCCCTGAGGCCCAGTGCCAGGGCAGAGTGGCCTAGCATCCTGATCCTCCCAGCCACCCACAGGGTCACCAGACGGTGTCCCCCATCTTCAAGGCAGCATTTCCATCCCCCCTGTCCTCCAACTGGGGCACACTCCACAATGGCTGCTTGGACAGCCCCTGACGGTGCATTCCCAGGGCTCTTCCCCCAGCAAGGTGAGGCACCCAAACTCACTCCCAGCCCAGAGACTGTGGGATGCTGAGGGGTGCCTGGGAGCTACTGCTCCCATCCCCCAGCAGGCACAGCCCAATACCAGCTGCTCTCATCCCCCAGGGCCTGGTGGTTCAGACAAGTTCTCCCACACCTGATGAGACAGGTCCCTTTATGATCCCCATTCAAATGAGGCTCAGAGAAGGGAAGTACCCTGCCCAGGGGCATACAGCTGATGCCCTCTGAGGGTGAGATTGGAAACCAGTCTGACTCAAAGCCGGACTCTCAGCTGTGCCCCAGAGCTCACCCCACTGGGATACTGCCATATGTGATGCTCATCACCACCTGGCTTGGCTGTGTCCAGAGCTTTTTTTATTTTTTGAGACAGAATCTTGCTCTGTTGGTTGCCCAGACTGGAGTGCAGTGGCGCCATCACAGTTCTGTGGCCCCCACCTCCCGGGCTCAGAGGATTCTCCCACCTCCGCCTCTAGAGTGGCTGGGGCTGTAGGTGAGTGCAACCACATTCGGCTACTTTTTCTTTGGATTTTTTTTGTAGAGACGAAGTCTCACTGTGATGCCCAGGCTGGTCTCGAACACCTGAGCTCAAGCAATCTTCCCACTTCAGTCTCCCAAAGTGCTGGGATTACAGGTGGTTTTCAGAGCTTTTGTTCATCAGAGGTATCTGACCCTTACCATAGCCCTTGGGGAGGGGATGCACTTACTGCCTACAGGTGGCAGCTGAGGCCCAGAAACCGAAGGGCTGGATCCCATACTGACCACTCACTGACACTGGATGCTAGTGGAGTGTCACCTATACAGAGGGAGGTGCTCAGGAGGTCCAGGAGTGGAGGCTGCTGGGCTGGGGGAAGGTGGGAGGAGGGGGCTGGTCTGCAAGGGGCTTTCTGCCTATCCCAGGCCCACCACCCCAGGGCTGCACTTTCAGCAGCCCCAGTATTTTATTGCCTGAGTGTCAAAAAAGCTTTCAGCATAAACAGTGCTGTGTGAATGTGGAACAAGGTCTACTAGGTTGGCCTTTCAAGGCCAGGTCTCCCCACCTCTGTGAGGACCCTGTCACCTGCCCCAATTACAGCCCCGGCTCGCCTTGTCATCAGACCATCATTGTACTTTTCTCAGAGTGCCTCTTCACCAGAGGACAGAGTAGGGTCCCCTCCCAGCAACCCTCAGGACAGACAGGGTGACTGTTGGGGGCCTGCTGGTGTGTTCTGCCTCGCAGGTATGATGCAAGAACTTGCAGTATCTGGACTGCCAATAGCCCTCTACAGGAGTCCAGCCAGTGTGCAGATGGGGAGACTGAGGCCCAGAAAGGCCAGGGACCTGGCTGCGGGCCCACAGCCCTTCGGGAGCAGAGATGGAGTCAGGATCTAGAGCCTCAGCCTCCTGGCTCTGCCTAGGAACACTCAGGCCAGTTGTGCTTCACCCTCAGGCCCCAGCAGCCTCCTCTGCCTAGTACAGCCCAGCTCAGGCAGGTGCTGGCCACCTCAGGGCCTGAGCCTGGGGCAGAGGCTGGAGCAGGCTATGTTGGAGCTGTGGCCCTGCCCTGGATCCAAAAGTTGCCTGAAGCCCCATCCCTCTTCCCTGACGGCAGCTGCCGCACATCATCCGGGGATCCCAGAGGAGGCAGCCCCCAGTGTAATGAGGCCAAACTCCCACTTCTCTCCCAGACATCTTGGGGTAGCCTCCACCTCTCTGTTCCTTGGATGGACACAGTTCAGGGGCTACCTTGAAACTGAAGGAGGTTGAAATTGGGCTCAGAGCTGAGGCTTTCCCCTTCTGCTGGGGGCTCAGCACCTAACCCCCTCCCTGGGTTTTGGGCTTGACTAGGCTCGAGGAAGCTTTAGGCACCAAGGACTCTGAGGCTGGGGTGTCAGCAAGACTGGCAGCTGGGACAGAAGGGGTCCTTGGCCAGGTCTGGACGAGAGAGCACCCGCTTCTACCCTGGACTGCCTGATGTTGGCCCAGGCTGAGCCCAGCACCCTCAAACCAGGGGAGCAGCCTCACCCCCACCATGTGCTCCTGGCAGCCTCTGCCAAGGAGCCCAGAGAGAGGGTGACAGGGAAGGCAGGCTCTGGGGAGGCTGGGCTGGGCATTTCCTGCCAACAAGTGCCAGGGCTTGAGTCCCCTGAAGCGGTGAGCCTTCAGCCTTAGTCAGAGGAAGGGAGGCAGGGCAAATGGGCAATGTGTGTGTAGTGCCGCCAACCTGGCAGAGACCATGGCTGCGGGGATGGGCAGAGCAGGCCTGGCCCTGCAGGTCTCCAGTATCCTTGTAGCCATGTCTGCCCTCAAGGGCCGTATACTGCCTAGCACCCAGGGCGGTCACCCTGAGACCAGGCCCCTGCGGTGACCAGCCCGACCTAGCTGCATCCTGGCCCAGTTGCTGAGTCTCTGTTCTGCCCCTCACCTGCCATGGGGTTTCAATGATCACTTGACCTCTCTGAGCCTCAGGATTCTCATCTGGAAAGTGGGGAAGACTGTGGAACCCAGGTGCCCCTGGTTTCCCCTCCCCAACATCAGGAATCCACTCTTGAGTTAGAAAGAGGCCACCACGGTAGAGTCTGCCGCGTTGAGGGGGTGCCCTGCTTCGTTGAGCAGAAGGGGTATCCGGGCCCGTGCAGCAGGGCCTTCTCAACACAGGCTGCCCGGATGGCTTGTGCTGCGCAGATGACCCAGGGTGAGCCCCCAGACCCATCAGCCTTGAGAGTCATCTGCATTCCCACAGGGCTCAGGAAATCGAGCTTCCCTCCTCAGCCCTGGGTGATGAGTTATCAACACTCCTGCTGTCTGCAGGCCCAAGGCTGTGAGCACCCTCCAGGAGGCCACCAACCTGTCCCACGGCCCTTATTTCCGAGGATGTGGCTTGGGCCCCCGATGGCTGGATTCTCAGGCATTTTTCCTGACCCAGTTCTGACCACGCAGGGTGAGAGGGTGCAGTTTCTGTCTTGGTCCCCAGACTGGGGTCTCTTCATCAAGAGCAAGACAAGGCCTCCCACCCCTCCCCACTAGGAAGCCCCCAGCAAACCCTCAACATGTGGAGAAGGGAGGAAACGTTGGGCTCAGGGTCCCAAACCCCCAGGCCCTAACAAAGGCAGAAGGCAGAGCTGGGCATGGGGGAGAGAGTCTACCCTGGGTAGAGCCCTGTCCCCCTGGGTCTCTGTACAGCCTAGTATTCATGGAGGGCTCAGGCTAGCCCAAGAGTGAGCAAAAATGGCCTTGGGCTAGCTCACATCATGGAAATTCACTGGGAACAAAAGTCTGGGCACGGGCCTGGCAAGGACTCAAACCACAAGGCCTCTTCTATTTCCTGTCCCCCATGGGCCAGGGACTCCTCCCTAAGGAGGCATTGGCCCATCCCACTTCAATGCTCCCTCTTGGGGACCAGGACTGGATGGGGGCAGAGTACAAGTAGAAAGGCTTACACCTCAGAGTCATAGACTTGAGCAGAGAGTGGGGGCCCATCTCTCCCAGCCCCCTTTCCACAGATGGGGAGACCAAGGCTCGGGGAAGTGAAAGAGCAGAGCAGAGCCAGGTGTCTTCATAGAAGGCCAGCAGTGAGCCCAAAAGGCAAAGGTGTGGGAACTGAGGAGGGTCCTGGGACGGATATGACTGGGCCAGATGGGAGACCGTCCCGGGCTCCAGCCAGCCTGGGCAGTCAGCCTCCCTTCCTGGGCCCGGCTGGGTGGGGGCAGCAGGGCTCAGGCGGGCGGGCTGTTGATCCAGCCCGACAATGATGAAACGTCCCCTTTGTCCTGCGGCGCCAAAGTTGCTGTGACTGGAGGAGGCGTGACGTGAAAGGGTCATTGTTCCCACTTGGGCAACCACTCAGGGAGCTGGAGGACCGGCCCAGAGCAGGCTTCATGCCAGCACTGCAGCCCTGCCTGCTGCCTGTGGCCGGTCGGGGTGTCCTGGGCTCCCTGCTCCTACTGTGGCCAGTTGCTCCCCAGGGCCAGGGCCAGGGCCAGCTTGGGCACAGGTATCCCTCCCCCACCACTGTGTCCCCCTCCCTTCCCCTCCTCCCTCCTGTCTGGAATAGATCACAAATGAGGTATTCCACATACATGTGAACACTGCTAGATCAGACGCCTGCAGGTACCAAGGAGAGCTGGGGGGTGGGGGGTAAAGAAGGTGCTTTATCCTGGGACAAGGAAACATGCCAGTGACATTCACATCCTGAGGCTGTGACCTCAGGAACATCTCCTCCCCACTCCCACCCCTAACCTGGGCACCTTGTGGATGGAGGGAGAGAGGGCCAGAGAAGGGAAGTGGGTGGCCCTGGACCATTCAGCACAAGCTCATGGGCTGATGCCCAGTTTGGACCTCACTCCCCACCAGCCCCTAGACATGATGGACCTCCATTCTCTCTGGAAACCTGAGGCCCCTTCTCCATGCCCCCCATTCCTCCCTTGTCCCTTCAATCCACTCGCCCCTGAGCAGCTGTCCCTCATGAGATCTTTCTAAAACCAAACCTTAATTGGATCCCACCCTAGCTTCAAACCTGCCATGCCACGTCCAGAGAAATCCCAAGCGCTTGTGTGGCATTCAAGGCACAGCAGCAACCAGGGCTGGGAGCCCCTGTCTGGATCCTCCCTTAGCCCCTGTGCAGGAACACAAATCACAGTAAAGACTATTTCATCTTCCCAGATCCAGCCTCCACCCTTTCGCTCCCACAGGTCCTGCCTCTTGAGTACACATTTTCCCTCCTCCGGGTCCCACTGCCTCTGGCCTCTGGGGCTCAGGTTAGGGGTGGTCAGGAGTGGCTGGTCTGGTTTGAAGTGAGAGTCTCCTTCTCCCTGGCCTAGGTGGCCCACTGGCTTCAGTGCCCAGAACTACTCTCCTCTTGGGCTCTCCACTGCCCCCAGTAGCTGGCATCAGGCTCAGCCTGACCCAGGCTAATTAAACCCTCCCCCAGCCCAGAGGAGGCTCTGGCTCCAGCTCTAGACTTTTTTCCCTGGAGGGACAGAGCTAATTAACCGAAAGGGTTTAATTAATCAATTAGCGTGGCCTCCAGACCCCTCCACTTAGCTGTGGCTGTGGCAGATATTTATAAACAGGAGCTGCCAGACCCTTCTCTGGCTGGAACCTGACAGAGGGGAGGGCAGGCGATCATGGTGGGCACAGGAGCAGTGAACACGGCTGCAGAGGCAGGAGATCCTGTCAGAGCTGCAGAAGCGCTAGCCCCAGCTCTAGAGCACCACCAAAGGCCTGGACAGACGCAGTCAGTGACTCTGGGACATGTGAGGGGACACAGTGAGGCAGATACTCCGGGGCCCCGTGCAACCCCTCTTTGTGCACAAGTCACACAGGTCTGACACCCAGAGCTAGGTAAGTTCCCAGAGGTGCCCCAGACATATGCCCAGGGGTGCTGATGATGTCCAGCTGGACACAGCACCCTGGTCACCAAGACCTCCAGGGATGGGCCTGCACAGAGGGCCATGGGAGCCAGAGGAGGCATCAGAACCCCAGCTGGGGGACAAGGTGAGGGAAGGCTTCCTGGAGGAGAAGACATATGCAGTAAACTCAGGGAAAGAGCAGACAGGCCAGGCGCAGTGGTTCACACCTGTAATCCCAGCACTTTGGGAGGCCAAGGTGGGCAGATCTCTCGAGGTCAGGAGTTCTAGACCAACTTGGCCAACATGGCAAAACCCCATCTCTACAAAAAATACAAAAACTAGCTGGGTGTGGTGGCTCATGCCTGTAGTCCCAGCTACTCAGGAGGCAGAAGCAGGAGAATCGCTTGAACCCAGGAGATAGAGGCTGCAGTGAGCCAAGATCGTGCCCCTGCACTCCAGCCTGGGTGTCAGAATAAGACTATGTTGGCCGGGCGCGGTGGCTCAAGCCTGTAATCCCAGCACTTTGGGAGACTGAGACGGGCGGATCACGAGGTCAGGAGATCGAGACCATCCTGGCTAACATGGTGAAACCC
>NW_012118232.1:156290-169384 GCF_000951035.1 Colobus angolensis palliatus
CCCAGCTACTCAGGAGGCTGAGGCAGGAGAATCGCTTGAACCCGAGAGGCGGAGGTTGCAGTAAGCCAAGATTGTACCATTGCACTCCGGCCTGGGCGAAAAGAGCAAAACTCTATCAAAACAAGAAGAAAGAAAGAAGAGAAAGAGAGACAGAGAGAGAAAGAGGGAAGGAAGGAAGGAAAGAAGAAAGGAAGGAGGGAAGGAAGGAAGGAAGGAAGGAAAGAAGAAAGGAAGGAGGGAAGGAAGGAAGGAAGGAAGGAAGGGAGGGAAGGAAGGAGGCAGGGAGGGAGGGAGGAAAAGAAAAAAGAGAAACGAAGAAAAGAAAAGAAAAAAGAAAAGAGGGAGCCAATTGAAGGGGGTTGTGGCAGGTGGAGAATATTCCAGGGAGAGCATATAGCATGCACAAAGGCTGGAGGCAGGAACAGCAGAAGGTTCATCTCCACTAGAAGATGTCCCCTTCTGGGCCAGACTACCTTACCTGTTAGAACTGGGTGTCCCTGACTCTCTGCCCCTCCAGCCTGTGCACTCTAGGAGGACAGCCCTGACTCAACACTCCCTCCCAAGCCTCCCCAGCTGTTGTCAGCTCTTCTCTTCCATTTCCCCTGCCTAACCCAGGTAACCTACAGGTGCATCGCAGTCCCTTCAGAAAGGGAGCTCCGGGCTCCTTCCCACGACATGCTGCTTTCCTCGGGTTGGCACAGGTGGGAGCCCAACTGGTGTCAGGGATGGGAAGGGGTCAAAACCCAAAGGTCTCCTGACCTCTCAGGCCCGGGGTAGTTGAGAGAAAGGACTCCTAAGGCAGCCAGACCTGTGCCCAGACCCCAGTGGGGCCCCTTCCTGACACATGGTTTCGCAGTTCTCTGTCTTGGCTTCCTCATCTGTCCGTGGGGGATAATCCAGCACCTGCCTCCGAGAGTTGCTGGGGAGATTAAGTGAGTTTATCATGTAAAGCCTGCAAGACACCTGGCCCAGTACAAGGGCCATGGTTGTGTGTTAATATTACGGCTCTTACTGAAATTTGAACTCCCAGGCGACCGACTACATCGGAACGGATCCCAGGCAGGAGCAGGCATGAGGGGCAGCCATGGCAGGACCTCACACTGAGGAATGATTCAGCCCCCAGTGCTGTCCTGGGCGCCTGCCATGTGCCTGGCACTGCCAACATGTGGCTTCTCTAAATCAGCAACGGTAATAGCTGAACGTAAAAGACAACTCTCCATTCCTTTCGGAAGCCAGTCTGGAGAACAGAGCAGAGGCGTTTGTCCCAGAAATGCCACTTCTGGACAGGAGGCCCAGGGAAAGGATCTGAGATGTGGAAGAACCACACCCAGACTCCCTGCCCAGAGGCGCTGGTGAGACCACCTGAGTCCCAGCAACCAGGGAGGGACAGTGGTATCCAGCCTGCCTCTCTCCCAGCGGCCAGGGAATAGGGCTGCAGGGGCCTGGCACCAGGGATCTGGGGAAGTGTGAGCGGGGCCTTCACTCCTGTAGTTCCTCCACCGGGAGCCCCAGCCCCAGCCCCTATACTAGGTTCCAGGGGGTGAGGAGAGAACTAGGTTTTGGGCATGTGAATTAGGGGGACCAGAGGCAGGCTCAAAGGGGTGTAGTGCTGAATCCAAGGGCCAGGTCCCTCAGGGTCATTATTCTGTCTCTTGTCAGTGGAAACAGGGAATTGGAGAACTGAACAGGGGAGGAGGCTTGTCTGAGATCACACACAACAAATTGGCAATGGTTGGGCCAGAGGGGTGCCCCTCAGCAGGGGTGGGGATGCCACAGCTAAACGAACTCACCTGGGCTCCTATTCCAGAGGTCTAGCTGAGCAACAGGCCCTTCATCCTGCTCTCTCCTCTTGAATTGGCAGTTCTTATCGCCACTGTACAGATGAGGAAACGGAGGCTCTGAGATGGGCTGTCAGGGCTGTGCTGTCCTGGGGGAGTTCCCAGGATGCATACGGATCTTGGGGTCCCCTGGCTCTCCCTGGGTGCCTAGCATGTGGCTGCACAGTGAGGGTGAGGCAAGCTTCCCTCAGGGGAGGTGACTGGGGGCTCAGAGTCCCACAGGCCCACGCATGCCCCGGCTAAGCTATATCCTTCTGCGTGGCACAGTGGCTGGCTTTCACTGTGGACGTGGCGTCAGACAAGCTGGGACCCTCTGTTCACACCATGGGTCTCGATTCCCACGGGGCCCAAGTCCTGCTGGTCTGCAGATGTGTCCTTCTCGCACCCTCTCCAGCCCTCCTGACCCACCCTCAATGACTGTCCCAGCCTCCTCCCTGTCCCTTGGCCTGCGCGCTAACCTTTCAGGCTGCTCTCCACTCAGCAACTAGATCTTCATTGTGACAGCCAGACCTGATCAGCCCTGTTCATGATGCCCTCTAGGGGCTCCCCTGTCCCCTAAAGAGGCTCCTCTCTGGCCCATGACACCCTGTGGAAGGGCACTGCAGCTTCTCCTCTGCCTGCAGCCCTGAGGCCAGAGGAGGAGGTGAAGGCACGGAGGGAGGCGTGTGGAGACCCCACACATGCACGGAAGCTACATGGCAGACAATGGCCCCTGGAGGTGTGCAATAGGATGGCTCTGGGAAGGGGGCTGGCTGCCTGGGCAAAGAGGGATTCTAGCAAGGGCCAGAGTCTGCGTCACGGTCACCTGTGGGGGCTCATCTGCCCCAGCCAGAGACAATGGGGCCAAGGCCTCTAAGAGTTGCTAATGATAGTCTTTAATGACCATGCCTGGAAAGGGATGACTTCACCCAGGACGCACCCTGATGAGAGGAGGCTACAGTCACAGGCAGGTGGCTCCTCCATTGCTATGAGACCTGCATGGGCTTGTCTAGTCAGAGGATGGCAACGCTGTGTGTGTGTGTGTGTGTCTGGTCCCTCACAGAGCCAAGGCCTAGTGAAAAGCCTCAGGGCAGCAGGGGGGGGCCCAGCTTCTACCTTGCCTCACTCTATGACACCCCACCCCTCTGCAAACCTCACCTTCCCCATCAGCACAGGACTGGGGAGCAGAGTGATTACGAGCCTTCCCAGGGCTCTCAGGTGGGCTGGGTCTCAGGAGTCAGGTGAGAGCACTGTGTCCCGGTGGGGCCCAGAACAAGCAGGGGAAAAGATGTCAAGGATCAGAACCTGGACACCCTCCTTCGGGGCACCCAGAGGTTAACATGCTAGTGTGCTCCCTCCAGAGAAAGCTGGCTCCCACATCAGGCCCTCTGCAAGGATCTGGGAGTAGGTGTCGGTGTCCCAGACATATCCATTTTGACACAGAGGGAGGCACAGTGCAGTCATGGTGTTGACCCAGGTGCGCAGTACATGGGCAGTAGCAGGGACGGACAGGCTCCAGTGCAGGCTTGCCACCCACCCCAACCCTGGTCCATTCACGAGGCATGACTGCCCTCTGGGGAGGGGCCCCATGGGGGCGGCAGGCAGAGCATGGTCGTCTCCTGAGGGCTCCCTCTGACCCCAGGCTCAGAGCGGGACCACCCTAGGGAAATGTTCATCTCTCCTGTGGTCTCCTTGTCGGAACCCCTTCAAGGTCACCGCTCCACAGCGCTCCAAGTGCTTCCTCGTATCCAGCCTTAGTCAGTCCTCATGTTGCACTTGATTCATTTATCAGAGGACAAGTTGAGGGCCCCATTATCCTGCCACCCAGCGTGACATCACCGAGCTTCCCTCGGGCATGTTCCCTCCCTGGGACTGCCCAGCCAGCACAGGAAATGGCTGCTGGATGAATGTGCAAGTGAGTAAGTGTCTTGGATCCTCCTCCCATGTGAACACTAAGCGGCCAAGGAGTGGACCAGGTCCCCGGGGCCCAGGCTGAAAGGAGGCAGAGACAGGGACCAAGGAGGCAAAGAATCTCAGGAGAGCAACAGGCCTGGGGACAGAGATAAAGCAGGCGCACCCCAGGGAGCCAAGTGTCCAGAAGCTCAGGGTGGCTGCACTGAGGGCCTCAGGCGCGGATGGCCTGGAGCAAGCAGGCCCTGGGGAGGAAAGCATGGTAGAAATGGGGTGGGATAGGAGGAGCTCAGGACTCGGGGCCATGAGATGGGAGCCCGAAACCTGGGGGTGGGGGACCGCAGTCCAGTAGGTGTGGCCCAGCCCAAGGTCACACAGCAAGGACCCAGGGCCCCGACCACTCAGCCATGACCTGGCCCTCTGTTCCCCCGCAAGGAACCTTAGCCAGGCCCAGTGCTGAGGTAGGAATTTCTACAGGTAAGGAGGACACAGACGGTCAGAGAGACCTCTGGCCCCAGAGTGCACAGGGGTAAGTGGCGGGGCTGGGCCTCTTCAGGCACTCCCAGTCCTCAGTCTGAAGAGCCGGCTCAGGAGGTGGCTACTGCTCCCACCCCCACCCCGTCCTGTGCTTGGGCACGCTGGCACTACCAGGCACTTACTCGGTTTGTTGAGGGCCCAGCCCCCAGCCCAGCACCCGCGGGCTTCCCCAGGCCTGGGCAAGGGCAGCAAGAGGGAACAAAGGCCCAGTCTCTGCCTGCTCAGGCCCCCACCCCCTTGCCTGCCCCTGGCACAGAAGGAACAGGGCCCTGAGGGAGCCCAGGAGCAACAGCAGCACCACCCCCTTGTCGAGGATGCAGCGAGAAGCCCCCTCCCACCCACACAGGCCTGCTGGCTCAGCGGCAGGATTCTTCCCCGCTCCAGATGGGAGTGTTCTGGGGGAGAGCTGAGGGACTGCAGTCACACAGCTGGAATTTGCACCCAGGCCCCAAAGCAGGCAGAACCTGCCCTCTACCCCTCACCACAAGCTGTGCATAATGGTTGTGTGTTCTGGTAGAGGAACTGAAGAGCAGAGATGAGGGAGAAAAGAGGGGGAGAGCCTGGGCACCCCAACAGGGCAAGTCCCAGGCTGAGCCGCCCTCACCCTCTCGGCCCTGCCCACCTACCTTCCACCTGGGTCCAGCTCAGTGCTGATCACACAGTTTGCTGAAGGGATAGAGCTGGGGAATGTCAGAAGTGGGGAAACTAAGTCAGCTTCCAGGCCTCTTAAGTCCTTGACGGGGGCTCACCTGATCCAGCCAGAGGCAAGGGAGACCTAAGCCACTCTGGAGCCTCCATTTCCTGATCTGTAACTCGGGGCTTGTTGCCCACTGCGGGCCTCACTTCCCCAGAGTGTGGCCCCCATCCTCCTCCAGACCTCCTCCCTGCTCTAGCCCAGGGCCTCGCTTAGACCCTACCCCTGGGGGAGCCTGGAGGGAGGCCGATGCCCACCCTTCCCTGTACATGCCTGATTCCTCCCTGTGAACCCAGGCCAACAATGTGCTCGTCATGCCACAAAGCTGAACAGCACTCAGGAACCAGGTGCAACTGGCCCTAAGGGACCTGTCCAAGGCCACCCAGCCCTTAAGAAGCAAAGAAGGGCTGACCTGCTCACTGCCCACTGATATCCCAGGACCTGTAGGGGCAGGGTTAAATGCACATTCCCCTCTCTCATCCACACAGCAGCAAGAGAAAAGGTTAAGGTTCTAGGGGCTGTTAAGGTTCTAGGCAATGCCTAAGCAGATAGCCTTGGACAATGAAGGGCGAGTCAGGGCTCAGTTGTGTGAACTTGGTCCATACAACCTCTCCAAGCCTTGATTTCAGCAGAAGCCCACAGAGAAAGCCCTGATGCCTCTGCCTGCCAGTGCCTAAGGGCTGGGGAAATGCCACCTGCCCCAGCTTCATCCAGAAACTTTGGCTGCTCCCTCCCATCTGCGGGGCACCTTGATTCATTTAAGCAAGTGCCCAGCAGACCCCAAGCAGAACCAGGCCAATGCATCACAGAGCAAGCACTAGGATGCCGGTCGACAGACTCCATCACCTCCTTCCCAGGCCCCAAGCCCTTATCAGACACGACTCATTTTAAAGAAAAAATAATATTTATTTGCAATATAAACAAAGTCCCGTTGTTGGTTCGGGATATATATATGTGTGTGTGTGTATATATATATATGTAGGGTCACAAATCTTCCTTCATAAGATCATAAAGCAAAACTGGCCACCTTCTGGCATACCCTCATTTATACAAATCTGGTGCATCTTTCTGGGTTTTCTTTTTAAAAATAAAAGAGAGAAAAAGAGAACCATGTACAGCATGGAAGCTTGTCGTCAATTTCTCGACTGTGGCAAGATTTTAATCTGCTGCCTTAAGAATCCCTGAAAACCACCCCTGTGAGGTAAGAAGCAGTGGGGCAGAGTTTTCTGTGGCCTCACTCACATGCTGAGTGCTGCTCCGTCAGGGACCCTGGCCCGACCTCCCTGCCCTAGGCCCTCATGCAGTCCTGACACCTGGTGAAACTGAGGCTGGAGAAGGAACAAAACTGGAGGAAGATAACGGAATCCGTGGCTTTGTTCTGTGGAGGCAGGGGGAAGTGAACAGAGCCTCACCCCCCTTCTGCTGGTCCACCCTTGCCCCACTTGCCCCTGCCCTAGGGTTGAAATGGGTGCAAGTCTCCTGGCAGTAGAAGGCATGGGCAAGATGAGGGCAGGGCAAGCTTCCAAGGGGACAAGGGGGCTGCAAATGGCAGCCAAACCAAAGCAACAGCTAGGGAGAGGGAAGAACCTGGAGGTAGGGCTGGGCCTCACCACCTAAGCTCTCCCCAGCCACTGGGCCTCCACTCCCAGTTGCAACAAGAGAGAGGAGAGGGCGAGGGAGAGAGAGAAACAGACAGACAGACAGAAGTAGTGGCTAAGTATATAAAAGGGCTCAGAGCCCAGGCCCTCCTAGGGGCTGAGCCCAGAGGGCTAATGCTACTGCCTGGCAGCCCCCTGCGGCCCACCTCCTGCGGGACAGCGGCAGGGACCCGGGTTCCTCACCTTCTGCCTCAGGGAGGTCTGCAGGGACCACCAGAGGGATGGATGAGAGGGCAGAAAATGCAAAGACCACCATCCAGCCCACCAATCACAACTTGCAGCAGTCATCACAGGCGAATGCAGGGCCAAGTCAGACTGGGCCAAGGGTGGGAGGCGGCACGACTGGGGGTCCCAATACCTGAAGAGCAGTAAGCCACCCCTTCAAGAAGGGCCCCCCGAGGAAATGGAGGCTTCACACATGTGCAAAACGCATTTGGTCAAGGTCAACGTGGGGTCTGTCTTTTCCATTAAAAAACAAACACAAACACAATACTTGCTTTTTGAAATTGAACGAAAAACAAAACTGATAACATTTCTCTCTCTCGCAGGATCAGGGAAGGGATGAAATACTGGGTTATACAATCCACTGTTGCATGTAGCCTGAAAATAACACTTTTTGTTTAAAAAAAAAAAAAGAAAGAAAAATCAAGAAGAGCTCAAACACTTTTTGTGCTCCAGGGAGCTTGGATTTACCTGCCAAAAGTAAAAAGTAAACTCAGGTCCGTGGATGTGTCTTTAAAAAATAGCCAAACTGGCTGGGCCATCAGCAGAAAGGAGCGTCCTGGACAGGATGAGGCCCTGGTGGATGCCCAAAGCCACGTGTCCGGGAGCCGAGGCCTCTCCAGCAAGCCCTGCAGAGGGAGACCTTGCCTGTGGGCCCCGCCCCCAAGGATGGTAAGGGGCGCTCCGACACCGAGCAGCCTGGGTCTCTGGGCACAGGCGACATCTGGGGGTTCCTCAGGCCAGAGGCGGCAGGCTTGAGCTCTCCCACCTAGCCCCGTGGAGAGCCGAGCAGGGGCCTGGTGCCATGCCCCCCGTGCACCAGGCCTCACGTGGACTCCAGCGTATTGAGTGGGAACAGGTTGTGGTTGGTGGGCGTGGAAAAGTAGAGCTGCTCACTCGGCGCATGGTTGTCGCACGGGCTGCTTAGCCCCAGCGTCCGCTCAAAGTCCAGCAGCTGCCCCATGAAGTTGAAGTTGGGCGAGATGTTGGACTTTTTTCTCTTGACAAAGTCGTAGGCGTCGTTGAGTGATAGGTTCATCTTCTGCATCAGATAGGCCACAGTGACCGTCACTGAGCGGCTGATGCCTGCCAGGCAGTGCACCAGGACACCACACTTCTTGGAGCGGGCTTCATCTGAAACACATCGACATGGGTCAGGGAGGTGCCTCCTTCAAGGAGCCTTCCCACATGGGTGGCCAAGTTGGGCTGGGACACAGAGGGCAGCATGGCCGCTGGCTGGTCTTGCCTGACCCCTGAGGGACCTGGCCAAGCCCAGTGTGGGTAGGGCAGCAACTTGGAATAGAGGTCAACAGCACTGCTGTGGAGAGGGCTCTACACACTTTAGCTCCAAGGCACTAGACACCCGTGTCTCAATTTCCTCATCTATAAAATGGGCCTATTTATGTACAGTGGTCTCATAAGGACCTGTGAGGGGTCAAGAAACATGAACTTCTGTAATGCCTGTGACCATGGCTAGTTCTACCACTGCCATGTGCATTGCGACTGCTGTCACGGGCATCACCTGCATCCTCTTGGGTCATCCGCACCACGGCCAGTAAGCCATTTTATCAACGAGGAAGCAGACACAGAGACAAACTGGCAAGCCCAAGGCCACACAGAGGCTCCTCCTAGCTCAGCACCCGCTGCTGCCAGGCCGTGACCTGGGACTGGGGGCTGGGCTGGTTCTCTTGGAGCTGCTCCCATGGGTTGTCCCCAAGAGTCTCCCAGGAAAGTGGCCTGAGGGAGGCTCCTCTGGAAGGAAGTAGGTGGCCTGGCCCTGCACTTCGCTCTGCCCTCTGCCCAGCTAGTCCCCAAGGCCTTAACTCCAGCTCCTAAGACACAGGGACTGCGATGCTGGCCACGCTATCACTTGTGATGGGGCTTCATAAGTGAGGCGTGCTTAAATGGGCCCCACCCCTGCCACTTGCTAGACCTTCTGCAGAGGCCCATGTGCCAGTGATATCTCCTACCACAGCCGACTGGATGTGGCCAACCTTCCTGTCCCCTTTCCCCTCCAACCCTCCCAGCTTCCCCCAGTGCCACCCTCAGACTCCTCTGCCTGACACATAGAAGCTCAATAAATACTGCCTGAGCTACTGAACAACTCAGTCCTGTAATCTCTCCTGGACCCTGGGGCAGCTGCCTCTCTGTGTGCCACAGCTGTGCCAGGGACATAGATTCACAAGAGGCAGCCATGGGGTCCTTGATGTCCCCACCACCCTGACTCTGAACCCTCCGGGAGCCAGGCACACAGCTAGCACTCAATCAATGCCTTCCTACAAGATGACACATGGGTTCACCCACTGTTCTTCATTGCCTTTGTCCTGACAGAGCTTCCTCTCTCGTCCCCGCCCAACCAAGGGTACCAAGGATTAAGCATACAGTAGGTGCTTCCTCCAGACTCAGGGACTGACAGGGGGCCCCATGGCTAAGGCACTGGGGCAGGATCATCCGTCGAGGAGACAGACATTGTGGCTTCATGTGGAGCTATGTGGTCTGACCTCGAGATTGGGGGTGGGAGAAGTGTGTGCTGGGATGAACCTCCAGTGGTGACACCAGGATGTGAGGAACGCCTGGCCCCCAAACCCACCTCCAGGTGATCCAAAGAGAGTCTGTTTCTGCTGGCTTTATTTTTGGCCTTTTCAGGGTGTAGCTGGTGACTGATCCTGTCCCCCTGACTCCTAAGGGATGCCTGGGCCTCAATTCCTTCACTTGTCAAATGAGGAAAAAGGTCCCCCTACCCAGATGGGGAGAAGCTTTCAGGAATGATAAAGGTACCCATTAGCCAGGCCCAGCCTAGCAAAGCCTGCTTTCCTGTCTCTATTCCCCTCCCTCGTTGGGGGAGTTCAAATGCTGAGGCAGCACCCATAGCCCTCTTGGCCCCCCGGGTGGGGGGCAGGGCTGAGAAGCTCCAGGCAGCCCCAGTTGCAGCCCCTCCCCCAGGCCTCAGCTTCCTTCCTTCCTCCCAGCCAGGCACCTACTTTTGGTTCCCAGTAAGCGGATAAGGCGGGGAAGCCTCCCACTTCCTGTTGTTAAAGCTAGCCCAACCCAGCTGACACCAAAACGCCCTCCACTGGACATAGCCGCTATAGGGAAAAGACAGCCCAGGCCACCCCCACACCTTGCCACTGGAGGCTGGGAAGAAACACTGGGTCACCAGGCTCAGAGGTAGAGTGTTTACATTCATCCTGAGCCCCCGGGCCCCTTCCTTGCACCCTGGGCCAGGGGAGATGACCTGCGGTCTCACAGCCTCCAGTTGGCCAAAGAGTAAAGCCAGCAGGAGACCCGAGTCTGCTGAGGCTGGGGATACAGGGACTCAAAGGGCACTAAGCCAGACGGCAAGACACACTGCTGTGGGGAAGGCCTTTCTCCACTCCCCCACCTTCTCTTACACTCCTCCCTACACTCCAAGCGAGCCCTACAGGCTGCAGAGAGCATCTGGAGCCTGACCGAGCTAGCGGTCACCACATTTCAATAGCTGCCTGTTTGGGGTGTGCCTCTGGCTCCAGGGAGGGCTACCTTTCAGCCCTCTTAAGTACACATTAAAGCCCAAAGAGGCAATATGACAACCCCATCCTGGAGAGACACGTGTGCTGAGGCGTGATGTGGAGCAAGTGAGACCCGTGGGAGGTCTGCGCGCTGTGATGTTTCAGCTCGCTAAGCCCGAAGCAACATCTAAGCCAGGAAAACACAAGCTGGACGGCAGAGAGCCCATGAGGTGCTGCCAGCTAGGGGGAGCTCAGGGCTCAGGAGACTGCTCAGGCCCCAACAGGTAGAGGGGCCCAAGGGACTCAGTGACTCACAGTAGGCATGGGTACACCCAGGGGCACACGCTGGCACACGCAGGGCACACACAGGTCTCAACAGGCCCAGAAGTACCCAGTCAGGTGGGGGCACCACCCAGAGTCCTGCATACACCTTGACACGCCCACCCCCCCTGCCCAGCACACAGAACCTACCAATGAAGCTGATGGCCTCAGGGAAGAACTGGGAGAGGTTCTGGCTCCAGTGGTCAGAGATGGGGATCTGCTTGTAGGTGAACTCGCCGCCGTGCTCGAAGGCATTGGGTAGGTTGGGTGTGACGTTGAGGATATACTTGATGCCATACTTGCCGAGCACGTCCAGGTTGGTGGAGTCCTTGGCACAGCCGAGGTAGAGGTAGGGCAGGATCTGGACAGGGAAGGCTGGTTGGCTGGATGGCACAGGGCTGCCGTCCGACTCGGTGGCACTGCTGGGCAGCTCTCGGTCCGACTCGCCGTCGGAGCAGTCAGAGCTGATGCGCAGGCCCCCCAGGCCCAGCACTGAGGTGGGTGGCGAGCTGCTCGGTGAGGAAGAGCTGTCCACGTTGGTCTCGCAGTGCTCAGAGTACTCTGTCTGAAACTTGTTGAAACCACCTGTGTCCGGAGTGAAACAGGGCCTGGATGAGAGGCTAGTAAGAGCCCAGATGGGCTGCACAACCCAGATGGGCTGACCAGAGATGGCCAGGACTCCCCATGCCAAACACCACAACACCGATGGCCAGCATGGGCCATGCCAAGCATCTTACACATGTGCCCTCTCTTGTGTTCTCTCCATCTAAACCATGACCACTTCACAGATAAGGAAACTGAGGCCCCAGGAGGTGAAGTGACATGCCTGGACTCCAAACTGGTACCCATAACACTTCAGGGCCCCCAGCCATGCCACCAGCTTTAGGGCACTTGAGGACAGGCCCCAGCTAATTCCTCTTCTGCAGCTCCCACGCACACCTAGCATCCATGGGTGTTCAGTAACAGCTAAGTGGTAAAGAAAAGCAGACAACCCCATTTAGCCAGCACCTCTGGGTTGGCAAACTCCTCTTATAGATGAGACCACAGGTGCCAGAGCCACGTCTGGCTCAGTTAGAGGCAGAGAGGTCCTGGGCTTCCTGAATGGGAGTCTAGTGGTTGCCCAGCCCCAAAACTACAGCTGGGGAGGGTAGTGGGAAAGTACTGGCTGGCCCCTTCCTCCAGCAGGGGCAGGTTTTTGAAGGGGGGGTCCTGGCTCCACTTCTCTAGAATCCTCCCTTAGAACACAAGCCTCCCCAGCCTTGGACCTGCAGCGAGGGAGGGCCACTGGGGCAATACAGGAACAGGAGAAATGGGGAGCCCCTTGCAGTGAGGCATGGGCCCTGCGCCCGAGGGTGCCGCAGGCCTCCCCTCCCCTCCCGCCCGCCCCGCTGCCAGCAAGAGGCCATTTTGGAATGTTAATTGGAAACACCGGCCTCAGCCACTCGCCCCCCGGTGCTGCCTCTCCCTTCTGCAAGCTCTGCGGCATCAGGCTAGGGACCTGGGGGTCCCGAGAGACCCGGGCCAGGGCAACGGCCCCTGCCCATACCCCGCCCCAAGCGCCTCCTAGAGGCGTCAATTCTCCGGTGGAAGGAGCAATTCCCGGATCCAGGAGACCCCAACCCAAATGGTCTCCATGCGCTGGAGATGAGGATGGTGCTATGAAAGGTGCCTTCCTGATCCTGGGCTTCCAGAAACACGAATTCCAGCCTGGACTTGGGCGCCCTGCCGCTTTTAGAGTTCTGGGAGGCGGCGCCTTCCACCTCTGAGGGGCTCCACTGGAGCCTAGGCACTACTGTCGCCCCATCAACAGGAAAAAAAGGAAACCCCAGGCAGGGGAAAGTTTGTTCCACCCACTCGAATCGTGCCGAGAAAGGGGACGCAGAGGGAGTCCCGGGCCTGCCAAACCACACGGTGGGGACCTGGCTCCAGGAGGGCGGATGCAGGCCGGGGACGACGTGGCGCCCAGCGGGGCAGGCCGAGCGCATGGAGAGGAAAGCGCCTCCAAGGGGGGCGTCAGGGAGTCGCGGGGGGCCCCGATCCCGTAAGGCGTCTCGGTGCTGCCCTCACCTTGGAGGTAGTAGGCCTGGCAGCCGTCGTCGCGCAGCTTCTGTAGGAGCAGGCCGAGCACGGAGGCGGGAGCGCCGGGCTCGGGCTGCCACTCGGCCGTGGCCTCGTCATAGAGCAGCACAGTGGCCGCCTTGCAGCGCGTGGCGAAGCGCTCCTTGTCGGCGTGGTTGGGGATGATGGAGCGGATGGGCAGGTTGCCCTTGCGCAGGCGGCGCAACATGAGGCCCGGGATGGCCAGGTTGATGGCCGTCTCGATGTGCGACGACTCGAAGAGCTCGTGCGGCCGGCAGTCGAGCAGCAGCAGGGACGCGCCGCCGCGCACCTCCAGCTCCTCCTGCAGCCACTCGGCGCTCTTGCAGGGCATGGCCCCTGCTCCCGT
>NW_012118232.1:170574-193513 GCF_000951035.1 Colobus angolensis palliatus
GAGCCCTTTAAGAAAGCTTTACAAGCGGGGTGGTGACAGGCGCCCAGTGAAGCGCCACGTGACTTTTTCCACGGGGCCGGTGGGAGGGGAATGCTCCTTTATAATCAGCCTGCCTCCCTCTCAATGGACCAATCAACTTCCGCGGTAGGCGGGCGCCTGCCATGCAGACGGCCAATCCTGGCCGAAAGAGGCGGTGGCGAAGGGAGGCGGGGCCCACCGCGGTTTCCACCCAGCACGGGGAAGTGGGCGGGGACTCCGCCAGCGCTGTGTGTCGATTTGCAGGCAGGCGGGGCAGCGGAGGTGAATGGACCTCGCAGGTAGCTCTAGAACAAAGCGGCTCGACTTGGGCGGCGCGCTTGCGCAGGACCTACAGTACTTTCCCTACGGAGCCAGGGTGGGAGCTCGAGGCTGGGCCCAGCTGTCTGTCTGGTCCATTCTTTTGCCTGGCGGGGTGCCCCTCCTTGGGGCTTAAACCTCCCGACTCCTCCCGAGGCTGGTCGGCTCTGAGACACCTTGCCCCCATCCCTGACTGTGGGGGAGCGGTGGTGCTTGAGGGAGGGTCTCTGGAACCCCGAGGATTTGAGCTTTCCGCTAACCTCTGACCAGAAGGCACGCAAAGGGGTGACTCAGGAGCAGTCCCTGCCCGTCTTTCAAGCGAGGGATTGTCTTTCTGAAGGGTTGCATCCTGGGCCACAGGGCTGTATCCCAAAGGAGCAGGGGTCTCTCCCACAATCACACTCTCAGAGTGTGAAAGGAGAAGCAACTCTCCACCCAAGGTTGTCCTGGGGGTCCCAGGTCTGTGGAAAGAGCTTCCAGGGCCCAAGAGGGCAAGACCCAGATTCTGTCCTGCCACTTGCAGGTGTGTCGTGTGACCTGAGTATGGTTCTTCCCTCTGGGCCTCGGTTTTCCCAGTGTAGGAGAGTGCTAGTGTGGACAGAGCCCAAGCCATCCATGAATGCATCCGACTGGGAGGACATGGTCTGCAGCCAGGCCTCTCGGCTGGCAGGCTGGATGCTGCTTGTCAGGGATGGAGGCAGTACTCAAAAAAGAGGCCTGAGCAAACTCCCAGGGAAGGGTGAGCTGCTGAGCAGTGCACCATTCACTCAGCAAGCTTTGCTGAGGGCCTCCTGAGCACCAGCCTGCCTGGAGCTGGAGTGACAACAGTGGAGCCTCCGTCCTCCACTCAGGCCTGGCTGCCTCTCCCCTCTGCTCCACCACGGGGTTGGATGCTGGTCTGGGCACTCCCCCAGGCCTACCACAGGATGAACAGAGACTCCTCTTTCTTTCTTTCTTTTTTTTTTTTTTTGAGACGGAGGCTTGCTCTGTTGCCCAGGCTGGAGTGCAGTGGCCAGATCTCAGCTCACTGCAAGCTCCGCCTCCCGGGTTTACGCCATTCTCCTGCCTCAGCCTCCGGAGTAGCTGGGACTACAGGCGCCCGCCACCTCGCCCGGCTAGTTTTTTTTTTTTTTTTTTTTTTGTATTTTTAGTAGAGACGGGGTTTCACCGTGTTAGCCAGGATGGTCTCGATCTCCTGACCTCATGATCCGCCCGTCTCAGCCTCCCAAAGTGCTGGGATTACAGGCTTGAGCCACCGCGCCTGGCTGAGACTCCTCTTTCTCTAGGAAGAGACTGGTCTTAGTGTTCTCTCCCCAGACGGGTCCATGGTAGCTCAAGAAGGTGTCAACTGCCCAGTAAGTCAGGGTGACATCCCTGAGGGGCAGGCCAGAGTCACATCAACAGGAGGCTCATGTGGTCCTCAAGTGAGACTGGGCATATGTCGCACGGCACTGAGGCACACTTACTTCCGAGTGCCTGGTGAGGAATGGGCCATTGCTCTCACTAGCAAGGGAACAGCTGAAATGGGAGCCTCCTCTGAGCCTCCCCAGATCCCACTACCCATGCAGGAGGAAGAACTACCCTAGACAGAGGAAAAGGGCCCTGCCATCCCTCGCATTAGCCTGCAATGACTCCTGTCTCTCTCCCTTTAGACTTCTCTAGCGGGGCGTACACCCTGGAGGAGAGATCTGTGAGAATGCGTGGAATTGGAAAAGCTCCCGTAGCAGGAGGAGAGGGCGTCCTCTAACAGGGAGGTAAAGAGAGACAGATTTGGATGAGTTCAGGAGAAGGGGGAGCATGTGGAGAGGGGGTGACAGTGGAAGCAAAGGGTTGGCAGGAAAATTAACCAGCCCCTGAGGTGCCAGCAGGACCCTGGGCCCCCACTGGGCAGGTTGGAGGAGGTTGGAGGAAAGGCCCTAAGTCTTGGTTCTCACTAGGGGGAAGAACCCTCAATCCCAGACTTACAAGGCCCAGAGCAGGGCAGGAACTCGCCTGTGGTCACATGGCAAGAGACCAGAGCTGTCCCTGTCCGGGGCCTTGCCTGGCAACTGTGGGCTTCCCTCAAGGGAGAGGGTCTTTCTTGGCAGGAACCAGGTGCCCTGGGTGATTCCAAGGCCTTGGAATCATTCTTCCTCTTTAGAAATGTGGTCTTTCTTGCCTTTAGGGTTCAGGCCTTCCCTCATCTGCAGCTCCCACAAGGGGTGTCTAGCTCACTAGGGTCTCCCTGAGGGGCCGGGTTGGGGAGTGGGAAAGAGGCTGCCGGAAAAGGTCTGTCCTTGGGGATGATCTGGTTTCCGGAGGTGGAGGGGAAGTGCAGGTGGGACATGCTTAAACTCTGAGGGCTGTCTCTCCTTCCCATACAGCCCCAGGCCTTGGCATAGGTATTTCCCCTGCCTGGACAGTTTTCACCCTCAGCCTTTGCCTGCCTTTGGATCCCAGCTCAGAGTCTCTGAGCACAGGGGCCTCCTCTGATCATCCAGGCCCAGATTAGCTTCCCTGCTGCGTGCTCCAAGGACCCCTGTCCCCTCCTCACCCCATCTTTGCTCTACACCCTATCATAGTCACTGTCCACCACCCACCACCACCATCCACCACCACACTACACTTGTCACCCGGAACGCCCAGGGGCAAGTCTGCCCTCCCTCAAGCCTGCTCCTCCTCCTGCCATCCCTTCTCATTGCATTCAGCCAACTGCCAGGCATGAACCCACAAGGCACATCTGGAGCTGCCTTCCCTGTCTGCACACATCCAACCTCAGAACCACACAGAGAAGGGGCCTTCCTGGCAGCACAAGGCCTCGCCATGGTGGCATGTTTCATGGCCCTTTGCTATTCCTCTGGGAGGAGCTGAAGGTCCCTAAGAGCAGATGTGAGCTAGTGTGCACCTCTTTCCCCCCAACACACACATTCATGTGACTGGGTGATCAAGGAACTATGTCATCAGTTCAAGTGCCTGAGAAACAGATTTACCTTTTCCCACTAGTGCCCATGGATTTCTTGCAAACGGGCCACCACTCTTCTAATGGACAGGCTGAGGCAAGGGGAGGGTCAGCTCCTTGCCTTCCTGGCCCTAAGGAGGCTGGCACAAATCTAAGCTAAGGAGGTGGCTTTCTATTATGGGTCTGTCTCATATCCCACTGTAAGGGATGAGCAAGGGCTGAGCAGGGGCCGGGCACTCCAGTCTGTGGTGGCTGTTGCTGGAGAGTAAGCCAGCTTCTGCCCAGAGCAGCTCCACTAGGCTGGAGAGGTGCTCCGATGGAGGCCTGCTGAGACCTAGACTTGCTCTGCTTGCCCTTGAACTTTGGGACAGCTTCTTCCCCAACCCTTGGTGGGGTGCCTGCCTGGGCCAGTGTTCAGCAGCATCTAAGCCAGGCCAGGAGAGGACTGTGAAGGGATGCCCTGTACAGAACTCCTGGCTGCACACATACACATATACATGTAAGGATACACACAACACAGGCACCAACACACATAGTCCTATCCATATAACCACATATGCTCATGGGCACATAAGTGTATGTACAGAAATACACAGATACAGACCTATACGTGTGTGCAGAAATACATAATACACGTGCACACACACTCTGTTGTATGTGGACACACACATATCCAGACCCACGTCTGGGTGCTCGCCCCTCCTATTGGGGGGATGCCCACAGACATGTCCTCCAGGGGGCGGTTAGGCTGGCGGGATCCATGCTCCTCTTCCCCTGCCCTCTAGTCACCTAGGCTCACATTGTCCTATTGGCTGTTGCTGGTATCTCCGTAGCAACAGGTTCTGGATGGAACCAGAATCCACCCCTGCCTTTCCAGTGGGGGCCTATGAGGCCCTAGGTAATGGCAGTGTAGTGTGGGAAAGCTGGAACAGCTCTGGGGTGGGGGAGCCATGTACCTATTTATTTGCTCCCTCTCCTGCCCAGGTGTGCAGGGCAGACCTGGTGAGAGTGCAGCGCCTGGGGGAGCAAGTAGCCCTGGCAGAAAAGTGGGTCACGCCCGGGATGATTAGAGCACAAGACGTGGCAGGACGGAAGCAAGGGCCTGGGAGATCTGTGGGGAATTCCCAAGGCTGCTTGGAGAAGGCAAAGGGAAGAGGGAGGAGAGAGCCCGGCCAAGAGGGAAGCCTCCCTGTTCATTCTCAGACATGTTCTCTGCACCTGCCCCATACCAGGGAGTGTGCAGAACAGTGAAGGGGGGACTCAGATGACACAGACCAACATAATTCCTCTCTCTCAGAGCTCCCCACCCAGCAGTGACAGAGCAAGCCCTTGGCCAGCCTCTCCACATGGAGTCCCTGGGGTCACTCACTTGAGGGTGGGCTTTTCCAACCACAGCCCAAGAGGCCGGCCCAAGGATGGAAAACAGTGGACACACACCTACCCCTCTTCCATGCTTTGTCCCTGGCAGACATTACTAGTCAACCACAGCACATTTTCTTGCTGGTCTCAAAACCCTTCCAAGCAGGCATGACCAGCCGATTGTCACAGGTGAGAAAGCTGAAACCTATTTGCTTAGGTTCTAGTTCATAGCCAGACCAGCTATGCCCCCCATGTCCCCACCGCCAGCTCAGCTCACCCTGACTTCCTCCTGCTTGCTCCCTACACTGTGCGCCAGGTACAGTGCCCCATGTGTCTTCATTCCATGCCCCAACCCTCTGAAATCATCTCCAGCTTCTGAGGGGCCACAGCCTCAGGAGGCCTTCCCTGCCTAACTGCAACAGTCTGCACCTTCTCCTAATCATTTCCTGTGGGGCCCAGCATTTTACTTCATTTTGTTTTATTTTTATTATTAGTTTTTTTGAGACAGAATCTTGCTCTGTCACCTAGGCTGGAGTTGCAGTGGCTTTGGCACAGCTCATAGCAGTGTCGAGCTCCTGGGCTCAAGCGATCCTCCTGCTTCAGTCTCCCAGAATGCTGTGATTACAGGTGTGAGCCACCACACTGGGCCAAGTCCAGCATTTTCTACCTTCTACCCACTTAAGGGCACCTCAGCCTGCAGGGTCTAGGGTGGGGCTTCACCCCTGTGGCTTCTTCCCCTAGGTTAGCCTCCCTTTCATCATCGAAGTGCCATCTCCCATGAGGTCACCAAGGTCCTGGGTCCCACCCTGCCCTCCGTTGCAAGCTCTCCCAGGCATGGGGCCCCCTTCAGAGCAATGGGCATCTGCTGGGCTGGTCAGCCTAGGCAAGTGAGCATTTAAAACTCTGCTTGGAGCCAAGTAGGGACTGATGTCAAGAGGGCCTGGTTTCTGTTCCCGCCAAAAGGCCACACCCTGCTTTGTCCCCACTCCATTGCAGCCTCTTTCTTTCCCATCCTCAGCCCTGTATTCACTCCGGATTCCCCAGTGGGGTGAGCAGAGCAGGACTTGTCTGGCCGTTCTACAGATAGGAAAGCTGAGGCCCAGGAAGGGAAGTGTCTTGCCCAAGGGTCTGGCTCCAGCCCCAGTCAGTTACTCACTCACCCACCAGGCCTGGGGTGAGTCATGGTGGCCCAGGTGATGGGAAGGAAACACATAAACACGGGCAGGTGGGAAGGACGGTCTGCAGGGAGGGTGGATGCCTGCCTCGGGCTCCCAGTGATGAGTTCCCACACAGGCTGTCTTGGGCTTAATGGGCTTACACACTCCCGACTGTCTCAAAACATCTTCCCTTCTGGCCTCGAATGCAGGCTTTGCATCAGCCCTAGGAGCACTGCCAATCCATTAGACAAACGGAGAAACTGAGGCCCATGGCCATAAATCAAGCAGTGACAGGGGGCTGGGCTCCAGACTAAAAACCCAGAGCCCCTTTCCCCAGCCCAGGGGTTCCCAGCTGGCTCTGACTGTGGCTCCAGTCTCCTCCAGGCTCAAGTACAGTCCACAGGGAGCCCCTACTCTGCCAGCTCTTTTCCATCTCTGGGGAGACCCAGTGCTAGCAGGGTGGGAGACAGACTGGGAGGACAGGCAGCTGTGCACACCCGTAAAGAGAAGGGCTCTGTCTTCCACAGAGCATTCGTGCTACCAAACGCCTTTTCTGCCTCCATGACAGATATGGATAATCCATCCCAGGACTCAATTTCAGAAGCCATCTGGTCACCACTACACAGCCCAGGTTCTCCCGCTTCTCCCCTAGACCACATCCTGCGCCTCCTCCCCAGGCCTCTGCCTCCATCCCAACAGTCATTCCCCACACAGCAGCCAGAGGGATCTTTTGAGAAGGTGGAGGCAGCCTCTCCTCCTCCACAGCCTCCCACTGTCCCCAGTATAGAGTCCACACTCTGCATAGAGTCTACACTCTACTCTGTAACTCCCTCCCCTCCCTCTCTTCCTCATCCTGGATTCTCCAGCCACTTTCAATCTCTCACCCGCATTTCCCCAGCCCGGGCTTCCTCTGCGGGGCCTCTGCCCTCATTGGTCCCCCTGCTGAAACCCTCTTCTCCCAGCTCTTGCCTTTGACTACCTTCTTATTCTGTCCCCCAAACCCGCTCATCCTCTAAGGGCCACAGTGGGCACCTGGGAAGTGGCAGAGCCAGGATTGGAACCCTGGCCTACTTCTAGACTCTTCTGTGTTGTCAGCCATGGGCATATGGTCCTGTGATTTAAACATGTTTGGGGCCAAGTGCAGTGGCTCACACCTGTAATCTCAGCACTTGGGGAGACTGAGGTGGGTGGATCACTTGAGCTCAGGAGTTCGAGACCAGCCTGGGCAACATGGCGAAACCCCATCTCTACAGAAAAAAAGAAAAAAAAAAAAAGCTGGGTGTGGTGGTGCACGCCTGTAGTCCCAGCTCCTTAGGACACTGGGTGGAAGGATCTCTTGAGCCTGAGGGGCAAAGTCTGGAGTGAGCCATGATCATGCCACTGCATTCCAGCCTGGGCGACAAAGCGAGAAGCTGTCTCAAAAGAACAAAGCAAACAAAACCCACAAACAAAACAAAACATCTTTGGCCCTCCCTTGCCACACTCGATTCCAGAAGCCTCTCACTTCCATTCCCTCCTTGGGCCTCGGCCTGTTCTGTATGACCTGCCCAGAGTCACTCAGTGAGAGTCGATGGAGCCAGAGGGCTCCCTGCCATGAAGGGATGGACCTGCTGGCACCTTGCCTGGCAGGCCTCATCCTGGCCTTGGACCATAGCCCTCAATTTCCCCCACCCAGCTGCAGCTCCTCTGTCCTCCATAGAATGAGCCCAAACTCCCATCTCTTCATGGACCTGAGGGTCCCTGGGGTCTTAAGCCTGAGTTTTAGTACTACACCTCCCCACTACCCCCTTCAAGCCTGCAGGGGGCACTGGGCTGGGTCAGGGGCTCTGACTTACCTGGGCACCCCATCTGCTGACACTGAGGTCATCCCTAGAGAGCCGGGAGAAGCCACTCAACAGCCCGGGGAAATCAGGTGTGCTGTATCTGATGTCCACGGGCCTCAGAGGCAGCCAGAGGAGAAGGGGAAAGGACTCAGATAAGCACAGGTGGACTGCGTTCCCTGCTCCAAAGCCACGGGTGAGGGCTACATCCTCGCCTCTTGCATCCCCTTCCCCACAATCCTCAGCATCTCTGCCCTGGGATGATCTCTCGCCCTGCCTTACACTCCAGGGCTTGTGGGCCACACCCCATGAGCCCACCTGGGAGCCTGAGGGATGGGAGCCAGGGCTTTGCAGGAGCAGGAATCCTTAGCTGCATGCCCACCTTGGCACCACGGCACCCTTGGCCCCCTGCTCAAAGTTTCTGATCCTTCGAAGGCCACCTCTGCCAGGAAGGGCCTGGAGCCCAGGTGGTTTGAGCAGGGGATGGGGAGGGGGAGAGGACATCTCGGGCAGGCATTTGCTCAGCCAGAACAATGGCAAGAAGTAGTGATGGGGCTGGGGGTTGCCCTGGTTCTGTTTTTGCCAAACCAGCCTATGGTTTTTTGATTGAGAGAGTTGGCAGTGGGAGGTTCCTGATAGTGAAGCCGGTCCAACCTTTGAGGCGGGGAGGGCAACAGAGGCCAGGAATTCTCATGGCACCTGGTGGGCGGATGTGCCAGGGGGCTGGGTTGGGCCTGCCTCAGGTGGGCAGGTCTCTCTGTAGCTGCTAGGCTTAATTGCCTCATTAGCATCTGCCTGCTGCCTGGGCCTGCCTGGTCCCCTCCCTGCCTGCCCACACGGCCCCGTTTTTCAGAAATCCTTCCTATGAGGCATTGATGGTGACAGTGAGGGTGACCATGACGAAGCTGGGAAATGGCTTGGGAGCTAGCCGGCCTGGCCCAGGTGCAGGGTTGTTGGCTTGAGGCCTCATAGCCCAGCACCATTCCACGTGGTTCAGCTGGCCAGCTGCCTGCTGGGACCTGGTTGCGGGCTGTTCCCAGGTAGGCAGCAGCAGGAAATAGTCTAGGGACTTCCCTTCCTGCCCCCGCCCCACCCAGCCTGACTCTGGCCACAGGGGCACATGCCCCAAGGCTTAGACAACTCCCTTCCTGAAAAGATCAGGCCCTCGAGGAGGGAGGAGGGGTTCAGTGGCTCTCAGGGCTTCTAGTGGGCCCTCCAAGGTGGGGACAGGATGGAAGAGGGCCTACTCTGCCAGGGCCCCTGCCCACCTCCCTGCCCCTCCCTGTGGCTTATGTAGTCTCCCAGCAGAGGACAGCACTGCCCTGACATCCATCTCCAACAGGACAACCCTCTAGCCTGAGCCCTAGGGGCAGCTGAGAGCCCAGGGCTGGTGGGCTGAAGAGTGTTCAGAAGCATTTGGCTGGAGCTGGAGCCCTCCCCAGAGACCCTGAAGCATCAGCCAGCCCACAGCACCAAGGCCCCGCCCAAGAGCTCAGGCTGTGAGTAGCTGGATTCCTTAGGCCATGGGTACTACCCAGACTTGGAGCTCCCAGGAACAACAAAAGGGGCATAGCAGCTGGAGCCCGTGGAGCTGGGGAAACAGTTCTGCTGCCTGCTATATACTTGGGGGGGGGGGGCTCTGCAGTGCCCCAGCCCCTGAGGCTTAATCTCTCCATCTATAAAGTAGGGCAGTACTTTCTGCCTCCCCTGATTCCTGGGAAGTATGGGGCAGCCAGGAAGGTTCCACACTGGGTCCATCAGAGGGAAAGGAAAGGCCTCTTTGTCCTAAGTGGCTGGGTATGGACCCTCAACTACCCCTATGCAGCAGGAGTGGCCTTGGTATGACCCACCTGTGCCAGAGAAGGTCACGTGCTGACCACCTGGCAGGCCCTTTGCCAGACATAGCAGGACAGCCTTATGTGGCCCTCAGGTGACCCAGGTGTGAGTGTGCCATGTGTGCTGGGATAGGGCAGGGGTAAGACTGGGGTGGGGTGGAGATAGGGGAGCCTGACCAAGACACTTGGCTCCAATCTTGACCACAACTGGCCTCCCCTCTCTAAGCCTCAGTTTCTTCCTCTATAAGGAGTCCCCAAATCCTGGGCTGTAGAGTACTGCCTGAGCTCCACCTCCTATCAGGTCAGCGTTGGCATTAGATTCTCATAGCAGCATGAACCCTATTGTGGACAGCGCATGACAGGGATCTAGGTTGCATGCGCCATATGAGAATCTAATGCCTATCATCTGAGGTGGAACGGTTTCATCTCGAAACCATGCCTGCAACCCAAGTCCATGGAAAAATTGTCTTCCACGAAACTGGTCCCCGGTGCCAAAAAGGTTGAGGACCGCTGTCTATAAAATGGGGCTTCAGTCTACCATGCAAGAGTGTTGTGAGACAGGAGATGAGCTATGTGAAGGGTCTGGTCCTGCCTTCTGCTCAACCTCTTTGTGCCCAGAAAGTAGAGCGAGGACCCAGGGATAAGCAAGGACTCCGTGTGGGAAGCCCCCTGGAGCAGAGGGATGAGAGGGGGCCTGTGAGCAGCTGTGCCAGGGAGTGTGGGCAGAGGGGGCTCTGAGCAGAGAGGCTGGCCCCATAGGGAAATGGAAACAAAGGAGCTCGTCTGAGCCTACAGCCAGGGGCTGCCCATCCCAAGGTTGATGTCACAGTGGGAGGGTAGTGTGGATACTCCCAACATCCTGGGCCTGCCTGTGCAGGTCCCATCTCCTGGGGAAGGCCCTGCCTGCTGGCCTCTGCACCCACGCCGGCCCACTCACCTGCCTGTTCTCCCATGGGGAAGAAACATCAGCGCAGGGAGGAACTGGGGGTCACCAGGACCCAGCTGGCTCAAGTGAGGTCCCACCAGCCCCTGCTGGCTCCCGCTCACCTGTCCTTTGTTGTCACCCCCATCAATTCCTACCCTTCGCTCAGACCCAGCAGGTAACAGTTCCTGATGGGACCCTCAGGGAGCTTTTCCTGTTGTGGGGTTTTGACCCATCCTTACTGCCTCCTCACTGTTCTTCCTGTACCTTTTTCTAAAGTGGGCTCCATAGAATCACAGGCCTGCCAGGTACACCACAATAAAAAGGGCCATGTGGTCAAATGTCTGGAAACACTGTGAACTCTATGGCCCAGCTGCAGTGCATGGGAGTGTATTAAAGGCTCTGACAATCCTTCAGGGAAGTAGCTGTCTTTACTTCGTTCGTCCTGGCATTTCCCAAATTCTGGTGACCATAGCACCAGTTTGTTTTGCATAACCTCCGCTAACAGTCCATGGAGCCGGGCCTTCACTGTGTCCTCTAGGGAGGATGTGGACCTGTGTTGCTTGGTGGCTGTTCCACGTACCACATTCTCTTCCCTGGACTTCCCTTCCCATTTTTCAGATGGGAAGCTGAAGGCCATCGAGTTCATCACTCAGAATTCCATACCCTTGTGCCTGCTCAAGTGGCCCTGGGGTCTGCTTTTCACACGCAGGTCCAGCTGCCCCGGTGGGATCAGAAGCCACCCTGGCCCAGCTGCTGGGGCTAAGATGCCTCACCAGGCGCCCGGATGCGGCTGGAGCGGTGAGGAGTGAGATGCGCCGGCCGCCAGGCCATGCTTCCTCCACCGGCACCAGCTGGCTCCTTGTGCTCTCCAGCCTGTGACTGTACAGGGCCAGACAGGGGCCAGACGCGGGGAAGCCGCTGTGGCTCAGCATGGGGGCTGCGGACAGGGCCCCCTCCCCAAGCCCGGGCCAGAGTTGGGTTACGAGCCCTGAGGGTCTCCTAATGAGTTCCACATGCTAGTGGATGCCTCAGAGAGGAAATAGGAAGGGGCTGGGGAGGGGAGAGGGGGCCTGAGAGGGGATTGGAAACATGTGTTTGTGGAGGAGGAAGAAAGGGAGGAGGAAGGGCGAGGGAGGAGGGGAGCAGGAGGTGGAAGGAGAAGACTTTATCTCTGGGCGGGCGTTCTGGTGCTCATCCCCAGCGCGGTTGGCTGCCAGGCAAACAGGATCCTTCAGGAGGCCCCCAGGCCAGTGGTCTGTGGCGGGAGTGGTGGGAGAGGCCCCTTAGAGGCCCACTCGTCTCCTTCAGACAGAAAAAGCCCAAATCCCTGGCTCTGCTTGGCTGGGGTTCTGAGCCACTAGCGGGCACAGGATAGAACCAGGTGGGTGGGAGGGTCTGTGGGGGCATGAGAAAGCCACCCCACATCTCATCAGCCAGCCAACAGTGAGATGCACATTTGAACCCAGCCCAGCCACCTGCACCCTACTCAAGAGGCCCTGGTGCCTCGAGGCCACTGATCCCTCCAGCCCTGACACCACCTCTGCCTCTCTCAGCCAGCAACTGGTGGAGAGGCGACCCCGCTCTCGCTCCCTGTCCTGTGGGGCTGGGCGAGGCACCTGGCTGGGCCTGGTGGTTGGAAGCTTCAATAGGAAAAGGCTGTACAGGAGTCACGCGGGCACGTGGGGTGGGGTGTCCAATGAGCAAGACCCGTGGCAGTTACTGAGCAAAGTCTAAGGACCTTACGGGGCACAACGGCTCCCACTCCCAGGAGCACTGGCTGAGCCCCAGGTTGGCCCAGCCGAGCAGCTGAGGCTGAGCCTGGAGTGGGCCTTGTAGCCAGCTGGTAATCAGCCCCCATTCCCACCCGTCTCCCTGGGCCACCGATCGCAGCCCAGCAGGGACAATGCCAGCTCCTAGCGCTTTGTGTGAATTGTCTCAGCAAGTCTTCCCAGCAGTCTCATGGGGTCACTTGCTCTTACCCCATGTTATGGATGAGGAGGCTGAGGCACAGAGAGGTGAAGTCAGAGTATTCCCAGCAGCAGGAACAGCAGGTGCAAAGGCCCTGGGGCTGGAATGTGCCTGATGTGTCCAAGGAAGAGTGAGGAGGCAGCTGTGGCTGGAGGAGAATGAGGGGAGGGGGGCAAGAGACAGGGGGTATGGGTGGGCAAAACTGAGCGGTCTCAGCTGTGGGGAGCACTCCTGTGGCCTGTACTTGGAGGAGGCTGGGAACTGCTCGGGAGGTTGGGCAGTGATGGCATGAGCTCTCTTACAAGTGTTCTTACTTTCTATTCTTGCATCTCAGCAGACTTTGGCTACTGTGTTGAGAACAGATGGGGTGGGCTGGGGGCAGAAGTGGGAGACGAGGTAGGAAGTGAGCAGACAACATATCGGCAGGTCCTGGCTCCTTGAGGGTCTCGCTCCAGATGGCCTACGAGGTGGGGAGGCCTGAAGGTGGGGCAGCTGGAGGGGATGCTCACCCAACCTGTCCCAGCCTGAGGCTTCCATCCCCCACCAGAGGGGACCATGGAACTGAGACTCCCCTACATCAGAGGCATTTATCCCCAACAGGAGATTTTGGGATATTTCTCAAAGGACCATGGGCATTCTTGTGGGGCCTCACAGTGGCTCTATTCCTGGACACACTGTAATTACTTGGGGAGCTGGACCCAACCCCAAGAAGCAGGGGCAGCCCTGGGAGCACAGGTCAGCTTCACAGTTTCAGCCAAGGAGGCTCAGGGCAACAGCCTAGATATGGGCCATTGCTGGCCTCTGCGACAGAAAGCATCTTCTCTTTCCAGTTAGCAGGCGCATGAGTGCTTCTGCCTGGAGGGCCAGGGAGGACTAATTACATTGCTTGTCTTGCTCCAAGTTTCAGAGGCGTCTGAGGAACAAATCCAGGAGTAAGTTGTCTTAGGAGGGAGGTTCTGGGACCTGAGCTGGGGTGGAGAGGGCGGATGTGATGGCCCTGGAGGGCATAGCCAGTTCTCCCATTCCAACCTTGGGCACGAGGACATGTCTTTGGGGTGGCTGTGGCTGGGGTCAGAGTTTGAGGGGCCCAGTGCAGAGGTGGAATGGGCACCATGGGAACTTCTGAGGGAGTTGGATGGTTTTAGAGAGATCTGCCAGGTCAAGGCAACAACCCTGCCTGAGCCTAGCCAGGGAGGGCAGAGGTCTGGAAGAAGACACCAGGTGGGTAGGGCATCTGCAGGGCACATGTGGCCTCAGCCAGGCCGGAGACCAAGAGGACAACATGGGCTGGATAAATGTGGGCCCAGGTGCTCAGGGCCGCTCATGGCTCTTAAGTCAGTCCTGACTCCAAAGTTGAGTCCAGATGCCACACTGGGAAGCATGGAGATGGACAAGGGCTGGCGTCAGTATGTGTGGTTGAGTGACACTGCTCAGCATAGGCCTTGGCTTCTGCAGGCCAGGCCTCTGCCCACTGGGTACCCAGAAAAGATGCCAAAGTCCCACTTTCAGGAACACATGCTGGTGCCTAAAAGAGAAGCTTAGGGCTCAGAAAAGGAAGCTGTAGGAGACATCACTTCCTCTCCTGCCAGTGTTCCTTGTACCAGCGTTCTGATTTCTCATGGGTGGCAGGAGAGAGTGGGCAGGGGCAGGAGTGTCCGCCGCAAGCAGTGCTCCAGGCGGACAGGGCTCTAGGTGGCCTCACCTAAAGTGAAAACAACTGCTGGCCTTGCTCTATAAATAGGTTCTTGGGAGAGTGTTTCCACATGGGTAGCTCCTGGCAGGAGGAGGGGCTGGCACGGGATGCGCTTCCTAATGACTTTCCTGCAGGCTCTCTGGGCTGGCTCCAGCCTCGTCTTGAGCATGGCTGTGGGGGCCCCATGGGTCACGGAGGCAGGGTGAATCTTCTAGGGAGGTACTCCCCACAGTGGCCGAGCAAGGGAACCCAGGGTGCCAGGGCGGGCTGAGCCTACCAGGCAACAGGAAGAGACCCTGTTCCAGGATGGCAATGCTCACAAGAAGTGGAGCCATGCCCCAGGGCGCCAGGACCGCCCCGCCTGCCACCGCTGCCTGAGCACATGTGGTTTCCTCAGCAGCCTGTGGGGGCGGAGCAGGGGTGGTAAGGAGAGAACCCTCAAGGGTTCTCTAGGGAGATTCTGCTCCCCCTTAAATGACCACACACCAATTAAAGTTGGAGCCATCAGGGGCCCATCTCAAGCAAATCATTTCGGAAATGAGGTTAATGACAGGGCACTGGGGTGACAGGACCAGTGTGACTCACCATGCCCTCACTTACTCAGCAGGCTGGACTTCCGGGATTCGGGGCAATCACAAACACCCACCCCCAAGCCTGTGCTCTCCCCAGAGGTGGCCTTAGTGACAGCAGAAGAGATAGCCTGAGAGTGCTTGCCTCCTTGGGTGGGGAGGGGCCCAATCCCTTCTCACCACCGGGGACACCCATGGCAGGGGCCATGGGATCAGGAGATGAGAACTCTAGCCACCTAGCATTACAGAGTCAGAGGGACCCTGGGACCACGAGCCCCCCCATCCCCACTGGCACATGGGGCCAAGTTCCAGGGAAGGGGCCTGATCCGCCAGGCCAGTGGCGGGATAACATCAATGGTCACACACTAACCACACTTACTTGCGCCAGCCACTGTAGTGAGTGCCCAGTGACACAAGCACTATTGTACAGAGGCCCAAAAAGATCACAAAACTAGTTGGTGAGAGCCAGGGTTTGGACCTGGGCCATGGGTTGGGGGCCTCCTGACCTCACCACTCTGCCCTTGCCCCACAGAGCACTCCCCACCCACCACTGAGAAATCACGATGCTGCAGCAAACAAATCACAGGACAGAAGTCCAAGGACTGTGCTGGGTGGCAGGATGGCCAAGTTCCCACAGCAGGCTGGCATGTGCTACCTGAGTCTCTGAAGTGGGTGGCTAGGTGACCACAGGCCTGTGGCAACCCCTTGACACAGACTGTCAGGTGCTCCTAGGGTGTGGTGACTTGGGTGAGAGGTGGAAAGGCTTTGCTACAGGCCGGGGCTGGACTTGGTGGCTTTTACCTGGGAGCTGCCTGCCTTGGTCATCCCGGCCACCTCTCAGCTTCTCCAGCAAGAAGTGCAGGTTCATCCCTAGAACCCACAGAAACTGGACAATGGTAGGCAGCTGGTTGCAGTTTAAGTCATAGACATCTATTCTTTTATTTCACATTGGGAAAATTAGGGCATGAAGGGGTTGGGGAGGTGAATGATGGGGAATTGCTGCTGATATGCACTTACTGACAAAACTGCTAACCTAACTTCATCTTCCTAACAAAAAAGAGATTCCTGCAATTTGGTTTCTGAGAGCTGTTACCAAATCCAAAATTAGGAGAGATGACGGCTGAGCCGAGCCATTTGCATTTCCAGAAGGGCTGCTTTTGTGCTTGGCAGCAAGAGTGGGGGATCAGTAGCAGCCCCAACTACAGGGAGCCATCGGGTAGGGCTGGCAGAGTGTCGCATAGGGAGATTCTGCAAGAAAGGCTCTGTCATGTGGCCCCTACACCTCCCCAAGCCACCTCAAGCCCACCCAGGCCCCACATTCCTTGCTGCCTATGAGCAAGGCTCCCAGGCAGTGTGGTGTGCAGCTCAGGAGGCCTGCAGCGTCTGCATGGGAAGGGGGTGGGAGTACAGAACTGAGGCTAGAGGGACAGTGCCCACAGCGGTCACAGCTGCCTAGGACCCCCGTTTCCCTCCCCTCAGATTCTCACTCAGAGCAGTGAGGCCCTGAGTCAAGCCTCCCATGAGCAAGAAAAGGAACTCAAGAAGAACTCAGGCCCCAGGTGATAGCCTTAGCGCCCGCCCCACCCCCAGCCCTGCCCTCAGCATGGTGATACACATTGACGCCTGGCTTGGTGGAGGCAGTCTCTGTGCTGTTTTTCTGTTTTTCTCTGGGGGACGGAGATTTGCTGTGTCCCCCAGGCTGGAGTGCAGTGGCATGATCTTGGCTCACTGCAAACTCCACTCCGCCTCCTAGGTTCAAGCAATTCTCCTGCCTCAGCCTTCTGAGTAGCTGGGATTACAGGTGGGAGCCACCATGCCCGGCTAATTTTTGTATTTTTAGTAGAGACGGGGTTTCTCCATGTTGGCCAGGCTGGTCTTGAGCTCCTGGCCTCAAGTGATCCGCCCGCCTCGGCCTCCCAAAGTGCTGGGATTACAGGTGTGAGCTGCTGCGTCCGGCCTGTCCTGTTTTAAAGAGCAGCATTCCAAGAAGAACATCCTGCCCCCAAATTCCAGGTCTGGCTGATGACTCCATCAAGGGAGGGGTGTGGGCATGGACACCCAGACCACTCTAGCAGAGCCCTCCGACAGTCCGTGGGGCTTGAGCATGGGCCTATTCAAGCTTGGCCCTGGCTCTGGCCTATTTCTATCTGGACAGCCCACGTCAGGCTGTCCCAGGACACGCTGCTATCATACTACAAGAAGTGTGTGGGGGCAAGTCCTTCTTCCTGACCCCTTACATCTAGTAACCAGTGGAGCTTCCACTGGCAGTCAACAATCAGGGACAAATACCACACCACTACCCCTGAGACCACCTCCCTCAACTCCACATGTCCTCCAGCAGAGAAAGGTGGATTTCACAGAGAGATTCCAAACTCGATCCTGGTGTAAACTGAAGACAGGGGTGACGGCAACTTAGGTCTGGCCTGACAGCAAGAGCTGCCATAGGACGCCTTGGAGACCCTGTGCATGTCCTGCTGCCCCCAGTGAGGGGCCATCATCTGTCTCTGGAGATGACCTTGCCCTGGGCTGATTGCTCAAATCATCAGTCTCCACCCATGGTAGGTCCAAGCCCAGGTCCAGAAGCCACAATAGGCAGCCCAGTGCTGGTCCGGTGGCAGGAGGGCTGGCATGGGAGGGAACCTACACGGCTGGCTCCACAAGTTGCACCTCCTCTGAGCAGGCTGACCTGCAGTTGCCCAGACTCTCCTTCAAAGCCTCCTGAGGTAGCCAAGAGACTTACCTGTCAGCATGAACCAGCAGACCTGCCAGGCTCTTCCACACACCAGCAGGGCCGCGTGGGAAAAGTGCGGCAGGTCCTAGCAGTTGCCAGAGCACCCTGAGCCCGCAGCTTCTTCCCATTGACAGTGCAGGGGGAGTATGGTGTTGATGGCATGCCCTGTCGATCCAGTGGGACTGGTGGGGATGGGGAGTGATGGGCTTCTCTTGAACACCTGCTCTGCACTGAGCACAGTGCATCGCATACCTTGTCACCAGAGGACGGTATCACAACCACTTCACACAATAAGAACCCAAGATTCAGAGAGGTTAGGTCACAATGTTGAGGTCACACAGCTGGCAACAGGAAGCTCCCTCCTACCCCAATGTAGGCCAGAGAAAGCGTCCCTGTCCTTGTTGTTCATCAGGACTCAACACAGCTGCCCTCTTGTCAGTCCAGGCTCTGAGGCATGAAGGCTCTGCTTCCACCTAAAGGCTGCAGAGGCTGGAAACCCACTGACCACGTGGTACTGACAGTTCCTGGGAAGATCTACCACCACCTCCCATTCCCCAGGGCAGAGCAGGTGTGTTTGAGGATAAAGACCTCCTTGGCTGGCTAAGCCCAAGAAGTCGAAGATGGAAGGCACGGGCGACACACAGACACAAGGAAAACACTTGCCCTGGCTTCCCCAGCACGGGGGCAGAGGTAGGAGCCTATGGAAGCCCTCCGGAGCAAACGGAAACTCCGGTGCCTGAAGCCTCCAAGTCCCAACAGAAGCAGTCAGTGGGGGCCAGCCAGGGGGAGGTGGGTGCATGCAAGGGCTCTGACTGCCCTTGTTCCCTGACACCCTGAACAGCTGAAAACGGGGGTGTCCTGGCCTCAGAGGCAATCCTGGCAGAGGCCCTCCCAAGTCACCATTCTCATTCTGTTTGGGCCCTGGGGATGGGAAGATTGATTAAGTATCATCCAGCATAAGCCACTCCTGCAACAAGTGCAATGAAGTCACGTTTAATTTTGAGATTCCTGTGCTCTCACTCACACAAGGAGGAGGAAGCCACCTGGCTCCAGTGAACACGTGTGGAACAGAAATCAGGGCCACTGAAAGCCACCACCCGCTCGAGAGGGCTTGTTCCCGACAAACCTGACTCAGATGGGCCTACTTTGGGCCTTTAGTCAGATTGAGAGAAAACCCCCGGCTCATCCAATCAATGTGCAGTCAATTTCTACGCCATGGCAGGGGTGGCAAAAGCCAATCACGTGTCCAAATGATGAGTGAAAATCAAGGCATCGTGGGGCCACCTCCTCCAGAGGGGGAGCCACAGTCTCAGGACCCCCAGGGAGCAGGCATTTTCAAGTGGCTCCTTTACATTAAGGAAAATGTGGTCCTCTCAGTCGGGTCTGAAGCATCATTTGTGTGTGAGCCCGGCCCACTGGGGACCTCTGGCTGCCAGGTGGAGAGCCTCCTGGTGCAGATAGCAAGGTGGAGGGCAGAACTGCAAAAATCCAGGGCTCCGGTATGGATGTGATTCCCACAGAGTTCAGTTCCCTTTATTTACCCAAGTCCCACGGTACAAATCCCTGGCCTGCCACCCGCAAATCAGCTGAGCTCCTGATTGTTGCTCCCCTGATCATAGTGTTGCTCTCTGCATGATTAGCTGCTGGTTCTCCAGACACTGCTTCAGCTTGTCTTCTGTCAGTGTCAACCGCTGCTCCAGGATGGAGACTGTCTGCAAAATAAACAGTGGTTGGGTCAGAACACGGAAGGGCCACCAGGCTGCTCTAGGGACCCTCCTTGGCCAGTCCCCACTTGGCTGCCTCAGCCACTGCCCAAATGCCAGCTGGCTCTTTCCACCCAGGGGTTCTGCCAGGCCCCTTGTCTCTGGTGCTATTGGGACAGCCCTTGCCTTTACGTCTGCTTCTCCTGGCTCTGGATGGCTGATCTCTGATGTTTGTGGGCAGGGGGTGGGGACACAGTGAGGGAAACGCGATGGCAGGTCCCACAGCCTTTGGTCATTTCTCGAGAACCAAGGGGTCAGGAACCCCCCACCCTGGTGGCCTGGCATTTAGATTGGACTTCTGGGGCAAAACCAGCTTCCTTGTCTGAGCCAGGCACTGTCCATAAACAACTGGAGACCATCAACCACCTCCACTCCAGAGGTGAGAAAACTGCACCCACAAATGATGGCACTCCCTTGGGTCCTTCTCCTCACACCTGGAAGAGCCTCCCAGGCTGGCAGGGGACAAAAGCAGGGAGGTGAGTCCCCTAATCCCAGGAGGGTCTCTGTCTGTCCAAGTCCAATGAGGACTACTATAGGTTATGTCATCTGGGACTTCAGCCCAGGGCAATCACAGGCCATGACAATTTCATCTCTCTGAGCCCACTTTCTCCTCCCAGTGTGAAGGACAACCAAGCTCATGGCTTAGGTAACTCAGCAGCCCAGCAGTTGCTCACCCTGACGGTGCTTGTTGTCATGCTGCCTTCCTGAAGCTGGGACCTTGCTCTCCTGGCCTCTCTTATACACCCAGCACAATGGCTCACCTGCAGACCTGCCTGCCTAGCCTGACAAAGGCCCCCAGCTGCTGGAGCTGCGTGTGCTTCATGGGCCAGGGCCAGTCTTGCAGACATAGCTCCCAGACAGGCTGGGAAAAGCTGCCCTCCTCCTCTGGCTTTGAACAGAGTCAGCAGAGGGGCAGCACTGTCTGGTAACCTGCATGCTCCCCAAAGAGGGGCTGGACCAGAGCAAGCCTGCCCCACTCATCACTTGCACAGTTGGACCATGCTGGCCATGACACCTCTGGCGTCATTTCACTTCCCTCTTTAGGGTTGGCTGAGTGCCTTACTGTATGCCAGGCCCCCGCCGGCCACTGGATGAGCCCATGTGAGTATGGCAGCCTTGACTCTGATACCATGCAGCCCATAGGCATCAGGAGGGTCAGATTAACCTCACCTGTGTGCTTTCCCAAGCGGTTTTGCCCCCTTCCCTGGGGCTCCATGAAGTCCTGGGCCTTGGTCCAGTGGAAAGAAAACTTTCTTTCATACATTTAATATAACATTGAAACATTTTAGGAGGGAGTTTCCCCTCTAAGGCTGCTATAAATTCTTGCAGCGTCCCACATGGATGTCAGCTGCTGTGGAGGGTGCTCCGCCTGGTGGCTGGCCCCTTCTAAACGAGCCAATCTGGGCTGTGAGGGCTCTGAACCCTCTGTCACTGGACAGAGCCTAGAAAAATGCTGCCCATGGAACACAAACTGCACCCTGAGAGGCAGAGCTGAGCTGAAAGAGACCATCACATTCCCCCTGTGCTGGCCAGCCAGCCAGCCAGGGAGGGGGTCTGTAGCTCATAAAAGTGGCGGCGGAAACAGCCCCCGGCTGGCCTGGGGCAGCATTCCTGGAAGTTTCCACTGGCTGCTGTGAAACTCACAGGGCCAAAATCATTCTTCATCCAGACTTTTTCCGATGGCCCCAAACTCAAGGCCACAGCAGAGGAGCCTGTTTTTCCTCTTCTGCCTTTATTATTTTTTTTCAAACTTTTCACAAGAACTCAGTTTGCAAACGTGGATAGTGGGCCCAGAAAACGTGTGCGAGGTGTTGGGCCAACGTCAATACGGAGGCCTCCACTTAGTTCCATAGGGGGCCCATACTTCAGCTCAGTAGGAATGTGACCACTAAATGTGTCTAAATTATTTGAAAAGAGAAGCATCACCTGTTTCACAACCAGCCCCCTGCATGAAGGTGCCACCCCGTTGAGGCCTTCCACTCAGAGCTTTGAGGATCACTTCACAGCATAGTAGACAAACAGGCTTTTTACGAGGTCCAGTGCCCCTCGAGGCAGTTTCTCCCCCTCCAGCCTAGCTTCAGAGGAGCTGTGTCATCTCTGTGCTTGGTCTCAGCTTCCCCTGTTCCTTCTCTGCTAAGGTGCCGGGTGGTGGCCACCATCAGGGAGAAAGAAGTCCACCAGGCCCTTCCCAGCACATGTGATCCCAGCTGCCCCCACTCTGAGCCAGGAGAAGGCCTGGGAGAGCAGGATGCTTTTTGGATTTCTGTACACTAGAGTGCTGTCTGGCATTCTCTGCTCCATATAGTTAAAAAAAAAAAAAAAATCCTACTTTCTTGAAATTTTTTATCTTTTTCTTAAAAATCAAATTATCTTAATAAAGCACAGGGCCTCATTTTCACAGAAAATGGTGACTCCTTATAGAAAGTGAAACATGGAAATCTTTTTTTTTTTTTTTGAGACGGAGTCTGGTTCTGTCGCCCAGGTTGGAGTGTAGTGGTGCGATCTCGGCTCACTGCAAGCTCCGCCTCCTGGGTTTACGCCATTCTCCTGCCTCAGCCTCCCAAGTAGCTGGGACTACAGGCGCCCGCCACCGTGCCTGGCTAATATTTTTGTATTTTTAGTAGAGGCAGGGTTTCACCGTGGTCTCGATCTCCTGACTTCGTGATCTGCCCGCCTCGGCCTCCCAAAGTGTTGGGATTACAGGCATGAGCCACCACGCCTGGCTGAAACAGAGAAATCTCAAATGCTGCTGGTGTGCCTTCCCTCTACAAGGCGAAGGAAGGGGTTCCCCCATAATGGAAATGTCCCACTGGGCATCCAAGTGGTAAAGTGAAGACATACTCAGGGCTGGTGGCACACACAGGTGGGAGGGCTGGCAGGCCACCTGCAGGGAGTCTGTCTGGGCCACAGGCCCAGAGCAGCCAGGACAGGCCACCACAGTGCCACTGTGCTTCCCCAGCTGCACAGGAGCTGTGGGAGGAGGGCAGGAGAACATCTGAGATGGCAGAGGGGGTGTGGGGGGGGCATCCCTGGCACAGACCGGTTTGGAGCCATATCATGTGGCCTTGTTCAGAATGTATCTTGGCTGGGCGCGGTGGCTCAAGCCTGTAATCCCAGCACTTTGGGAGGCCGAGACGGGCGGATCACAAGGTCAGGAGATCGAGACCATCCTGGCTAACACGGTGAAACCCCGTCTCTACTAAAAAAATACAAAAAATTAGTCGGGCGAGGTGGCGGTCGCCTGTAGTCCCAGCTACTCGGGAGGCTGAGGCAGGAGAATGGCGTGAACCCGGGAGGCGGAGTTTGCAGTGAGCTGAGATCCGGCCACAGCACTCCAGCCTGGGCGGCAGAGCGAGACTCCGTCTCAAAAAAAAAAAAAAAAAAAAAAAACAGAATGTATCTTTACCTGTCGGTTCAGAACAAAAAGTAAGCACATCCCCATGCGAGGGTTCAGAAAATATGTGCTACCTCGGTGTACACAGGCCACTGCTGTTCCTGCCTGCTGCCTAGTGGCCCAACTCCCAGCGGGGCCCAGCCAAGCAGGCCGCTCTCTTTGCCTCATGCTCCGTCCACCCCGGGAATTCTCCTGCTACACAGCGCCTGTCCTCACCAGGCTGGAGACAAGGCCACACCTGCCCTGGAGGGTGAGGGGGAGTGCTCTGCAGGCAAACACCTCTGCGGCCTCCCTGGGTCCACACTCCATCGCCTGGCAGCCTCGACTTTCATTTATTCAAGGGCAAATGAGTGCTGACCTTCCAAACAGCTCCTTGATCACACTGCCTCTCACCCTGCTGGTGTGCCTTCCCTCTACAAGGCGAAGGAAGGGGTTCCCCCATAATGGAAAT